>NW_026889763.1:2447500-3032500 GCF_033153115.1 Saccostrea echinata | reverse complement strand
AAAATAATATCCTTTCACAGTGTGAGAGAAGTGCAGTAAAAAATCTCGATTTTCCTTCCCCCAACAGAGAGTGTTCTAAAAAATATTCCTTGGCCTGTTATATGATACATATAAGTAAATAAACCATTCTGACAGAGAATAAAACTGCCAGAGTTCAACCAAATATGATGCTAAAATTCATGTTTAGTTTTCAATCTCACAACACTTAGCTACTTATTACGACTCAACCGATAAACTATGACGTCATGTAGCATATGACTGTATTACAAAAAGGCAGAGGCAAAGGAAAAATCAAAGAAAATGTGATAAACAGAAAATTCAATGTTTTGTAGTTGAATATGGAATTTATTTCACGAGTGGGACAGAATTTTTTTCATATTTTCACGAGTGCGAAGCACGAGTGAAAATATTAGAAAAATCCTGTCTCATATTCAACTATAAAACATTGTATATCCTATATATATTTATAGTCATGTTAATCATGAACCCGCACTATTGAAGTATCATAGGCTTTGGCGGTGCTCTTTATTGGTAAATTTAATGCATATTGCTCCCTTTCCTTGAGGCTTTCGTAACCTTAAATGTCTAAGATCACCAAGCCCTCCTAAATGATCAAATTGATTTTAGAGGTCTAAGTCTGTTGAAGTGCTCATTCATTGTAACCCTCAGCTAGTCAATTCAGAGACGTAAAAAAACATACCTCTGGTCAAATTATGTTTATGTTATTTATTACAGAGTTATTGAATTATAAAAATGTTTTTGTTGTGTTTTTTTTTTTTTAATTTTTAAAACGTTTTCCTAGTAGATGTGTACAATGAATCAGTTGCTATTTAATACAGTAAGAAACGTTTATAACGAAGTTTAATATATTTTAATGCCAGGAGAAATGGAAATCACTTTGCTGTAAAAACATTATAAGCGGGTTTGGTATCAGCGTGTTCTAATTTATACTGAACTCCATAGAAAAGTAGATACTGGACTGTTAAATAAATAAATCAACAGATTAAAAAATTCCGAGCTGGGTAAGAAAAGAGTAACAAGGAAGTTAAGGTCTGCCACAAGTAATAGAATTGCATATTATAAAATCCCCCATGTATATGAAAGAAGTAAATGATTCTGAAGAAAACTCAGTTATAAATTCATAGATGTCCTGTCTGCATTCATGTTTTTTTTTATCTGTCAGTCAAGATCACGGGTTCCTGATTCTTACTGCTTATTTTGAATAAATTGAAAACTTGCAGTTTTAGTTTGTTTGATTGTTTGTATGTTGTTTAACGTCCCTCTCGAGAATTTTTCACTCATATGGAGACGCCTGCACTTGCCGGTGGAGAGCTGCAAATTTTGTCCTATACTCGGCACTTACGACCATTGAGCAGTGAGGGATCTTTTTCGTGCCAGCACCTACTGCAACACGGGACCTCGGTTTATACGGTCTCATCCGAAGGACCGGTCTCCACGTCCCACAGTGGGATTCGAACCCGCGACGTAAGGATCAACTCCTTACGCCGCGACTCTAGAGCAGACGCTCTAACCACTGCGCCACGCGGGCGACTTACAGTTTTAGAGGCATACGCAGATCAAAGAATTTAATTTATTTTGTATAGGCGTACTTCATTTTGGCTTTTTTCCCCTCTGTGACACGGGACCTAGGTTTTTAAAGGTCTCTTTAGAAAGACCCGTGATTGCTGTGCTTAGGAAAAATTCACTACCTATGTAACGACTTCTTCTACGTTAACAACTTAGAATTGAATCGAACACGCGTCTCCCCAGCACAAAGCGAGCGCCCTACCATAGGGCCACCTTGACCGTTCAACAGTGGAGAAAGAAAGGGTTGAGATGCAGGGATATGAATATAAGAATGAAGTTTCAAATTTCTATTAATAATTTTTAATCGAAGTATTTTGTGGTCCGAAGTTCAGGAACTTGTTAAGGTACAACTTAGAACAATTACACAGAGCCGGACACTTTGAACTGTTTAACTTACAGACTATATTGGGGTTTCTGACTACTGAACCTTCGGACTAGTGGGCCTTCGCACTAATGAATCTTCGGACTAGTGGACCGTCGGACTACAGATCCTTCGGACTAGTGGACCGTGACCGTTCGTGTTTACTATGCTCCAAATTTGTATTGTTTCAATGGACTTTGACCTTGATTACTATTCGTTATCTCCATATTCTGATGAAGTAATAGCATAAAAAGATAAAATCGAAATTTAGGATCGGATATTTCGGGGTAGTTTCGCTTTGCAGATAATTAAACACGTTAGAATAGAACACGTCTTAAAAGAGAGAGAAAGAGAGAGAGAGAAAGAAAGAAAGAGAGAGGGTGTTTTAATGGGCAGTTAGTAAAAAAAATATCTAGCTTAAGTATATTAAGCATATAATCAAATTCTTAAAGTCATAAGCTTTTTAACTTATTTAAAATATATATTCAAAACATTTACCTCGATGGCAGACTTAAGTATAGTAGCTATCGTTTCCAATTCAGAATTCATCTAAAATAAGCATTAATAAATTTTAACATTTTTCCTTTTACTTTTTTTTTGGTTTCAAATCTGGTTTCTTACTCCTTTTTAAAATATGTTGATACATTAAACGCCAGATACTCAATGTGCCATTCATAAAAAGGAGTATATTGTAAACAATTACAATTTTTTAAAATACTTTTTTAACATTACAACAAAATAACGTAAAATCTGAAAGATAATATTTGCAAAAAAAGTCACAATCTTATGGCAAATATATGGATTCATATCAGAATGTATACGTTATGTTATAAACAAAGAAAAAGCCTTCGCTTACCTTGAAGGGAGATTCGTCTAAAGCCAACGCACACAGAAATCTTACATTTAAACACTTTATGACGAGCGCATGAATAAATATTAAAATTTAGATTATATCCAAAGCTCCTTTCTATATCTTTGATTTTGTACAATTAAATGATTTGAAAAAAATAACACGAATCACTACTTGTATGTTTAAAGGATACTTTAATGTGCATATTAAACAAGATTGCCTTTTTTATCGTTTCTTTGTGGATCTACTTTTATTTTCGGATGTTTAAACAATTGTATATAAAGAGCTGATCCTCCGAACTGAGCATTATTTTTTTTCTAGCAAGCAGACTAATAGCAAATATGTCAGGGGTAAGTGATTTTGAACATGTTTTTAATGACAATTTAACATTTATTTAGAATTAATAGAAAATAAAAGAGAAATTTCATAAACATATTACAGGATTTGTTTCATTATTTTGTAGGAAATTAAAATGAATGATCGCACTATAAGCGATGCAATAAAAAAAGTGAAACCAAAGTTGCAGAGTGACCAGGCCAAACTTAAATTTTTATATCGTGTCCGTGACGACATAACAAAGGTTGTAAGAGGATGCGATAGCAACTGCGAGGTTGTCATCTACATAGATGACATTCTTGATGACCCCATAGAATGTAAAGTTGGAAATGGAGATAGTCGTCTTCGAATCACTATTCAATCAGACGGAATAGTAACATGTGCTTGGACATCAGAAACATGGGGGAAAGTCTGGGCCGATGTTGGGAACACAGTAAATGATTTACTGAAAAATATTGTGAAAACATTCAAAAAAGACACCGAAGGAGATCCAATGGCCATCGACGTATTGAAAAAAGGCTCCATTGAGTATAAATAACACTACTTTTGCTTTTAGTTTTAGACATATAATCTATGTGACACATTTATTGCTATGTAGCATATTTAGTGTTTGGTAAAATACCTGTCCTTGAAAATTTTGTATAACACGAATGATTTTGTAAATTCTTGTGATAAATGAATTAATCATTAGAATAATTGATCATTTGGTCTTTGATTTTTACTCGTATTTGCTTTCACCGCACGCATTAGATAAAAAAATACAGTTTAAATCAAATAAGTTAGTAACAAAAAACTAACAAATTTGTAAACAATGCATATAATTCGGACACCTACACACTCCAGAGGTGAATTAGTTGCCCTGAGGGAGTAAGCATCCCGTGTCGACCTTTCACACCCACTGTGAGTCATATATGCATTGAAAAGGAAGGTGGAGTAATCCCCAATCAAATTTAATATAAAAAACAAATATACCCTCAAAAAAGTGTATCCGCACGTACAAAGGCATGTGAAGTGCTTAAAGGTCTATAAAAAACATGCTGATGCAAAATGTGAAAACCACTCGTACTCAATAAATTAAAAATGTGTAAATAGATTGTATTTTTAATCATTTAATCAGGTAACTATTGTAATAAATGAGATTTTTCCTCATCAAAGTTTGCGATGTTTAAAAGCAACTATTAAATGAAAAGTTGCATGCATTTTTGTTCGAAATCATTCTTCACGAAAAATATTTTCCAGATAAACTCCTTTGTCTTTGTCACAGAGATTATTAAACTTTTCTAAATAATTAATTAACATTCACTTAGTAATGAATTTAAATTAAAATATACATTACATTATTAATGAATGCACTGTATCCTGTGCAACTTCGACAAAAGTCATACACTTTGACTAGATAGTTTCAGCCATCTTAAGTGGTACATGGCCACAAGGAAAAGACAGGAAATTACTTAAATACTTTTTTCAGGGATCGTCGTTTACTGGTTTTCTAAAATGAAACATAGTGAACTATTTTTCTGAAGAAATAGTTCTTTTTTTAAATTGACATAAAATTGACATAAAGATTAATCCCCATAACATGAAGTAGAAGCAAAATACGATCGATATTTTTTCAAAGGATTTTGAGTCAATCTGAAGTCAAATTTTATGGTTTTTTTCAAAGAATCTTTGTCACAGGAATTTCATATTTCATAACTTGAAGGAGAACACACCCTAATGATAATATAATGTGAGTAAAATACATACCCTTTCCTGCAAACTAATGATATTTTTAATTATTATTACTATTTTGTACTTCTGTTTACCTTTTATACTAACACAATCGGGAGGTAGTGAGTTCGAATCTCGGCGGCGACTGACCTAAGTCGATAAAAAATGGGTAGCAACTGTTCATTCGCCATGCACTCGGCAATTTGAATTGAAAGTTGCGGTCCTTCAAATGAGATCTTAAAAACCGAGGCCCCGAGTCACGGCAGGAGTTGGCACGATAAAGATCCCTCACTGCTCAATGGCCCTGATTGCCGAGTAAAGGTCAAAATTTGAAACCCTTCACCGGTATATGGTGACGTCTCTATATGAGTGAAAAATTCCTCGAATGGGACGTAAAACAACATACAATCAATCAATCAATATACTAACATAAGATTCGATAATTATATGAATTATGAATTTTCGTATTTACAAAGATTTATCAATTAATGTAAATCTTTATCCTAAAAATCAATAATTCAGTGAAATATATTTTTATTGAGCAAATCATCAAGTAAATAATTAACAAATATTTTGAATATTAGAGACAGAATCTGAATACACATCATTTCGAAATAGGTTTTACTGTGAACACAATTTGAAACATATCTATGACTCATACAATTCATTTATTTATCAAGGTATATGTATATTGTTCTTTTTTGTTGAGAACTGGGATTTCATTTTTGCATTCTTCCACATTGTTGAATCTCATAGTTTCAAATAAGAAAATACACTAGAAATAATTGCTAACGCACCACTTGTTATTCTTATTTGTGATTTAAACATTTGCCCAATCAGTACTAGTTTAACTCATATGCCATCTTTTCAAATACAGTGGAATTGACTTGGTGATGTGACAAGACCCTTAAATAGCCTTCTTGCCCGAAAATAAATTTCCCAACGTGCACTGCGCATCGTTTTTTCCCGAGATGAAGTTGATGATTACTGATGGTGATCCATGAAGTTGCAACGTACAGAAGCAGCCTCTCAGTTAAAGATCAAACAATATACAGCGATTAACTATCATATCGTCAAGAAGTCATCCAGTGCTTTGGTGTCCGTATCCAGTCTACCTAACTTCTGGTTGTCCCAATTTTGTGGAAGAATCTTGAAATTGTTGTGTGGTGCTTACTTAATGCCGTGTCTATCAATAGTAAACATTTTTATGTTTGGCAATCTATTTGCAACAATTTTTCACTAGAGAAATAAATAATCTTTTAATAGTATTAATCTTTTACAAATATTTCCAAAGTAACCCCCTGCAGACACCATACTGACTGCTTTTGCACGCTCTTTTAAGGTCAAACGCCGCATATACGGTGTAATTTTTTTAAAGGAGTTTTTAATTGGTACAAACATAAAGAACACAAATACAAAGAAAACAAGATGTGTTTGTGAAACACTGATGCCCCCGTATGGCAGCTTATGGCGATGGTTAAAGTAAAGTTTCTCAAAAGCAAGTCAAAATCCAGGCCAAAAGATGAAAAATGTTGGTGCCCAAAGAAAGGTATACCCGTGAAATAGCTGCAACTGTTCAAAAGTTATGGCAAAGGTTAAAGTTTTTTAAAAGTAAGTAAAACGTCAAGGTCAAGGTCAAAGTTGTTGGTATCCAAAGGAAGGTCTTGTCACAAGGATGACATATGTAAAGTATGAAAGCCCTAGCACCAACATTCCAAAGTTATGGCCAAGGTTAAAGTTCTTCAAAAGTAGGTCAAACTCCAAAGAAAAGGTCAAAGGGTTTGGAATCCAAAGGAAGGTGATGTCATAAGAATTACCTATGTGAAGTAAGAATGGCCAAGGTTAAAGTTCTTCAAAAGTAGGTCAAACTACAAAGAAAAGGTAAAAGGGTCAAAGGGGTTGGAATCCAAAGGAAGGTGATGTCATAAGAATTACCTATGTGAAGTATGAAAGCCATAGCATCAACCATTCAAAAGTTATGGCCAAGTTTTTTAAAAGTAGGTCAAACATCTAGGTCAAGGTCAAAAGGTCAGAGTGGTTGGTGTCCATAGGAAGGTAACAAGGATTACATATGTGAAGTATGAAAGCCCTAGCTTCAACCGTTCAAAAGTTATGGCCAAGGGTAAAGTTTTTCGGAAGTAGGTCAATCTCCTAGGTCAAGGTCAAAGGGTCAAAGAGGTTGATATCCCGAGAAAGGTCTTGTCATAAGATATACACATGTGAAGTTTATAAACGATGTCAGATTCTACGTTAACTTCATGTCTTTTAATAACAATATCCTCATGTTCTTAATATCAGGAGTTGAGTAATTGAAATAAGTCTGAATTCTGAACGTAATGTGTATTTACCAAGAGTTTGTCTTCAAAGTTCATTAATATAAAATGAATTACTTCAATCATACAGGGAAAATTATCATATCTCAAATATATTTTGAGAAAACGCACATAAAAGTACCTGCTATGTATTTTCTAATTGAAAATTGACTAACAAATATATTTTAAGATAAAATCAACAATAGTTGTCTAGATATTAAATACATGTATACTTTTACTTTAAAAGTACTTTTATTCTTCTATTCACTTCAATTATATTATATGATACATAATGTACAAATCTTGTGCTAACTTTGCAAGACATCACCGATTATAGTCAACTGTTTGTGTAGTAAGAATGGAATTCGTTAATTATTATACTTAACCATCTTTTAAAGTATTCGCGAGTATGTTAAGGCTACACACAGATATCCTACTTGCCTTCACAATATGACGTCATAGTAAGCTATATGACGTGAACTTTAGAGATAATGATTTCTTATTATGTATATTTAAAGTTTAATTTCAGGTCCAAGAAATGAATGGAATCATTCAAAAACATAATACAAGAAAACATTGATGTAACCATCAATTGTCGCCCGGGAAATAAATAAAGTAAACAATGGAAATGAGTTTTGATCATCAAACCGCTTCGATATGTGTGAAAAAGGCATGCGTCTAAACGATGGAGACGATAGTCGAGAATATTTTGAAAACTTATAGTCGGATGAAAATCGAACAAAAACGATACCCTTTTCAACTTTATCAATTCCTCAAGTAAATGTTGGCTGCATAAAATATAAATTGAAACCAGACACATGCATCACCTATTTTCAAAAATGTCTTTCACTTTAAGAATATAAAACACGAACTGTGTAAAGTACGTTTTTACGTTTATATGCGATAAGTAAAATTCGATGTTCTAAAAAAAAAAAAGGACCTGTCGTCTTTTCGATAGTAAATGATAAGCAACTTTATATATCAAATATGAAAAACATATATTTTTACAGATTCACTTTATGGAAGTAAATATATTGTGTATCTCGTAATTTATAAAGGGAAAGAACATACTGATTAACAATCTTTTTAATGTTTAGAAAACCTTTAATTCTGAATAACTTCTCCCACCTCAATCCCCATATACCAACACTTAAACTTATATGTATAGAGCAGCCCGGTCCTCCGGGCTGCAATAAACTAAATCGTGTCGTTTTGGGGTGGTATAAATAGCTAGTATTTTTCATAGGGGTTAAACACCAAACCCACGACGTCATAACTATTGATCAAATATTTGCCGAGTGAAAATTAAACGTGATGAGAATTCATGTAAACAAATATATAAAATGGGAGTTTTGAAGCACATACCGTGAATGTTATGTGTGATTCATAAAGAAATATTTACATTTGCTGTGTTTTTCTACTAAGCTGACTGTGAAATTGATTTGAAAGTCATTTTTGTGTATACTCACGCGTAGAAATATACACTGTGAAACTCGTGCTAAAGTGACGTCACAATGAGGCTACAGAGACGTTAATAAAAATGTTACAATATAGGGCAGCAAGAAATTCAAATATTGAGTATATTATTGGTGCTTTTAAACTTGTAAAATGTAAATGTAAGGAATGTTTTTAAGTTTAGTTTGAATTATTGGTGTGTAACTTAAAAACATTCCTTAATTAAAGATTAAGAATCGGGTACGCTGATTTATTCTTATCATGTTTTCTTATAATGACCACAGACAGTGTTTTGAAATCCCAATTAGCCTTTCCTCTGTCGTTCTAACAACAAAAATGCAAAAGCTCAACACTACGCCGCATACTTTGAAACATAATTTTTGTTTGTATCGAAAGCTTGTTTTCTATAGTGCTTGGGAAATGTTGCTAGAATCGTGTGGTTAACATGAATGATGACAATTACTTGATCGTATTTACAAAATGTAAAAATTTTGGTAAGGTTTCATGTGAAACTTTGGAATATTGTTTTCTGTGTCAAGAGAGTAGGATTCTAGCAGCATTTTTTATGGCCCAGTGATGTTTTTGTATAATTATTTTCACAAAAAGAAATGAATTATCCCCGGGGTAGTGTTGAACTTTTCACTTTTTCATTAAGACAATTTTTCTATTTATAGACGTCACGTGATGACGTCGTAATGGAGTGCTTCTTTTAGGCTATGACTCAATGACGCCAATACAATGGATAATAACAGTAAATGATTTATCTATGGCTTTTCCGATTTATCAATTTTACAATTTACGAGAAAAAGTAAAATTCGCCGAATCAAGGTCTGGGTACTGCCTTAACATACCTGCGTTTTGTTAAAAGAACTATGTGATTAAAAACACAAGTATTTCAGTCGTTGATATTAAAAAGATGATATATTGATTGACAATATCTCTGTATTTTTATTTCTTGGAGATAAGGTTTTCTTTTTGTGGCCTTTAATTCAACAATTTTAGCAATTAAGAATATTCATTTTTATTTACATTTTGATACATAAATAAAATTATTATATCCCAATGTACCTGAAAAAGTGCTTGGGAAGGGCCATCGTTTTATAAGTGTACGTGATACTTCATGACAACTTGAACTTACCTACACATTTGATGTATATTACTCTCTTCGTCGTAACGTATACATTGTACCAAACCGAAGCGATAACACATTTATCCCAAGCAAAATTGATATGGAGAAAATTCTGTTCTTATGATTTTTCACAACATTTTAAAGTTAATTCTTATGAATCATTTGCGCCGGTCTGTTTATACACCCACACCCACACCCCATATATATATATATATATATATATATATATATATATATATATATATATATATATATATATATATATATATATATATATATATATATATATATATATATATATATATATATATATATATATATATATATATATATATATATATTCTACCTCTTTACTATGGCCTGGATCATTACAAAGTCTTTTTTTAATATGGTATTGAATGCATATAATTTCAATCTAGATTAATTAAACGAACGAAGAAAGATTGTAATATTCAACAATAATTACACACCTTCGGGCTTTAAACTACACTCAGGTTATATGAATTTTACAATAACGCTCTAAAACTTAACATGTGATTGAAAATAAGACGTGAACTTTATGACACTCTCCCCGTCATTATTGCTCAAGTATGCAATCTTATGACGTCATTTTCAATTATGATGTCATATCTAGGTAGATCAGAGAGATGGCAGCATATGATTAACTGTGATATTTTTCGAGAAGCCTTGCGTTGCACTCCATTTCCTATCAAGTATCTCCACGCTCTTTAATAACGAGCTATAAATTATTTTGGAAAAAAAGTAACATAATGATTTTTTTTATTGAACTTCATAATGATGATATAATCTGATGTGTTTAAATTTAACTGAGTTTAGATCTTATAAACAAGGAGTGTGAATGAAAATGCGCCATATGTTAAGATAAGTAGTATATATTTCTCATTGATTTCAATCAAAATGAAGGTAACAAATCGAAAAGATGCTCAAATGCCCCTTGAAATAATGCAAATTGTGAACAGTGCACACAAAGACCTATCAAACGGTGTTTTTATGTATTAAAAAATTGACGTATTTAGATATAATTTTTGCATGTTATGAAATTCATACAAGCTATTTTAAACAATGTACCACTATAACGCATAGTTCAATGTCATTTATCGGAAAGGGGAAAATGTACATTGAGTATAAAATTGAATATCTGAAAGTTCTCCATTTCTTACAAGTATATATTTTTAAATGTGAATGATCTAATCAAACTGTCAAGTAGTTAAAGAATAAGCTATCATTACAACACTTCACAATGTACACAGGAAAAATTGCAACGTATGTTTAACATATGTTGAACATATGTTGAACGTATGTTCTGAAACATATGTTCGCCATAAAAAACGAGCAACATATGTTTAACATATGTTATGAACGTATGTTGATCATATGTTTAACATATGTTGCTTATATGTTTTGTTTGAACATATGATTAACATATGTTTATGTTCATATGTTTTTCATATGTTAAACATATGTTTATTTCTTACTTACATTTATTATTTGATTATTTTGTATTTCTTTGGATTGCAAAGTTAACTAAATAGTACTCTTGTCCTTTAATCACTTAATAATAAGAAATCAAAGAACACAATCTCGAGCAATAATCTTGTGTTTATTTTTTCAAATTTCTACATAGTTTTGGCTTTATTTCCCTGACAGTGACTGCATTACTTCTGAAATGATAAAGAAAAAATAATAAAAATTAAGAAGTCAATTACATGTATAATTAATAAATATATACCGGTATTAGTTAGCACAAAAATAATTACTTTGAGCACTTACAATTTTTTTCTTGGCCTGTTCTGTGTTTTCTTCCATTTTACAACCCCTTGGAACCTCATCATAGGATTTGAAATTGTCACATGTTAAGGTACTGAATGGCACTACAGTGGAGACTTCAATTTTAAGGTTCTGTTGATTAATACAGGTTCTCTGAAATACAAATTAAACTTTACATGTAATTTAAGTTCATACACTGAAGATATTTGTCATGTGCAAACAAATGCATACCCAATTCTCCTAAAAAGTTATCCTTTGATATGAGTTAAAACAAATTTCATAAAACATTTAATATGTTGTATAACACCATATAATGTTATTTCCAAGACAATTTCACTCTTGGAAGATATGCTTCATAATAATATCATAGAAAAAAACCAATTAGTTTTTCTAAATGTTTACAAATGAATTTGGAATGTTGAAATAGTATAATATATTAATATTAAATCGATAATCAGATGCAAATGTATATTTGGATATAAAAAAAAATACAGGCAAAAATACAGGCAGAGAAATGGACATTTTGCTTCCAGTATATCCCAAAACTTTGTTTGGAAGAAAATAACAAAGCTTGTAATACAGGATGTACTTACCTATTCTGGAGCAAGCCTAGGGTCGTGGTGTTCTTCCATGTTATTTACAACAGGGAGGGGAGCCTATAAAAATATAAAATAGATATTCATACAGTAAATATTTTCTAATCAAATTCCAATCAAAACTTAAAAGAAACTTTGAAAGAGAGTGAGTACAAGTCTCTGGTTTCTCTAGTGTTGAAAAAAAAATTTCTATGTCAATTAATATATAAATAAGTAATAAATTAGCTGATACACTTTAATACATTTACACTATAATCTTGAATGCCTGATTAGACTGAAATTGAGCATCTTTTTGAGTTTCAGATATTTTATAGTTTAAAAGCCAGCAATTTCTATCCATATCAATATCTTCTGACAATATTTTAGTAAAAAAAAAAAGTTTGATTAATTTTTTCATAAAGTAAACCAGAGTAGAATTAAGAAGCAAAAAGAAATTTCTAAAGAAATATTTTGTTATTAAAGAGTCACCCTGTAATTACTGTGATTATTATATGTATTTATTTTCACCTGTATATTGTGATCGGGCAATCTTCAGGTAAATCAGCTTTGGGTTGAATCGTCAGTCCGCAGTCTTAACAGCTTTGGGTTCTTTCAATAAAAACAGCACTCTGACACTGAACTCCAGTTGCTTAATAAATAATAGGTCCTAAAAACAAACATTTTCCATTAATAATTTGGTAAAAGAACCGAATGGATAACCATCTTAACATAGGCTACATACAAACTGCTATGCGAGATTTCTACTTTCACTTTCATGTCAAGATCAAACGTAACTATGGCACGCCGATTGCGTCAAAATTATTTTCTGCACAACGATCATGATTTTATACACGAGCTTGATGAAAAATATACACGAGTAAAATAAAAATACACGTATCGGTAAAAATTGCACATAGTTTGAAAGATTTTTACACAAACATTACGAAAAATACACGAATCCGAAATTTTTTACACGATTAAGGGGTATAAAATGCACAAACGTAAAATAAAAAACTGCACGAGCAGAGGAAACTAAAAATTACACAAGCAATTTTACTGCGCATACAGCTGCGCATATCATTATTATGCACATAGAATATTCATTGTGTTCTTGGTTTTCCGTACTCTTTATCTCTTCATGAATGCTGGATGTAATCGAGAGAAAATGGCGTTGACGATGATATGCACGTTTGTTTGCTTCTTTATCATGTTTATTTCTTTGCTAAAACTCGGTCTGATTTCTAGCTAATGCCAATCGAACGGATGAAGTGTTTTCTTGTGAACTGTGTGAAAAAAAAAAAATTAAAAGTTGCTCGGAGATATCATATTTTTCTTTTATTGACCTAGATCCTAGCCAAAATATGGAGGTATTATATGATGCCGGACATAAGTTGTGGCAAGAAAGGAATCGCATGTTTGTGTTAATGCGGGGGGAAAAAGTACCATTGCATATGATGCACTCGACTTCGAACTAAAAGTAATACACAGCAAACTCTAAATTCCTAACGATAAACATATCTTGCTTTTTACAAAAAAGATAGAATTATTTAGTTTTTTTTTTTCAAATATACGCTCTATGGTCTTTTAAAAATCTCTAACTGATAGATACAACTTTAACGGAAAGTACTTGTATAAAAAAAATTAACACATGCATAATAAAACGATTAATAAGTGGATTCTTCATGAAAATGATGGCAGAATTACTTCTGATTATAATTTATTTTGGTACTTCTCATTTGTACTACTTATGAATTCATTTGGGCAGATTTTTTTTTCATTAAGGAATTGGAAATTATTCAGGATTTTTTTTATTCTCAAAAAGATTAAAAAGTGGGGATTACCTAAACATAAAAAATATTTTATTTCTAATTATTAATGTATCTTTTAAATTACTTATAAAATATGAAGATATCAGCCTACACTATTATGAATTCCTTCCGTGATACGGCATATTTTCAGTCATTAACTACTCAATAAAAAACAAGACATTCCTATGTGTAAGCGTTACCCTCATTTGTAATGGCGATTACTTGATAAATGTTTTCACTTTTAATAAAAAGGACCAGATAAAGGTAAAATATATATACTCTATGTGCTGTAGTACATGCGGTTTTGTGTTTTGTTACTTAAAAATAACAAAAATCTGCTCAAATGATCCTGGCACTGGTAAAACATATCATCAGTGGCGGATCTGGTTCGTGGATTGATTGGAGTCGCAACATCTGAATATATGTATTTTTTGAAGTTTCAAATCGTTGGACCATAATGACACATCAGAAATTTTATAAACATAGTGAATTACTAAATACATCTACGTACAGTGTTACAGATAAGAAAATGGGAATGGATATTATAATAAATAGAAAGAACATAGAATGTGTTTTATCACTCTTGAATAATGCGAATAAATCATGTACTTTATGGAGCTCGAGGTTTGACAAATATTTTCCAAGATAACAATTTCTCTTTACATTTCGAATTCGTATGCATAAAATTTTAATTATTTTCCGAACACTAAGTTTTTGTAATAACACTTTTTTACCCAATAGTCATTATAAAAAGAACATGACTGTATAATTATAAAATGAAAATAATCTTCAATTACGTTCAAGGAATATATTTGATACAAGATCCACTTTTTAAAAGATTATTCATGTGCATATCTAACGTTTTTGAAAATTCAGATTATGAGTTAAAAAGCCTAATCTATGCAATTTGTATTTTGTGCGTATACATGTACAAGTAATTAAAACGTTTGCTTTATAACAATATTGTACATGTGTATCAATGGCATCAACCAGGTCTTGTTTTACTTCGAGCATGACTACGAATAAATATAAGAAAACATGTGATGAATATAAACCTGAAGAATCTTTGGTTTATTACCGTGTGCAAATCTATTATTGTCAAAATCTGCATTGAAAATAAATATGCATGTGTAGCCAAGTCCCAGCTAATTAAGTTCATCTTGTATGTCTTCTTGAATTTGGTCTTACAATATCGTTACAGTTCAGTTGAATTTCAATCCTGATTTCCGTAGACTATTATATATGTACCCTTAAATTCTTAGAAAATATTTCAGCACGTAGCATCAGTAGGGGCTTGCCCCCCCCCCCCCCCCACTTTTTTCCAAACATAACCTACTTCTTTTGTAAATGTTCACTGAAAAGCTGGTCCCCCCCTTTGTTGTAGGATAGTTTAAATCAAAGTAGTTTGGTATTATAATGTGTTTCGAAAAGAAAGTGGACCCCCCCCCACCCCCCCCCCCCCCACGAAATAGGATATTTGAGTTTGGACACTTTACTTTTTTTTTTGTTTGTCAAGGTTTTTTTCAGGTAGGTTGTCAAAAAAAAAAAAATCTGACTGCCCCCACCCCTTTCAAAAACGATACTACGTGCCTGTATTTTATAATTTTAAATTTTCTAAACTCCTTTATATGCATTTTAACTATTCAAAGTAGACTATCGCCGGTGCATTAAAAACAACATAAATTAAGCTTTAATTCACTTAAGTAAAACGACTGTATAATTTTTCTACATTTTCGTGGAGTTTTATGAAATCACCACACGTTGCTCAAAAGTTAAGACTACATGTACTTTATTACATACATATATCAAAAAGTGAGATATGCGTTTCAATATTAGAATTAATTTAAATAGAATAAATTTAAGTTGCACTATTATTTGCTCAATTTTCTTTACTGTTGACTCCCAAAAAGTTTTCGGTCAAATTCCACAACCCAGATGATCGCAACATTGCTTCAAAATCTTTGTATGAATAGCTAGTAATATAAACTTTAATCAAAAGTTATTACTGGTGTGTCAAATAGCTAAATATCGATTAGCGTACAGGTGTATTTTGTTCCAGAACCAGCAGGGAGGGATCTCTGTATGAAAAGGTCACGCATGTACATCCTTGATTATTACCAAAAGTACACTCAGTGGGTGGTGGAGGAGAAGAGTTTTGATTTGTTGTTAACTCTCCTGTATTATATCACATGTTATTTTTATTTAGGCCTATATGTCATTGTTTGAAACTTTCAAAAGAAATTGCTATATAGAGGAATGACATATTTTAAAAAATCCAACAATTAAACACACAACTGGTAATATGCAACTCCCCTTTTTACGTTATCTATACATGTATTCTGTGTAGAATGCTTTTATTCGGGGGTGTTCATATCCTACAAGTTCAAGATTGTGTGCCATTCAATTATCTACATAATATACATTGTACATATTCTTGAGAGTCTAGCGGAATTTTAAAAGAATCTTTTTTAAAAAGATTACTAACACGTTACTCCTCCTTTTGTATTTATAATATGTTTCAAGCATCCAAGCCACATTGAGCTGCTCTCTAATGAATATTAATGAAATGTGCGCAATGAGGATGCGTAGCATTTTATGTCGATGTTGTATTCTCACTCGTGCAGTTTTCGTTTTTACGTTTGTGTAATTTCCTCACTATATCGTGTAAATATTTTGTTGATTGTGCAGTTTATCTATAGTTTGTGTAAATTTCAATAACTTCGTGTATATTTTCCTCACTTTGTGTAAGTTTTTACTTACTCGTGTAATTTTTGTTTGAGGTCGTGCAGAAAATAATTTTGAAGGAATCGGTGTGCCATACGTAACTATTGACAAAAGGAAAACAAATCTGAAAAATTAGAAATGGTAAATGGTTTTTACATTCGTCAAACACAAATCCAAAATAACGTAGACAAGATCACTAGGTGTATCGCCTTTTTACGAACTGCATTGATTACAACTACAGTGAGGTATTATTCAAGTCACGAGAGTACTAGACGTTCGAATGAATCTGTAACGCTAAAGAAATTCTCTTAACACCATGAACTAAATTCTAAAAACATATCTGAGAGCACTTACTTGTTTCCAACACCCAACACTTCTGCTGCAGCAGTGACGTCAAAAATGAGGTACGTACACTTTCATCCGATAAAAACCAAAACCGGTCCGAAAATAAAATGTGGATTTTTTTTTCACTCCAAATAAATCCAAACAAAACGTGGTAAAATACAAATAAATTAATTCTTGATAAATTCAATTTGGGAAATCAAATGTTCAAGAAGACAAATTTTGATTTGAAGAAAGGAGGGGGGGGGGGGCTGAATTTGGAGAAAGTGGAGTGGAGGAGGGGTTGCAGGGTAACAGAGTAGTTAACCAATCCCCCTTTTTTTATGTAAGCTTCTACAAGAAATGATCATTCTTTTGAATAAATAAGTATTCAAATTTATCTTGATAAATGTTATCAATATTATTTTTTTTAACATGCAGTCTACTTGAATTGGTGAATCCAGAAGGATGGGGAGGGGGGTGCTTGTCAACTCTGTTCGGAGGTTGCCCCCTTCGAAAATCGTTGCTATGGGCTTGGCGTGCCTATGGTGCGATTCTATGCATGAGTGTTGGGGGCAACGACCTGGAAACCCCTCTTTCAAAATTTGCTGGATCCCCTCAGACGTGTTAAAACATAACATATAACTCATGTATTTCATAATAGGCTTAATATTAAATTATTGCTGGTTCTCTGATTAACATTAAATTAATTAACATATTTTTTTTATCTCATTAAATTAAAAAAATCAATTCAAATAACGATAACAATAATTTAATATTAAAAGAAATAAATGTGAAAAGGCTATTGGTTATAAAATATAATGTTCACTGAATTTTATGTGAAACTCAAAACATATGTTGAACATATGTTTGAAACAACCATATGTTTAAGATATGTTCAACATATGTTAAACATATGGTTACCACAAACATATGTTCAACATATGTTTTGAGTCTGCTATATGTTCAACATATCTTTCAAACATATGTTCAACATACTGTCGAAAATTCATATGGTCAACATATGTACAACGTATGTTCAGCATATGCTACTCGAAACATATGTTGAACATACGTTGCAATTTTACCTGTGTACATGGGAGAGGATCAAAGCATAAAAAAAAAATCTTATAACACATGCACTATATAGCACATGTAATAATTTCCTGAAAGATATGTACATGACGTCCATATTGTTTAGTACTTTTTATGATACCCCAACTTTAAAAATATTTACATTACGTGTATTTTCTGAAGCAGTATTGCTTCATGCTAAAACACAAATCCCACTGTGGGACGTGGAGACCGGTCCTTCGGATGAGACCGTATAAACCGAGGCCCCGTGTCTCGGTAGGTGCTGGCACGAAAAGGATCCCTCACTGCTCAATGGCCGTAAGTGCCGAGTATAGGACAAAATTTGCAGCTCTGCACCGGCAAGTGGTGGCGTCTCCATATGAATGAAAAATTCTCGAGAGGGACGTTAAACAACATACAATCATTCAATCAATCAATCATGCTAAAACAATAATAAGATTTTATTCAATATGTCAGTATAAATTATATATCAAAGACTATGTGACTACAAAGTCAAACGTTTATTGGCTTCGATAAATTTGTGTGGAGGAAATTTGGATCGTAACTTGCTAAGTACTACCTAAACTCAAAAACTCAAAAAGTAGTTGTCGTCAGTACACAACTATGAACTCTATACATGTAGATGATCAGCTTATTCAGATCTATATCGATTAAATATTTATCTGAAGATTATTTTGCATAATTATATTGATTGCAAGAAAATTACGATTAATGTGCATTCTACTTTGAAAAGATTATCTACTTGCAGTTTTACATGTATTTTGTAAAAAATGAATCTGTAATATTAGTAAATGACAAGGTGAAGATAGCGAACAATGATCGATCTCATAAAAATCTATAAACAATACACATTTGTCAGCAGGCATCAAACATGGACCACTAGGATCAGGTGCCTCGGAGGAGTAAGTATCCTCTATTGACCAGTCACACCCGAAGTTAGTATTATGTATATATAGATCAGGTAGAAAGAACATTCCGTAGTAAAATTCTGTAATAAAAACAAAGACTTAACAATTTGAATGAAACAGGTTAGTCAAAAAACAACCCAATGACAGGTTACATTGCTAATAAAGTCATAATAAAGAATATAAAATTTACGAAATGCTGACATTAAATGAGGTTGTGGAATCACTGTAATATGAGCTTTAGTAACTTCCATTCATATGTCGACTCGATATATCCAAGTATTCTTGAGATAAAAGAAACCACAGGGTCTACCACATCTGTTTCATATTCAGATGTTTTGGTGACTAGAGATGATAAATGCAAACTCACACCTAAACTGTCTGACAAAAGATATAACTTTTACTTTCCTTATTTATGTAACAATATCCCACTATCACCTGAATATGGTGTTTACATCTCTTAACTTATTCAATACTCAGGAGCATGCTCCAAGGCAGGCATCGGTTTAAAAATTGATTGTACTCGTAAAAATTGATCTAAAACGAGGCAAGTCGACATACGAATGGAAGTAACTATTTTTAATTGACATAACCATATAATATATAAAGGATGAAGGAGTTTCTCATTGACAACATTTATGTAGTCTTCGGAGCCTCCTTAGCCGACCTATTTTTATAATTCTAAGAGGAAGAATTTATTCAAAAACTTCAACATGAGAAGAATAAAATTCTCTTGCTGTGGCCTTCAACTCGACATTTAGATATACCGACGGCGTATTATCAGTTAACAATAGTTACTTCACTCGACATATCTTAGTAAGCTTGAAATAAAAGATACCACAGACTCTGAAACATTGAGTCAAACGCTGACTGACGTTTTTCATACTAATTGTTAGGCCTTTCTTTACACACTGGATTGTCTACGGATTTTTTTCCCGTTTTCCCCGTTCATGACAAGACGCGCACGGTTTCGGAAAGCTTTGGCATATAATTCACCATAATATGGATGAGAAAGTCAAATGGTTAAGTTATGATTTTTATTTTGACGTCACAAACGTTGAACGCAATGCAAGTACAACCTCATAAGCGTAAATCAAATTTCACGGTCACATCGAAGTATAGCTGTAGGAATTGCTCTTACATAAATTGTAACTTTCCCGAAGAATAATACAGCGATTTTGAAATATATTTAACATTTGTAGACAATGCAATGAGATAAAAATGTGAAAAAAAGCATTGAATTTTTTTTTGAAAGATGTAGTCTCATAACTGCAACGGTGTGTGCAAACAAATTTTCATAACGTTCTAGCGTACGTTAATCAATTTAAAAACAATTGATTATTCAATGCTTGAATGTCCTGTTCAACAATGTTTTGGTCAATACGTGTATTGGGATAAGCTACATCTTTCAAATTTTCTGCGGCTAAATGAAGGATTTCAGTTAATATGTAAACTTAAGAATATTGATTGACAGAATTTTCCCAAAATGAGGTCTTGTGATTGTACATATTTCGTTCTGTACATGTTGTCGTCAGCGACAATACGTACCTACCCACACACGTCTATGGAGCGCCTCAGTTGCCTCATGTGGAAAAATTCATTATATGCTGATACTTCAACATTATATGCTAATACATTGTCATTATATGCTGATACTTTGACATTATATGCTGATATTCAACGTTATATGCTGATACCTTACATTATATGCTGATGATAATATGTTGATAATTTGACATTATATGCTGATATATTCATTTGACATTATATGCCGATACTCAACATTAAATGCTGATACTTTGTCATTATATTCCGATACTTCAACATTACCTGGTGATACTTTGAAATTATATGCTGATACTTTGACATTATATGCTGATACTTTGACATCATATGCAGATACTTTCACATTATTTGCTGATACTTCAAAAATTATATGCTGTTACTTTAAAAGAAAACAGTAATATGCTGATACTTCAATATTACATTTTATGAGGATACTTTATCATTAAACATTATATGCTGAAACTTCAATATTATACATTTATTGACTGGGTTCGAGGGCAACATGTGTTTTGTCGGACCCAAAAAACAAACTGTTTGCCTTGGGCCGTTAGGCTGAAGGCAAACAGTTTGGTTTGAGGGCTCGACAAAACGCATTTTGCCCGAGAACAGAGTCAATAAATGTTTTGTTATACCTTTTATTTATTTTGTTATTATTTTTTGACATACATGTATGTCGAACACCAACTAATGCAAATGAGATTTAGCTGACCCCGCCCATTATGTGACTTAAGCCGTCCAACATCTCATCGACAGATCCAATATCTCACTCCGCGGTCAAACATCGATTTTTTATGCCCGCTCAGTAAAACTTTGGAAATGTTAGACTTTTATTAGTATTGATTTATATAGGAACAAATGTTTAAAGGTTTAACAATAAATACGGATACTTTTACATTATATGATAAATATTTAACATTATGTGCTGATACCTTAACATTATATGCTGATACTCCCGCATTATATTACTGATACTTTAACGTTATAAAATGATACTTCACTATATGTTGCTTTAGGTAATAGTTTAAACATCGGGATCGTCATACCAAAATTCTTTGACAAGAAAAAAAAAAAACTTCTTTACTTTTTCTTTAAATTGCAAAGTTTTTGTGTATACATGTCTAAGTATTGGCAAATTGTTGGGGCGAAGGGGGGAAACGGACAAGTGTAAGCAGTCATGGATATACTGGTGGTTTTGGGAAGGGGTAGAGGGTAAATATTATACATTTACTGACTTGGTTCGAGAGCAACATGCGTTAAAATTGTTGGACCCAAGAAGCAAACTGTTTGTCTGAGGCCGAAGGCAAACAGTTTGGTTCGAAGGGTCGACTAAATGCATTTTGCCCGAGAACACAGTCAATAAATATTTTGTTATACTTATTATTTATTTATATATATTTTTTTGGCATACATGTATCTTGTGCTTTCTTCCATGGTGAAAATTTCCTTTACCCGCACTGCAGTAAAATTTGGTCAATTCTATCACTGTCGTACACCAACGAATGCAAAAAAGATAAGGTTGATCCCACCCACAATGTGAGGTAAGCGGTCCAGTATGATATCTCAGTGACAGGTCCAATATCTCACTCTGTGGTCAAACATCGATTTGTTTTTGACTGCGCAGTAAAACATTGGAAATGTTAGACTTTTTTAAAGTATAGATGTATACTAGTATAGGAACTGATTTTGAAAGGTATAATAAATAATATTAGGAGTGAAATAAAGGAAGATAACTTTGTAAAAGGGAGTGCGTACTGCAAAAAAAATTTTGAGATATCGTTGAAGTAAAGGTACTATCCACCGTTATGAATAACACTTGGCTGTTTTGAAAAACCAATGATGGCACACAGATATCAAAATAAAAAAACTGCAATTTAGGGGACACCGATTCGATTCCTAATTGGACGAATTTTTATTGGACTCAGATTATTTATTTTCATGTCACTAATTGAATGAAAAAATTATTTATTTCCTTAGTGACCAAGTACAGGTTATTTATTTTCTTACACAAATGTTTACCCAGACTCAAAAACTACTGAGAGGGGTGGGACTGTCTCCACAACAAAGTCATCCCAGTGGAGCACATATCATTTCAGTATTTTCAGCATTATTTATTTTCAATATATATAGAGAAAGAGCAGCATATAGTGAAGAATCATCATATAATGTTAAAGTATATGCATATAAATGTACATGTAATGTTGAAGTATCAACATATAATGTTGATGTATCAGCAAATAATGTTAAAGTATCAGCATTTAATGTTGAAGTAACAACATATAACGACAAAATATCAGCATACAATGTACAATATTAAAGTATCAGAATATTATGTTAAAGTATCAGCATATAATGAATGTTCTCCACATAAGGCAGCTGAGGCCTTCCAAAGTCGTCCAGCGGTACATATTGTCGCCGGCTAAAAAGTTATACATGTATATATATTTTCGCCGGCGATATTATGTGCCTACCCTCACTGTATATATTGTCGCCCCACCAGTTAGAGTTACTCAAGGGTATTTTGTAGCTTTATGAATGTAATTGGTGTATTAATCACACAGACGTTTTTCTTAGGTCAATTTAGCAATTATTAAGGTACATATTATCGTCCTATACATAGTGTCGCTGGCTACATTGCGTACCCCCATAACTGCACACGCTGTCGTCCATCGGTATGAATTGTTGCAGTCTGAATATATTGTCGGTGGTAACAAGATCTGCTTACCCTTATTGCACATACTGAAATAATGATGATGATAATGATGATGAATGAAGTTAAGGAAGCTATGTTGCACAAATTGTACATACATATGTACATGCACAGCTATCTTGAATATTTTTCTGAAGTGCATCCTCATACATGTATTACTTTAACTCTAAAAGAAAACACTGGTATTCTTTAATGCATTAAAAGTTTTAACCAATGTTATATGATTTATATACATGTAGAAGCAGATGCAAAGAGAAAACTTTTGAACAAGAGGCGCATGGGCTACAACACTCACCTGAGAGACTTTGACCCTGCTGTTCTGCATAAGATTTTTTCTCCATTATACATGCATTGTATATAAAAAAAATTGATCGCCTTTTGTGAACCAACCATAATCACAAGGTCGTGATTTGAACAAAAACGAATCTTCTTTCTCAGAGGATGCTCCCACTATCATATATGATTCATCATGGCTTTGGTGTTCTGAAGAAGAGTAGTTTTAAAGATTTAACTCTGTGTAAACCCGATTGTGGACCCACCCTGCCCTTAAGGACCATTTTCGGAATAATTTACAACGTAGACTACCTCAGTAAGCTTCCCAGGTTTCATATTTTCTGGACTCTGGGGTTCTTGAAAAGAAGATTGTAAAAGTTCTTTTCTTATATATTTCAATTTAAAAATTGAGTCCCTATTGTGGCCCACCCTATCCCCAGCAACCATGATCTGAACAATTTACGATCTACACTACCTAAGGAAGTTTCCATATAAATTGCAGCATTTCAGTGGTTCTTGAGAAGAAGATTTTTCCCATATTATTTCAAAAGTAAACTTTGCTTCTACTGTGGTCCAATCCTACCCAGGGGGCAATGATTTGAACGATTTAATATGTGCACTACCTAAGGTAGCTTCCACATAAGTAAGTTTTTCTGGCGCAGTGGTTCTTGAAAAGATTTTAAATGACCCTACCCTATTTTTGCCTTTACTTGGTTATCTCTCCTTGGAAAAGGACTAAGCCATTTATTTCTACAATTTAGAATTTACTGCACGATGCTTTGTACCAAGTTTGATTAAAATTGGCCGAGTGCACGTGGCTCTTGAGAAGAAGTTGAAAATGTGAAAAATTTACAGACGGACACCAGACAACGAGAGTTCAGAAAAGCTTACTGGAGTTTTCAGCTCAAGTGAGCTACAATGTGGACCCAACCTTAATTACATCATTACTTGTAAAGGAATAAAACAAAAATATTATCGAGATAATTGATACTACTGCAGACACAAAGTGACATCCAAATATATATGATAAGAAAAAGAGTATTCTAATTTATAAGTTAAATCTAGAGTTCCGGTATCTTTTTATATCATAGACGTGTACACCGATCCTGGACACAGTTTTCTGGCCAAACAGTTTTCTCCCTACATTATTGCGAGTAATGCTGCCAGTCTCCCTATGTACGGGTGTGTGTATATTTATCAATCTCTCTCTTCACGATCCTATTAAATATTCGTCAAAACAATATATTGACGACAATATGTGCCGATGCTTGACTGCATATTTTGTCGTCAATTATGCAGGAGGAAAATAAGGCTCGTATCGGCACATATTGTGTACCGATGGACGACAATATGTTCAGCGAGGGTAGGTGCATATTGTCGCCGACGACCATACATGTATATACAAAATGGTAATAGGTCTTGACATCGTTGTTGCTGAGTTGAAAATGTATAATTCAATCCATATGCAATGTATTTTTTTTAAAAAAAGCCTAAGAGTTTTAAACTTTAAACACTGTACCGAGTGATATGTGTGCGGTTATATCTCTTAAATAGAACTGCATTGTGCGCCTTGCAAATATGCAAACCAGAAACCGAAAACGAATGCTTGTTTAGACTTTAAATCATGTGTCCCTCTAGTTTCATTTACTGGGTCTGTGCAGATCACTTTAAAGCACACCAATAAAGTAGCCTTATCATTGATTTTCATGGACTTTAGCTACCTTTTCCAATTAAAAAAAATCTGGTGTAATTTGTTTTTCAGTCTGAACCTTACTCATGGACTATTAGTATTTTTATTTTATTTAAAGAATGGCTTTTTTAGTGCAGTTTTCTTAGTTTTATTACATCACTGTTTGTATAGTACTTATTCGTAAATACATTTAAAGACACGAGGATTAATTTTTATTTATAAACAAAAGAACATTCTTGTTGAAAAACACAACAACAGTCATCTTAAAAGCAGATCGAACTATAAGTAGTAATAATCGGAGGGTTCCATTTTTGGATTTATTCAGACATATTATTTATCCAGCATAAATAGATATCATCGTAAATCTTGATGCCATCTATTGATTAGATACAAGAATTTGTATAAATATCGTATAACCTGTGTTTCCTACTTCACAATGACTTACGTGAAAAACGTATCAATCTCTCGAGTTACATTTAAAATTTGTACAATTTGAAGGCATTTGAAGGACTTTTTTAAGGAAAAAACTTTTTTTATACTTCAGGATAACTTCACGGTTTATAAAGCATAAACTGTCCTTACCCAGATGCAGGTCATACAGGTTATACAGTATAACTTGGATAGATTTTACATGTAAACTTTTTCCTTAATGATAATTTTACGAGTGAGAAATTGATAACTTTTATTCCTATTTAAATGATATCAAAACTATTCAATTAATATCAGAATATACAGTATATGTGAAGAAAATAATCGTTGTTTGCCCCTTGAGTTTCAAATGCTTAAGTATATTATTGAAATTGTGTTTTGAAGTATATATTTCTTACTCATTTGTAAATTGTCAAATATAGGCAGTCACTTGTATACAAAGTTGAATAAGGATAACGGAATATCATTGTTTCAAAGCGATACATTTATACGTTGGCATCACTGATTAACTTGGATATTCCCTTATTTTCTTTATTTCCTTTGGCAGTGAACCTTTACAATGTGATACATGTATGACATTGTGTTTATTTAACGATCTACTGTTGGATTATTAGTCACAATTTAATAACAATATATATAGAAAAGACATTTTTCTCGAATTTTGCGATTTTATCTAAATTCTTAAAAAAATTCCTCCTTTTGATGTTCCCCTAACAAAGCTAGCAAATAACTGTCATTTGAAACTCATTCTATCTTTATTTCCTCCAAAAGGAGATTGCATTAATATGAATACATCAAATTATAGGAACATTACAAATAAATAAATATAAGTACATATCGTCATAAGAAAACAGAAGAAAATGATATGTACATTCAATTACAACATTTAAGAACAAGGTTGCTGACAGGAGCGATGCACAAAGGTAAGAGCAAGGTTGCTGACAGGAGCGATGTACAAATGACGCAAAACTTATATGTACAAAACAGATCCTTTTAACATCAGAAATAAACATGACAGACTATACACGTATACAACGTAGTTAAATCATGCTGCTGTATCCCTGAGGAACCGAAAATTAAAAATATGTAAACTGGACCCATCAAAATGAGATATAGTGCTTGAGAAAGATCTAGCGCCTAGCAGGAAAAGTATAGGTCACATGGACAGAGACCGGAGAGTTCGGCACTTTGTATAATGTCAAAGTCCTCAATTATTGTGTCCCACCATGCCTCTCGGAAGGCGTTTGTGCCAAAACAGGTTGTAGAGATATGCTCAAAAATGTTTCTTAAGTTTTCTTTGCAGAGAAGACAAGGTTTTGGAGGAGAGTCTGGAAGAGTCCATAGTTTGGCAATAAATTTTCAGATTTCTATTTCATGGATGTTGTTTTGAATTTCTCAGATATTTTGCAGCGGTCTCCCTGCATTTATTGTATTGAAAAGAAGAAGAAAGGATGGGTCTGAAAACATCCGTTGACGTCTTGCTTTTAGGAGTAAATTCGTGACAATTGCTTGGACACACCTTTTCCACGGGTACTTTGGAGGAAAATAACCATCTTGTAAGTATATTAACAGGTGTTGATGAAGGTTATACTTGAACAAAAGAGCCATGACATCGTTGATAAAACCATAATGTTTAACTTCGGGAGACAGTAAATAAGAAAAAAGCCGGAGGAGAAATATCTGTTTGGTGAGAGTTTTGGTGTCCAGTTCGCATAAGCGGCCGGAAAATTGCAGTTTCGTCAATTTCAGACGAGATCGGGAGAAGTCCAAGTAAGGATTCACAAATATCGGATCTAGTGTCTTTTGGCAGACCAATTGCATGTTTGCATATAAAGTGTTGAAAGGTGTTAAGGGTTTGAAGATCTCGTTGACGTAAATTGTACCAAGGCTCACATCCGTACAAAGTGGAAGGGAGAAGAGTTCTGGTGTACAGCCGCGATATGGTAACTGGGTTAAGGTGTTCTTGTATTTTGCGAGCAAATTAAGCCTGTCGACCTTTCTTGCACACATTGGCATTTTTTCCTGTATGGGGAAATTTGGATTGAAGAAGAATTCCTAGATGGTTATACGTTTTAGATAAATAGACAGAGTCTGTGCCAGGAAACAATTTTAAAGAATCGTCATTGTTAGTGGATGTTTTGGAAAATCGAAGAACGCTCGATTTGTCAGCATTGAATTTAAATCTCCAGTTTTTAGAATAGTCATATGCTGTGGTAAGAATGTTTTGGATTGCTGCAGGATATAGCCCGATGCAGGAAATGTCATCCGTGAGGGCAGGATTGGAACTTGTAATGTTGTAGATACCCATATTGGGACACTGACCTTGAATTTCAAGAACCAAGTCGTTGATAAAAACTAAATAGAGAGTATCCCACCTTGACGAACTCCTTGAGATACAGAAAACCAGTCCAAATTTACGTAGTTTAATACGACAGAGCAGGAGGTATTTGTATGGCAGTCGTCGTTAAGAGTCCAAAGACGACCAGAGACACCCAGCCTCGTAGCTTATATACAAAAGGCCATGTCTCCAAACTGTGTCGAATGCTTTCTGGGTATCCAGGAAAGCGACGTATACCGGACTACCGAGTTCTATATTGTGATACATGGTTTCTTGAAGGTTGAAAGATGCAGTGAGGCAGCCGAGTTTTTGCTGGAATCCTTGTTGTTGTGTGTTTGGAAAATCAATAGTGGAAAAAACATGTGTTTTAATCCTGAGTAGTAGCAGTTTCTCGAAAATCTTAAGAAGGCACGGAAGTAAAGCTATCGGTCTATAACTGTCAGGTGATTCCCGTGGTTTGTTGCTTCCCTTGTGTACAGGGACAATATTGTCTTTTTTCCCAGAATCTGGGATTTGGCAGATTTTAACAATAGAGTTAAAAAGATGTTGTATACACAGTTTGAGTCCCGAACCTCCGTAGATAATATGTTCGTTCTGGATTTTGTCTAATTCAGGAGCTTTTCTGCGGTTTAACTCACTAATGATTGTGGAAATTTCGTCGGTGGTGACATCTCCACCTGGAAACGATTTATCAGTCAGAATTTTGGCAGTTGATTTAAGATCGTAGTGAGAATTTTCGATAAATTGGTAGAAGTTAGAGTTGAAGGTTTCATTATCCTGTGGATTGTAGATATGTTCGAAGTGATGGGCAAAGCAGTAAGCTACATCCTCAGAGTTTGAATAGGTAACATCTCCAAGTTCTATTTCAGGATATATTTGGGAGCTACGAGGTCTTTATCGTTTAATGAGCTTCCAAAAGCGTCGCATATTACACTCAGAAGCTTCATCCTTAAATACACTTGTCAAAAAATCATCGTGCGCAGTTTGAAGCTCTTTATGAAAGTCCATTTTGCCGCGCTTATAGTTTCTATAGGATTCGTGGCACATACCGCGTGGACGACCTTCACTTAACCATATCCTGAGTTTTTGTCGTTCTGCAACATGGGATTGTTTTACTTTTGGTGTCCATTCCGGTTTTAGATATGGTTTATATTTAGACATAGGGATATACTGGAATGCAGCATTGCGTAACAGACAGTTAAACTCAGAACAAAAAACATCAATATCATCAGCACAATCCAGGTTTCTTTGTAGCAATTAACTAGATTCTTTTGAAACAAAGTCTTGATATGATTTGATTTTACAAGAGTCAGTTTTATGCCATGCTGGCAAACATTGAAATCCTTGAAAATGCGTTAAAATAGACGCGGGGGCATCCTATGAAGTTACGCATTACAAACTGTTTGAACAAACTAGAATTGTACACATTAACATGACCAGAGTCTGTGTCGTAACCAATAGCATTCAAGTCACCCCCAATAACTACATCTCCTATGGATGAAAAGTGAACTACAAGATCTTCAAGAAAGCTTAACTCGTTAGCATAGGACTGGATAGCATTATTTGCCGGAAGATAAGCACCAAGGATAAACAGGGAACGTTCGCGTGATTGTTTTGATTTCTAATCCTATTATACGTGATGAGTCTATTTCTGTTTACTCACATACAGACTGTTTTAGATCCTTTTTATACATAATTCAAACTCCACCTTTACCTAAATAACGTGAAAACTGGGTATTTTCAACAATGGGTTCTGTACGAACATAACTTTAATAGTTAGAATGGATCGAGTCTAGATATGTAGCATTATTTTACTTGAGTTTGTGTTCAGATATGATTGCAATATCGCAATAAACATGATCAAGCATATTGGACAGACAAATTGATGATGACATTATGCCTCTGACATTCCTAGAAAAATACTGAGATTACCCGACATGTGCATAAATAATGATATAATACACAAATAAGCAAGTACTAGAAATGTTTTTTTTAATCATGACTATGGTCTTCCGGCTCCCAGTCTTCGTCGGCATAGTCTACGTCGTCGTCAGAACTGCTTGTTGCTTAACCAAAGTCTGCACGAGATACCTTTCAGCCAGAAGCAACTCGACTCTATGATAGTAGTATCACGCACAGCCACATTGATTTTGACATTAATATTGCGGCGAGCACCTTCTCGTTTAGGTTTGAAAAACACACACAGGGAAACGGATATGCCTCTGTCTTTAAGAAAATTAATCATGCCGAGCTGTGTGGACCGCGGGCCTATTCCGGATATATAAAAGCGTGCATTTCGTTTGTAGGTAACACCCTCAAAAATATTCTCCTCCCCTCTAGCATCAGTAGTTCCGCTTACCGTTTCTGGCATAGAAGACGGGTGTGTTTGTGTGAAATAGGAGCAGTATGAATGAGTAGGCGGCTGCTGTTGTTCTTTATCGTTTAGAACATTGACGCGCTCCTTCAAATTGTTATTTATTTGAGGCATCTTGTAAGGGTTTGCAGAGTTTATTGTAAGTTTCTCTTTCGGTTGTACAGTCGTTGCAGCAGAAGTGTTGTTATGAGCAGGATCAAGGACATGCGATGTGACCGATACTGATTTTGGAGCTGGGTCACGTGTATCGACTTCAGTTGTTTTGGTAGATTCACCTTGATACGATAGAGGCGAGTCAAGGTCAATCAGCCGAGATGGGCCGTTACAGGTAGATTGCGTCCCAGATATAACGCGAGAGGCCCACGAAGGGGTGGAAGGATTACATGTCTTAACTTCTCTGACCTGTTTCTGAACACTGGATCAGAGTTTTGTGAGTTTTGAAATGTCCTGTTGGAATTGGTTGCATTTGACTTCGTACTCTGTGAAGTCCAGACCCCGAAGAGACTAAAGCTGTGTATTTGCTAGTTTACAAAAAGTCTCAAAGCCACTTGCATGAGACTCTAGGTCACTTTTTAATTTTTCATTTTCCGTTCTCAGAGTCGAATTTTTAGACTTGAGATCATTAACTGATTTCTGTAGTGATTCAATTGTTTTAGCCTGAGTAGATTGTGTATTTTCAAGTTGAGTAACTCTTTGAAAAAGAGCTTGAATTGACGACCTCAATTCCACTGCAGACCTTTTGGGAAGTTCGGAAGCTTTAACTTCAGATCTATCGAAAACTTCCCCGAGACAAGAGTCATCACCGTTACAGAATATGTTTAGTGCAAAACAGTCTTTTGCATATCTGTTGACACTTGGATTGTTCGTAGATGTTTTGCGCAGTCTGAGATTCCCCGTGGGGCACCCCTCAATGACCTTGGCTTTGGAACACAAACATGTTCTATAGTCAATGATAAAATGTTCATTGGAATTTGTAAGCTCTAAAAGCTTTTCTACATAAAGCTCTTTTGGTAGATTTTGTAAATTTGAATCTAGTGATGTAAAATCAGCATTTGGATAAAAAATATTAGAAGTATGAAAGCCGTCCGGCTGAGTGAGTAGATCACTGTGACTCTGTGAACTGGGCACTTCAGTTTGTGATGAGATGATTTGATCATACTGGGGTGGTGCATGACAGAATTGCGAGGTGTCGATTGACGACAAAGAAGCACCCACCGAACATAGCTCTGTATATCTCGGCATTAGCTGCTTATTTTCCAAAAACTGTTTCGTGAGATGGAGTGGACTACCCTCTGCCATTACCGGAACTATCATTCGTTATTACCTAAGGTAGCTTCCACATAAGTGTCAGTTTTTCTGGCTCAGTGGTTCTTGAGTACATTTTTTAAATGAACCTACCCTATTTTTGCCTTTTCTTGAGCATCTCTCCTTGGAAAAGGACTAAGCCATTTATTTCTACAATTTAGGATTTACTGCACGATGCTTTGTACCAAGTTTGATTAAAATTGGCCGAGTGCACGTGGCTCTTGAGAAAAGTTGAAAATGTGAAAAATTTACAGACGGACACCAGACAACGAGAGTTCAGAAAAGCTTACTGAAGTTTTCAGCTCAGGTGAGCTAAAATGCATGTGGACCCAACCTTAATTACATCATTACTTGTAAAGGAATAAAACAGAAATATTATCGAGATAATTGATACTACTGAAGACACAAAGTGACATCCAAATATATATGGAAAGAAAAAGAGTATTCTAATTTATAAGTTAAATCTAGAGTTTCGGTATCTTTTTATATCATAGACGTGTACACCGATCCTGGACACAGTTTTCTGGCAAAAAAGTTTTCTCCCTACATTATTGCGAGTAATGCTGCCAGTCTCCCTATGTACGGGTGTGTGTATATTTATCAATCTCTCTCTTCACGATCCTATTAAATATTCGTCAAAACAATATATTGACGACAATATGTACCGTGACTGTACATTTTGTCGTCAATTATGCAGGAGGAAAATAAGGCTCGTATCGGCACATATTGTGTACCGATGGACGACAATATGTGCAGCGAGGGTAGGTGCATATTGTCGCCGACGACAATATATACAAAACGATAATAGGCCTTGACATCGTTGTTGCTGAGTTGAAAATGTATAATTCAGTCCATATGCAATGTGAATTTTTAAAAAAAGCCTAAGAGTTTTAAACTTTAAACACTGTACCGAGTGATATGTGTGCGGTTATATCTCTTAAATAGAACTGCATTGTGCGCCTTGCAAATATGCAAACCAGAAACCGAAAACGAAAACGAATGCTTGTTTAGACTTTAAATCATGTGTCCCTCTACGTTTCATTTACTGGTTCTGTACAGATCAGTTTAAAGCACACCAATAAAGTAGCCTTATCATTGATCTTCATGGACTTTAGCTACCTTTTCAAATTAAAAAAAATTCTGGTGTAATTTGTTTTTCAGTCTAAACCTTACTCATGGACTATTACATGTAGCATTTTTATTTTATTTAAAGATTGGCTTTTTTAGTGCAGTTTTCTTAGTTTTATTACATCACTGTTTGTATAGTACTTATTCGTAAATACATTTAAAGACACGAGGATTAATTTTTATTTATAAACAAAAGAACATTCTTGTTGAAAAACACAACAACAGTCATCTTAAAAGCAGATCGAACTATAAGTAGTAATAATCGGAGGGTTCCATTTTTGGATTTATTCAGACATATTATTTATCCAGCATAAATAGATATCATCGTAAAACTTGATGCCATCTATTGATTAGATACAAGAATTTGTATAAATATCGTATAACCTGTGTTTCCTACTTCACAATGACTTACGTGAAAAACGTATCAATCTCTCGAGTTACATTTAAAATTTGTACAATTTGAAGGCATTTGAAGGACTTTTTTAAGGAAAAAACTTTTTTTATACTTCAGGATAACTTCACGGTTTATAAAGCATAAACTGTCCTTACCCAGATGCAGGTCATACAGGTTATACAGTATAACTTGGATAGATTTTACATGTAAACTCTTTCCTTAATGATAATTTTACGAGTGAGAAATTGATAACTTTTATTCCTATTTAAATGATATCAAAACTATTCAATTAATATCAGAATATACAGTATATGTGAAGAAAATAATCGTTGTTTGCCCCTTGAGTTTCAAATGCTTAAGTATATTATTGAAATTGTGTTTTGAAGTACATATTTCTTACTCATTTGTAAATTGTCAAATATAGGCAGTCACTTGTATACAAAGTTGAATAAGGATAACGGAATATCATTGTTTCAAAGCGATACATTTATACGTTGGCATCACTGATTAACTTGGATATTCCCTTATTTTCTTTATTTCCTTTGGCAGTGAACCTTTACAATGTGATACATGTATGACATTGTGTTAATTTAACGATCTACTGTTGGATTATTAGTCACAATTTAATAACAATGTATATAGAAAAGACATTTTTCTCGAATTTTGCGATTTTATTTAAATTCATTTCTTAAAAAAAACTTCCTCCTTTTGATGTTCCCCTAACAAAGCTAGCAAATTGCTGTCATTTGAAACTAAAACTTGTCAACAAAAACCGCATTTTTCTGATTAAAATTGATTTTTGGAAGTCGAGAAAATGGAAGAAATTTTTACGTTGCTGAAAAAATTTACGTGAAAAACATTCTTCTTCCATATCCACAAAAGTATGCATTTTAAGTACAAGAGCTGTAGCATTCTAAGTTCGGCTACTTTCTTCTCCATTTTTGAATTAGTTAAATAAGTTCTGAGTAATTTATTTGAATAAGAAAATAAAAATTATATTGGACAAAAAGGTCTATACATTCTGAGAGAAACTGTCGTGTTTTTTTTCAAATCTCATCCAAGAACTGACAAAACCACACTGTGTAAAGCTTATGTTCAAGTCTAATACGCCAGCACACTGTCACATTTTTCTGCATGCATTACCATTATTTTTTCTCTTGAAGTTTCTGACAATTTTTTAGCACATGAAGTTCAATGAGAAGATTATCATTCAGTTTTCCTTGAAAAAAAAAGTCAATCGGTAGATCTAACTGTGTCTGAATAGCATGACGATATTTGATTGTGGTATCAAATTACTTAATACAGCTCAGAATAATTACAATAAATAAACCAGCAAAGTCTAAAGAATACCATTTAAAAATTCTTAAGGCTTAACTTACATTGATTATCAGTTTCGGTTTCAGAATTGCATAATTATATGAGGCACTTTAGCTCTCCTATTTTTCAGTCCATTTAATCTAGCCTTCGAAACAAATTTCATTCAAGCAAGTTTATATTAGCATATCTTACATAAAACAAGCTAAATACATATACATTTATTTACATGTATATTCTTGAGACGGAAAATTGCTTTTGATTGGCAACATTTCTTAATTTAAAAATTAAATGGAGAGGAAAATGTTCATTGCTACTCCATATTAATGTTAATAAAATTTGTAGTATTAGTGGGTACTATGTCCTCTTACTCCACGAAGGTCGGTTAATTCAGATCTTGCTGAATTGTATCAACTTCATTCAGCATGTCCTAATACTTTCTCTTATGAAATAGAGTTTTGAAATATATTCTTCGTAAATATTTTTAATTAAAAAAAAAGGTTAGAGGAAAATTCACAAAAAGTATATGTGTTCATACAATTGATAGAATGGGAAATATTTATGTATTGTTAAAAATTTCTTGTGTTTTCATATTTTGTTGCATAAAATGACAGGATATATGTGCCATTATTCTATTTTTAAATACATTTATTTTTAATTTTGATTTCAAAGTCTTGATTTTTCCAATTTCATTTTATTTTTGTTGTTGTTGTTGTTGGTGGTATTTTGGATTTTAACTTTATTTTGACATTTTTTACGAACTTCCTTATTTTAATCCTATATATCTTTAAAATATGTTTTAGAAAGACTTTCTTTTATTTCAGTTCTAACGGTATAAGTAGAATAAAAGTTCAATACCGAAGTTGTAAAACTAAGAAAGTCAAAACAAGAATGTTTAAATGAGAAAGATAAAATGAGTTTAATCCGAATGCAACTTTTTTTGAATAAAATAAGGACGAAAGGAGGTACGTCTATAATCTCTATCAACGTGAAGGATTTTTGAATAAAAATATACTTTTAGAGAGTGTACAGCATATAGTGTATAAAATACAGCATATGAGACATATACCGGCCGATTTCTTGATAAATTAGATTTGAAAAGTCACCTCATTGTTTTTTTTAACTGTTTGTATTTATAAATAAAATCGCAGCATATAAATCTCAAACTTTTTATTGCTTGATATTGAAAACTTTTTTTGGAATTATCAAGATGTATAATCAATTTTAATGATTACAAAAAGAAAAATGTAAGAAAATAATCAGCTTTGTCTGATTTTTTGTCAGATTATATAACTATTTCGAATAACATTAAAAACGTGCTAGATTATCTTCCATTCAAATATATGCGAGTAAATTTTTCCCAATGTATAAAGTTGTTTTCTACTATATCTTTACATAAAATATGATCATATAATTATTTTCCCTGAACTTTTACTGAATAATTATGTTGAATTAGCAACAGTTTAATATTCTTCGTCTGATCTGTCATCAATGTTATGCACAGAAGATCTCAGTTTTAAAAAAATATATTTAGGAGTATTGTTCAAAAGAAAAATTACATGGACTCTCTATTACTAACGTCAAATAGTTACATCAATTTACAGAAAGATATTTCTTAACTATTCTGGCATATGATAATTTTCTGCATTGGGGGGGGGGGGCTCATAAAATATTGCTTTTTCGATATTACAACCATAGTTGTACACCACCCTATTCTAGAAAAACGGTCTTTCAGAATCCATTGTTTTCGCATTTATTTAGTTAATTTGCATTTTGAAATGATATTCGCTTTCTGAATTTTTATTTGAAGTAAATAGAAATATTTTGTTTTTTTCTGTTTGACGAAACATGTATTAAATTTGTGGCATGCTACATGAAAAATTTGTAAAAGATAAATCCGGGGAGGGGACAGGAAAATCTTGTGTACTGTGTTCATAACATACACGTTAACGGAAAGATATCGTAAAGTTTCAATAAAATATTTCAAAATTTGAAAAGAATTACATTTAATTTGATTTGTATGTATAAGTAACTGAAAATCTATATTGTGCCCAATTTTTTAAATACATCTTTTATGTTACATGTATCCATAATTTTTAGTACGATAAAATATTGGTAACAGCTTAGGTGCCTATTAACTTATGTACAAGAAGAACATACATACAACTGCACAGGTACTTGAATATCACAAACTTATTAGACATCTAATGACGAAAATAATTTATAATACACTTTTACAACTTCGCTTCAATGATTAATTATTCTAAACCTATTACTTCAAAAGTCAGAATTGCCAGCTCAACTAAACTACTCTTAATTGTCTTTGTATAAAATTACAATACCAATCACAATATAACTCTATTCTTTAGATCGGTTTGTTTATTATTTTCAATCACAATCTGTACATGTATAGTTACACGAAATCGATGCACGGCGCTACAACGGTCAATTAAAATTGTGGCCACGGAAGCATTTCCGATATGATTTAAAAAGTTCTTTTGGTCAATTCTAATTTTACTACTCTAAAGATATATTTTGGAACAAAGCTGGAGCTGCATGCTGTGAATTTTTCAAACCTGCATTTCTTATTGAGGACCCATATATATAATAATGAATCGGAGAGCACAACATGAGAAAGTCTTTATTGAGATTTTACTTTTCCTTTAGGATAATATGATTAATAAAATAAATTATGCATCTGATAAATACTTGTACCACATATAAATATATATGTTTTTTCTTTGTAACAAGAATCTGTAATTAAAAATTGAAAGTGAAAAGTTTAGGTAATAGAATTTGATAAATGACAATTCATTCTTTCCTAGTCACCATATAGCTTTAAATTACGGCTCCTCATTCAATGATCTCCTATGCATTTCCTTTTTTTTTTTTGTGTTTGCTTATATATCAAGAAATTTTTGTTTGGTTACCCCTCCCCAAAAAAACGGCTGGGACTGCACTCTACGGGCCTGAGCTAAAACATGACTTTCATAATGATACTACCTATATAAAAATGTTTCTGCCCCCACGTTCCGATGCTAGAAGTATGACTTTTTGACTTTTTTTTGGGGGGGGGGGGCTACCTAGACTTTTTCTGAGAATAGCCTTCTACTGTAGTTTTAATATGTAAATTTTGATTCGGACTGCTTGCCCCCTCCCCACTTTTTGTTTTAGTACGGTCATACATGGACAAATTCCAGCAAAAATTTACTGGAACGTTAGCGAAAGGCATACTCTATCCCCAACACTTTTTTTGAAGATGTGTATTACGATAGCGAGTAAAACTTTCAAAACATTTTTCTGTATACGTATATGTACATCGAAAAATATAACTAATTTGAAAATTAATTTTTTCATGTTTCCGTTTGAAATCAACATTGATAGTAAGGCATAGAAAATAAGATACTAAATTAAATAATCAAATATTTCTTATCTTGTTGTAACGCAGGCAATATTTTCTGCATTATAGATTATGATGTGATTATAGTGTATTGTAATGAACCTTGGACACCTTTGTATATGTACAATAGACTTTTCAGATTTAAGGCCAGTTCAGAAACCCAAAGCCGTGATCGACAGTTCAATGTCCAAACCGGACATAAGACATTAACAATGAAGTTGGCAGGGTAAAGATTTTTTCATATCAAAATGTGGCGAGCGGATATACATATACATGCAGTCAATAAAACATATACATGGGGACAGTTTTCTAAGGGCTGATTAATTACACTTTATATGCCCATAGCTCACAAATTATGCCAACATATAACATGTAATCTACCTATCTGAGTGTACATGTACCGAAAATGCACTTGGGGACACCCTTAATTCTGGCTTGTTTTTCAAGAGGGCCTCAGTCGCACCCATACAGCCCACCTCCAGTCCCGAGCGAGGATAATAAAACACCCAGTATTCTGTAAATCAATGCATGTCCCAATGGAAATTCACCAATGCATCTGGGGCCATTTACCTTCCCTCTGAGATACACACCTTCTAAGCCCTACTACTTTCCAGCTGAATTTCCTCTACAACAGACCACGTGTGTTAGTTTCACATTTACAACTCTGTATATGCTAAGCATCATAGTGACACCTACATATTGCACATCTTTTTTCATCAAGCACTCAGCTACATTGAAAATATATCTCATAATTATTCGAAACTATCTCCTGCCACCGAAACTTTAAATCAAGCAGTGAGTTGAACCTAATACAATACGACTATAGAGAATATTAAGATATTTTGATTCGATGTATGGTCTGGATAAGAAAAATGTGAACTTGGTTAGTCGGAAACACGCAGTAGGTTATTGCTGATGTCATGCAGTGTGTAATGGCCGTGACTCAAGTTCAAGATCACCAAGAATAAGGTGTTTTTGGATGAATAGACTGAAAGGATATGTCAGAACTTGTCACGTCGGTAACACACAGATGAGGTTCGCTCATAACTAGCTAGCCGCCCGCGTGAGACAGTGGTTAGAGCGTTTGCACTAGAGACGCGGAGTAAGGAGCTGGTCCTTACGTCGCGGGTTCGAATCCCACTGCAGGACCCTGAGACCGGTACTTCTGATGAGACCGTATAAACCGAGGTCCTGTATCACAGTAGGTGTTAGCACGAAAAAGATCCCTCACTGCTCAATTTGAGTGTCGAGTATAGGTATGAATTTGCAGCCCTTTTGCAGTGGCGGCGTCTCCATATGAGTGAAAAATTCTCGAGAGGGACGTTAAAGAACAACAAACAATCATAACCAGCTACAGAGTGTGTCACGGATTGACGCTGGGACATTTGGACAAGTTCAAGGTCACTGACATGGGAACTGTACATCTATTTACTGTCTTAAGCTCTAACTGGTGAAACATTGCGAGTTGACCCCATAAAAGACCGCTAATACCCTTAGAATTTGGCATGACCTTGACTTAAGATCACTTCGCCCTGTCCGCAGCTCCAAAGGAAGACCTACTTATTGCTTTGCAACGAGTTCTGCTCTAGTCTATATTCGTTTATTGTGTGCAAATAAGATCTCTTTTTTGTTACGGGTTTACAACATGTTATTGCGTATCCGAGAAATTTAGAGAAGTAAACTCCTTATGCATGGACATATCATAAAGGTATATTGATACGGGAATAAAAAATGTTCATGGTAAAAAGTTAGTCATCCTTTTTTCAAAAGAATACCAGTAAGTAATTAGATTTTCATCAATGTCTTCTCTATTAAAACATCTAAATATGAAACAGATATGTCAGACTGTGCACTGTCTTTTATTGAGAGTTCTTTGTGAAAAATCAAATCAGTGTATAAATGATTATGAAATGAATATTAATATTGATAAAATGTCGTCGAATAACTCTAATTAAAATTTAAATGACACAACAAGAGGCTTCTTTTTAATTATATATTTTCCTTTGGCAGAACACATAAAGCAGATCATGCAATAGAGTGCCACAATTATTATACACTCGATGAAATCCCGCGTAAGCGCGGGGAATTGAATTTATACCCCCTACCGAGAGAAAATACATTGTAGTTTTTACTGACAGCCTACAGGCTTATAGCAGGAAGAAATACTTTGTTCAAAATCCGGGATGAAGTAGATGTACGTCTCCACCCCCCCCTTTTTTGTAAAAACTTAAAAAATAGCAATTTCATCAATTGACGTTTATTGTGAAACCTGTTATGCTATGTTATGGATATTGTACTTCAGATGCTCTTATTTCATTTCCGTCAAGGATAAAAGCAGCGAATATGCAATTTTAATGATAAATTGGGTTTTTTTGGTGATGGGGGGTTGGGGGGGGGGGGGGGGTGGCGGTAAAAATTCACAGTTACTTGGGTCTTGGTTTATAAATATGTATGTACCTTATTGATATGTAAATAATGTACTTATATTTATAAACCAAGACCCAAGTACCTGTGTAAAAATTAGCTTTTAACGCCCTATGATTAGGCCGAGTATTTGATACAAAAGACTGTATTTAGAAAAAAAAATTTGAAACATATTGATTTAAGCATAATATTTTGCATCTTTAATTGTATTTGAACAATACCTTTTTCATTAATTTTCTCTTTCATTTAAGCAAGTTTATTACGAAGTACAAATTGTACTTCGAATTCGTTGCCACATTGCTCTCCGTAATTTTACCGATAAATTTATTACGAAAACCTACTACATACATATATGTGTAATAGTCTTTCGATATATAAATATTTTCACAACTTAAAATGTTATCAATGATTTACCATTATTGCAATGACCATTCACACAGAAGCTTTTTTATGTTCATGTAGCTATAATCGCTTCGTTTTTCTTTTTAACATCGGGCTCGATGCTTTATGTAGTTCTAGAAGCTTCTCTCAATATTAAGATCGGTGAATGACGAGAATAATTTGCACATTTCCCTTTTTTTAATCGGTTATCACAACTTATTTCTTTTATGTCATTTAAATCAAGTTTTGATTGAGTAATTCAGTGATGACGTTTTATGAAATAAATAAACGATTGCTTGTTATCAGTTTCATTTCATATTGCAAGTATCTTAGATCCGCCAACAGGAAACGCCACCGTACTCACGTTTTTGCTATTTCATTGCTGTTTATAGAAAATGAAAGTCGACTTTTAATTTAATGGACAATACTTACTTTGAAAGTGAAATCTAAATTAAGTTTACGGATAACATATGAAACTATCAAGTACATTGTTAGAGGAGTAAGTAAGAGCTCTGGTGCACCCGTTTCGGAGTTTATTTGCAAAAATTAATTAATTTATAAGTATAGATGGAAATCCTATTAATTGTCGGAAAACTCCAAAGACTTGATAGGTATTGAAAAAGTCCATCTTTCTTTTTTTTAATATCAACTTCAGAGTTCTTGTGATAGAATCAGAATGATTTTTCACAAAATTATGAATTACACAAAAGACAGAATGAATTAAAATTTGCATATTTTAAGGAGTAATTGTGCCAACATACCCGAATGACTGTATGACAAATGCTATAATTATCAATAATTTATATCTATAAGACATGGTAGAAATACGTGGAATTTTAAGGTTTCCTCTACTGGCCACGTCATTTCCGACAAAAACATAGACGGTATATTTAATGATAAAAGCATGACTTATAGTTTATTCTTGAGATTGAATAGATAATGCATAAAAAGATGTGTAAATCCCCTTGATGTACATTGGTCAGGTTTTAATCTCATGGCACCAGTCCAGAAACTTGTTGAAACATCTCGCACATTTCAGATGCCAAGGTGCGTCATAGCAGTCTGCAAACCTAAAACCGAAACTCTTACTCAGGGCTAGTTTAGACTTGAAATCATTTGCTCAACCTGAAACCTTTTATAGGATCTTTAGTACACTTGACATTGAAAAGAATCATTTAAGGTATTTTCTGGGAATGATCAATAAAGTCGCTTTGGTAGATATACATCGAGAGGGACGTTAAACAATAAACAAACAAACAAACAAATCAACCGATTTGAAATGATGTCATAGTGCCAATTAGATGTCATGACTGTTGAAGCAACTTCAAGCAAAGCGACCACTTTAAGTTTTGTTGTGGAATTATAATCAGAATATAGCATCAAGATAGGAGAAATTCTGTCAAATCTTGAGTCCTCTTTATTTGGCACGTACACGTATTCATCCTCAGCAAATAATTCTTTAATTTCTACATTCTCCTATTAAGGTTAAAACCCTTGTTTCTAGAAATAAAAAAAATTTTTTTAGTAGACAAATATACATGTACATATAACCTGCATTACTTGATCAATGAAATAAATGTTATATGATCTTTTAATGGCTTGATATATGTGCCTCAACTTTTCTAAATATAAGACTGTGTTCTGCAGTATCTAAGTTTTATCAATTTCAGAGAACATGCGCCAATTTCTGTTCAATTTGTAGACTTATTTCAATCAGAAGTAAGTCACCAAAGTTAAGGCTTGAGAATCTGGAGTATTTTTATCTATTGAGAAGATTATAAAGAATTATAAAGATGCATATACTTCTAATGCTTAGCGAAGTAATTGTCACTATCTTTCTTAAACGTATTTTGGTTGATGTGGAAACCACGTACGACAATTGATCATGAAGCAAGCAACCAGACTTTTGCAACCGATCAATATCGATCAAAAAGAAGTAGTAGTATAAAAAAAACCGGGTTGTCACACATATATCAAGCCATTAAAAGATCATATAACATTTATTTCATTGATCAAGTAATACATGTATATTTGTCTACTAAAAAGTTTAGTCAGAATTTGTCAGAATTTGTCCTATTTTGGTGCTATATTCTGATTATAGTTCCACAACAAAACTTAAAGTGGTCGCTTTGTTTGTAGTTGCTACAACAACCATGACATCTAATTGGCACTATGACATTATTTATTATTGATTGACTAGTGTTACGTGCATCATTATACTATGCAAACAAAAATTTCAACGGTGTCTCTTTCCAGGGGGTTGATGTTTATCTACCAAAGCGACTTTATATGTCATTCCCAGAAAATACTTTAAATAATTCTTTTCAATGTCAAGAGAACTAATAATCCTAAAAAAAGATTAAAGGTTGAGCAAATGATTTCAAGTCTAAACTAAATCTGAATAAGAGTTTCGGTTTCAGGTTTGCAGACTGCTATGACGCACGTTAGCATCTGAAATGTGCAAGATGTTTCAACAAGTTTCTGGACTGGCGCCATGAGATTAAAACCTGACCAATGTACATCAAGGGGATTTGTGATTAAACTCCTTTTTAGGCATTATCTATTCAGTCTCAAGAATAAACTATAAGTCAGGCTTTTATCATTACATATACCGTCTATGTTTTTGTAAAAAAAAAAATGACGTTGCCAGTAGGCGAAACCTTAAAATTCCACGTATTTCTACCATGTCTTACAGAAATAAATTATTGATAATATCATTTGTAATACAGTCGTTCGGGTAAGTTGGCACAGTTAGACAGTGAGACAGTGGTTAGAGCGTTTGCACTAGAGACGCGGAGTAAGGAGCTGGTCCTTACGTCGCGGGTTCGAATCCCACTGCAGGACCCTGAGACCGGTACTTCTGATGAGACCGTATAAACCGAGGTCCTGTATCACAGTAGGTGTTAGCACGAAAAAGATCCCTCACTGCTCAATTTGAGTGTCGAGTATAGGTATGAATTTGCAGCCCTTTTGCAGTGGCGGCGTCTCCATATGAGTGAAAAATTCTCGAGAGGGACGTTAAAGAACAACAAACAATCATAACCAGCTACAGAGTGTGTCACGGATTGACGCTGGGACATTTGGACAAGTTCAAGGTCACTGACATGGGAACTGTACATCTATTTACTGTCTTAAGCTCTAACTGGTGAAACATTGCGAGTTGACCCCATAAAAGACCGCTAATACCCTTAGAATTTGGCATGACCTTGACTTAAGATCACTTCGCCCTGTCCGCAGCTCCAAAGGAAGACCTACTTATTGCTTTGCAACGAGTTCTGCTCTAGTCTATATTCGTTTATTGTGTGCAAATAAGATCTCTTTTTTGTTACGGGTTTACAACATGTTATTGCGTATCCGAGAAATTTAGAGAAGTAAACTCCTTATGCATGGACATATCATAAAGGTATATTGATACGGGAATAAAAAATGTTCATGGTAAAAAGTTAGTCATCCTTTTTTCAAAAGAATACCAGTAAGTAATTAGATTTTCATCAATGTCTTCTCTATTAAAACATCTAAATATGAAACAGATATGTCAGACTGTGCACTGTCTTTTATTGAGAGTTCTTTGTGAAAAATCAAATCAGTGTATAAATGATTATGAAATGAATATTAATATTGATAAAATGTCGTCGAATAACTCTAATTAAAATTTAAATGACACAACAAGAGGCTTCTTTTTAATTATATATTTTCCTTTGGCAGAACACATAAAGCAGATCATGCAATAGAGTGCCACAATTATTATACACTCGATGAAATCCCGCGTAAGCGCGGGGAATTGAATTTATACCCCCTACCGAGAGAAAATACATTGTAGTTTTTACTGACAGCCTACAGGCTTATAGCAGGAAGAAATACTTTGTTCAAAATCCGGGATGAAGTAGATGTACGTCTCCACCCCCCCCCCTTTTTTGTAAAAACTTAAAAAATAGCAATTTCATCAATTGACGTTTATTGTGAAACCTGTTATGCTATGTTATGGATATTGTACTTCAGATGCTCTTATTTCATTTCCGTCAAGGATAAAAGCAGCGAATATGCAATTTTAATGATAAATTGGGTTTTTTTGGTGATGGGGGGTTGGGGGGGGGGGTGGCGGTAAAAATTCACAGTTACTTGGGTCTTGGTTTATAAATATGTATGTACCTTATTGATATGTAAATAATGTACTTATATTTATAAACCAAGACCCAAGTACCTGTGTAAAAATTAGCTTTTAACGCCCTATGATTAGGCCGAGTATTTGATACAAAAGACTGTATTTAGAAAAAAAAATTTGAAACATATTGATTTAAGCATAATATTTTGCATCTTTAATTGTATTTGAACAATACCTTTTTCATTAATTTTCTCTTTCATTTAAGCAAGTTTATTACGAAGTACAAATTGTACTTCGAATTCGTTGCCACATTGCTCTCCGTAATTTTACCGATAAATTTATTACGAAAACCTACTACATACATATATGTGTAATAGTCTTTCGATATATAAATATTTTCACAACTTAAAATGTTATCAATGATTTACCATTATTGCAATGACCATTCACACAGAAGCTTTTTTATGTTCATGTAGCTATAATCGCTTCGTTTTTCTTTTTAACATCGGGCTCGATGCTTTATGTAGTTCTAGAAGCTTCTCTCAATATTAAGATCGGTGAATGACGAGAATAATTTGCACATTTCCCTTTTTTTAATCGGTTATCACAACTTATTTCTTTTATGTCATTTAAATCAAGTTTTGATTGAGTAATTCAGTGATGACGTTTTATGAAATAAATAAACGATTGCTTGTTATCAGTTTCATTTCATATTGCAAGTATCTTAGATCCGCCAACAGGAAACGCCACCGTACTCACGTTTTTGCTATTTCATTGCTGTTTATAGAAAATGAAAGTCGACTTTTAATTTAATGGACAATACTTACTTTGAAAGTGAAATCTAAATTAAGTTTACGGATAACATATGAAACTATCAAGTACATTGTTAGAGGAGTAAGTAAGAGCTCTGGTGCACCCGTTTCGGAGTTTATTTGCAAAAATTAATTAATTTATAAGTATAGATGGAAATCCTATTAATTGTCGAAAAACTCCAAAGACTTGATAGGTATTGAAAAAGTCCATCTTTCTTTTTTTTAATATCAACTTCAGAGTTCTTGTGATAGAATCAGAATGATTTTTCACAAACTTTTGATTTATACAAAGGACAGAATGGATTAAAATTTGCATATTTTAGGGAATAACTGTGCCAACTTACCCGAACGACTGTATTACAAATGATATTATCAATAATTTATATCTATAAGACATGGTAGAAATACGTGGAATTTTAAGGTTTCGCCTACTGGCAACGTCATTTTTTTTTTACAAAAACATAGACGGTATATTTAATGATAAAAGCCTGACTTATAGTTTATTCTTGAGACTGAATAGATAATGCCTAAAAAGGTGTTTAATCATAAATCCCCTTGATGTACATTGGTCAGGTTTTAATCTCATGGCGCCAGTCCAGAAACTTGTTGAAACATCTTGCACATTTCAGATGCTAACGTGCGTCATAGCAGTCTGCAAACCTGAAACCGAAACTCTTATTCAGATTTAGTTTAGACTTGAAATCATTTGCTCAACCTTTAATCTTTTTTTAGGATTATTAGTTCTCTTGAGATTGAAAAGAATTATTTAAAGTATTTTCTGGGAATGACATATAAAGTCGCTTTGGTAGATAAACATCAACCCCCTGGAAAGAGACACCGTTGAAATTTTTGTTTGCATAGTATAATGATGCACGTAACACTAGTCAATCAATAATAAATAATGTCATAGTGCCAATTAGATGTCATGGTTGTTGTAGCAACTACAAACAAAGCGACCACTTTAAGTTTTGTTGTGGAACTATAATCAGAATATAGCACCAAAATAGGACAAATTCTGACAAATTCTGACTAAACTTTTTAGTAGACAAATATACATGTATTACTTGATCAATGAAATAAATGTTATATGATCTTTTAATGGCTTGATATATGTGTGACAACCCGGTTTTTTTTATACTACTACTTCTTTTTGATCGATATTGATCGGTTGCAAAAGTCTGGTTGCTTGCTTCATGATCAATTGTCGTACGTGGTTTCCACATCAACCAAAATACGTTTAAGAAAGATAGTGACAATTACTTCGCTAAGCATTAGAAGTATATGCATCTTTATAATTCTTTATAATCTTCTCAATAGATAAAAATACTCCAGATTCTCAAGCCTTAACTTTGGTGACTTACTTCTGATTGAAATAAGTCTACAAATTGAACAGAAATTGGCGCATGTTCTCTGAAATTGATAAAACTTAGATACTGCAGAACACAGTCTTATATTTAGAAAAGTTGAGGCACATATATCAAGCCATTAAAAGATCATATAACATTTATTTCATTGATCAAGTAATGCAGGTTATATGTACATGTATATTTGTCTACTAAAAAAATTTTTTTTATTTCTAGAAACAAGGGTTTTAACCTTAATAGGAGAATGTAGAAATTAAAGAATTATTTGCTGAGGATGAATACGTGTACGTGCCAAATAAAGAGGACTCAAGATTTGACAGAATTTCTCCTATCTTGATGCTATATTCTGATTATAATTCCACAACAAAACTTAAAGTGGTCGCTTTGCTTGAAGTTGCTTCAACAGTCATGACATCTAATTGGCACTATGACATCATTTCAAATCGGTTGATTTGTTTGTTTGTTTGTTTATTGTTTAACGTCCCTCTCGATGTATATCTACCAAAGCGACTTTATTGATCATTCCCAGAAAATACCTTAAATGATTCTTTTCAATGTCAAGTGTACTAAAGATCCTATAAAAGGTTTCAGGTTGAGCAAATGATTTCAAGTCTAAACTAGCCCTGAGTAAGAGTTTCGGTTTTAGGTTTGCAGACTGCTATGACGCACCTTGGCATCTGAAATGTGCGAGATGTTTCAACAAGTTTCTGGACTGGTGCCATGAGATTAAAACCTGACCAATGTACATCAAGGGGATTTACACATCTTTTTATGCATTATCTATTCAATCTCAAGAATAAACTATAAGTCATGCTTTTATCATTAAATATACCGTCTATGTTTTTGTCGGAAATGACGTGGCCAGTAGAGGAAACCTTAAAATTCCACGTATTTCTACCATGTCTTATAGATATAAATTATTGATAATTATAGCATTTGTCATACAGTCATTCGGGTATGTTGGCACAATTACTCCTTAAAATATGCAAATTTTAATTCATTCTGTCTTTTGTGTAATTCATTTGTGTAATAATCATTTATACATTGATTTAATTTTTCACAAAGAACTCTCAATAAAAGACAGTGCACAATCTGACACATCTGTGCCATATTTAGATGATCTAACAGAGAAGATATTGGAGAAAATCTAATTTCCTACTAGTAACATTTAAACATATTGTTAGAGATCAATGATATCTTCTTTGTTTATCTGTGGTTCTGTTTACTTTGACCCAGTAAATCATTTGATTCAAGGGTGCAGTATTTAAATGCTAACTAACAAATGAACTGATTCTCAGTTTCGGTTTCGAGTTATCTTTTTTATATTCTATTATTGAATGCAAAGTCTCTACAATATGGACACTTAAAGGGGAAATAAGATCTTTTTTTTTTTTTTTTTTTTTTTTTTTTTTTTTTTTTTTTGAAACGGGTTCATAGCATATTATTGCATATCTGAGTAATTGAGAGAAGTAAACTCCTTATGCATGGACATATTATAGAGATTTATTGATACAGGAATAAAAAAAAAAAGGCCATGGTAAAAAGATAGTAATCTTCTTTTTTTTAAATGTTACTAGTAGGAAATTAGATTTTCTCCAATGTCTTCTCTGTTAGATCATCTAAATATGAAACAGATATGTCAGACTGTGCACTGTCTTTTATTGAGAGTTCTTTGTGAAAAATTAAATCAATGTATAAATGATTATGAAATGAATATTAATATTAATAAAATTTCGTAGAATAACTCTAATTAAAATTTAAATGACACAAGAGGCTTCTTTTTAAATATATATTTTCCCTAGGCAGACAAATAAGGCAGATCGACTAATAGAGTGCAACAATTATTAATCATGGAAATCCTATTAATTGTCGAAAAACTCCAAAGACTTGATAGATATTGAAAAAGTCCATCTTAATAAACTTTTGATTTATACAAAGGACAGAATGGATTAAAATTTGCATATTTTAGGGAATAACTGTGCCAACTTACCCGAATGACTGTATTACAAATGATATTATCAATAATTTCTGTAAGACATGGTAGAAATACGTGGAATTTTAAGGTTTCGCCTACTGGCAACGTCATTTTTTTTTTTACAAAAACATAGACGGTATATGTAATGATAAAAGCCTGACTTATAGTTTATTCTTGAGACTGAATAGATAATGCCTAAAAAGGAGTTTAATCACAAATCCCCTTGATGTACATTGGTCAGGTTTTAATCTCATGGCGCCAGTCCAGAAACTTGTTGAAACATCTTGCACATTTCAGATGCTAACGTGCGTCATAGCAGTCTGCAAACCTGAAACCGAAACTCTTATTCAGATTTAGTTTAGACTTGAAATTATTTGCTCAACGTTTAAATTTTTTAGGATTATTAGTTCTCTTGACATTGAAAAGAATTATTTAAAGTATTTTCTGGGAACGACCCATAAAGTCGCTTTGGTAGATGAACATCAACCCCCTGGAAAGAGACACCGTTGAAATTTTTGTTTGCATAGTATAATGATGCACGTAACATTAGTCAATCAATATTAAATAATGTCATAGTGCCAATTAGATGTCATGATTATACCCGCACTTTCGAAAGAAAGTTCGGGTATATTGTTGTTATTGTTACTCATGTCTGTCCGTCCGTCCGTCCGTCTGTCACACTCTTCTTTCTCAAAATCCTCTTACATTTTACACAGCAGCCTAATCATCTTTTGGGAGATGTTTGGTGGTGTCATGTAGATGTGCAGTAAGGTTTCAGAATTTTCATTTTCACCCTGGGGGTCAAATGGGGGTCGAAAAATTACGTTTTTATGCAAAAAAACCCTGGTTCCCTGAACTCCTCTTACATTTTACCCAGTAGCCTAATCATCTTTTGGGAGATGAATAGTAGTGTCCTGTAGATGTGCAGTAAGGTTTCGGAATTTTCATTTTCACCCTGGGGGTCAAATGGGGGTCGAAAAATGACGGTTTTTTATACAACTAGAAATATGTCCATAGGACATGAATGCCCCGCCGAGGGTTTATTAGAAATGCAACATGAAAATTTGTATTAGTGTATGAAATTTGATTAGAATATCTTGCATAGTTTCTTTAAAATTGAAACTGAAATCTAGAAAGTTGGATATAGATGATAAACTCTCACCAAATTATGTATAAGTGCTTAAGCTTACATAAATATATCTTATATAGTTTCTTTAAAATTAAACAAAATGCAAATTTAAGAAAAGTGAGGTCAAGGTCACAGGAAAGTTAAAAGTCAAACATTTTTGATGCAATTGAATAGTTCTCACAAATACGTATCAGCATATTAAGTTTGATAAAAATATTTTGAATGGTCTATTTAAAACTGAGCTAAACACTTATTTAAAATAAATGAAGTAAAGGTCAAAGGAAAGTTCAAGGGCAAAAAATATTGATGCAGTTGAATAGCTTACATCAGTATGTATCAGCATATGAATTTTGACACAAATTTAAGAAAAGTGGGATCAAGGTCAGAGGAAAGGTCAAGGTCAAAAAATATTGATGCAGTTGAATAGCTCTCATTAGTATGTATCAGCATATAAAGTTTGATTAAAATATCTTGAATGATTTCATTAAAACTGAGCTAAACACTAATTTGAGAAGAGTAAGGTCAAAAAATGTTGATTCAGTTGAATAGCTAACATCAGTAAACATCAATATATGAAGTTTGATTACATTTCTTGAATAGTATCTTTAAAACTGAGCTAAACACTAATTTAAGAAAAGTGGGGTCAAGGTCAGAGGAAAGGTCAAGGTGAAAAAATATTGATGCATTTGAATAACTCTCATCAGTATGTATCAACATATGAAGTTTGATAAAAATATCTTGAATGATTTCATTAAAACTGAGCTAAACACTAATTTAAGAAAAGTGGGGTCAAGGTCAGAGGAAAGGTCAAGGTGAAAAAATATTGATGCAGTTGAATAGCTCTCATCAGTATGTATCAACATATGAAGTTTGATAGAAATATCTTGAATGATTTCATTAAAACTGAGCCAAACACTAATTTAAGAAAAGTGAGGTCAAGGTCAGAGGAAAGGTCAAGGTCAAAAAATGTTGATGCAGTTGAATAGCTTTCATCAGTATGTATCAACGTAAGAAGTTTAATTACACTATCTTGAATGGTATCTTTAAAACTGAGCTAAACACTAATTTACGAAAAGTGAGGTCAAGGCCAAAGGAAAGGTCAAGGTCAAAAAATTTTTGATGCAGTTACATAGCTTTCATCAATATCTATAAGCATATGAAGTTTGATAAAAATATCTTTGATAGTTTCCTTGAAACTGAGCTTTGAACAGAGCTAAACGCAAAGCGTGATGGAAAGACAGACGGAAGGACGGTAGGATGAAAGGACGGAAGATGGACATGACAAACACTATATGCACCGGCCATATTCATGGTGGGGCATAAGAACAAGGTAAAAAATTTTGTTTGCGTGCACCCTTTCTCCATACCACCTCTCCATGTTCCAAGATTGAACTTTTAATGTGAAAAGGTTAAGTTATGGTTTGGAGGTGTTTTTCTCAATTTGACCTTGAATGAAGAAAGGAGTCAAGGTCAACATTTTAGTGCAGTGCATCTTTTGTAAATGTCTTTTTTCTATGTTACAAATTTGAAATTCTAATGTCAAAGGGTTCTCAGGTTATAGCCTGGACTATATTTTATGTAAAGATTAACCTTCACCTTATCAAAAGGTCAAGGTAAAAAGAGTTTGGAGGCTTCAACCCCAATTCCATACCACCTCTCCTTGTTTCAATTTTGAAGTCTTAATGTCAAAGGGTTGTCAAGTTAAGGCTCGGACAAAATTTTATTGAAGAAGAAAACTGACAAAAACAATATGTAGACTAGTAAAGTCTACTTGTTGCATCAAACCTGTAGGAGGAGTAGTTTTGAAAGAACAAATTTGTTTCTACATTATGTTATGAAACTTTCACATAAGATTCAACTTTTCTTGCTTTGTGGTTCTTGAGAAGGATTTTTTTTCTTATACAGTAAAGCATACCTATAGCAAAACAAGCCTATAATGAATTGACACTTACAGCAAAGCGATTTTCATTCCCTGTGACTTTAAAATATATTGTAAACTTAATGGATATAAGCAATTACACTTATAACAAAGCATAATCGTCCGTCCCAGGCACTTTGTTATAAGCGTGTTTTACTGTACATTCCCATGCTTACAAAACTTTGATCCCCTATTGTGGCCACACCCTACCCCTGAAGGTCATGATTTGGACAAGGTTGAATCTACACTAAGTAATGAAGTTTCACATAATTTTAAACTTTTCTGGCCCAGTGGTTCTTCAGAAGAAGATTTTTGAAATAACATTAAATTTTCACTCATTCTTATCTTCCCTTAAAAGAAGGTTTGACCCTTCATTTGAACAATTGTTTTACACAAGAAAGAATATTTTGCATGAGAAATAAAACTCTTTGTGTTTCTAAATATTTCATCACACCTCTAGTGTGTTTCTTCTTATTTTAATTAAGATAATGATGATTCAATTATGACTTATTCAGGCCTGTGTATGATAATTATACCCTGAGGGGTATGTTTACCTGTCTTCAACAAGTCAGGTGATTGTTCACAGTGAGTACTTTTCAAGCATAATTGATCAAGTTCATTTCTGCCTACTGAAAATACTGATCTTGAGCAAATTAATAGGAGTTCCAAGTGAAATTTGTAACAAACCACGTTAAAAGACTTCTGGTTGTGTCCTTTTGTAATTATATATCAAAGACAAGTTAGTGAGTAAACTTATTTTTTTCTGGGAGGGATAACATTCTTGCTGCAGTATGAATTAGTGTAAAATCCTGAAAAGTCATCAATTTAAAAAAAATTGTCTTATAATTCCACTTTAATTTTGACTCAAGTAGATGTTAGAGAGAGAGAGAGAGAGAGAGAGAGAGAGAGATTACTCCAGGTATATAGCCCCATGCAAAATATATATATCTGTGATAGCAAATTCTCAGGAGACAATTTTTGAAATGCAATTTCCCTCCATGCATTGTTTTCAGAAAACTCAAAGCTGAAAATTTAAAATTTATACTCATGTCAACATAGTGCAACTTTTATCTATATTGATAAAAATGTACATTAAAGAAAAGTATGATTAAATAGCTAAATCAAAGTGTTTTGAATAGCAAAACCAAGCTATACCAGTATAGTTAATTTAACTACAGAGCTTAATCAATTTTAAGAGATTGTGCAAGAACTGTTTTAATTCTTAATCATTCTTAAAATATTTATATCACTATTCCTGATTCAAGGGAGAGCTAGGCATATGACCAAAAAAGTCCATGATCTATTGATTTAATAAAGACACATGTATGTTGTGAGAAGATCAGTAAATAATGATGACAAGTGGGAAACGACCGGGTTAACATTCACAAATTTTAGGAGTTTTCAACATTTAAGACCATGCAGACAGAACTCCTTCCCCTTTTCCCCCTTCCCAGCCCCAGGCTCATTTATTTAATATACAAACTATTTATAACTTGTTTTGGTATAAAATAAATTGTGAATAATACAAAAATGTATATGTACACAAAGTATAATGGCGGGTCTCTGAATGATTTTCATTTTCTAATTCTAGGAGGGTGGACTGACCCTAGGGGGTCCTGAATAAAATGTCAATCAGATTATCACTAACACACTTTTGACGCAGGTCATATTGTGATCATTTCCAGTTTCAGGATGAGGATGACTTCAAGGGGTCATAACCTTTATACCATTTAATGCATAATGACTAGAGGGACAATATTATATATGGTTCCAAAGATCGAGTGGAATGACCCCAGGGACTTGCCTCATTGTATAATTTGTGTAATTGTGGCATTCCGATGATCTTTGACCCCAACTATAGGCCCCTAACCATTTTCATTTCCGATTATTTTATCTCGTTCTAGTCGCCCGTGTGGCGCAGTGGTTAGAAAGTCTGCTCAAGAGTCGTGGAGTAAGGAGTTGATCCTTAAGTCCCGGGTTCGAACCCATTGCGGGACGTGGAGACCAGTGTCGACCATAGGTTAAAATTTGCAGCCCTCCACTGGCAAGTGCTGGCGTCTCCATATGAGTGAAAAATTCTCGAGAGGGACGTTAAACAACAAACAAACCCTGTTCTATACTAAACGTTTAAAATAATATATTCAAAATACAGTACTTACCGCCTGTTATAGGTACTGTTAACTTGATAGAATAATAAATCTATTTAAAACACACACTAAATATTACTAATCCCAGTGGTAATAATGATGTACATACACCATGTGCAAAACAATAATGATAACGGTAAAAGTAGTGCTCGCAGTGTGACGTAATTCCTCGAATGAGTCTAGAAATTTTCCAAAAAGGTGTAGCCTACATTTGTAAAATTTATATTATAATTGCAATTTTTTTTCATAAGTTTGTGTTATCTATTCTAAATATGACAGGAAAACGGGTGAATCGTGGGTGGGGTTGATTTTTGACAAAGTTGATTGGGTCAAGATTTGGAAAGGGGTTCTCCGAGTCCTACCCAAATACTGATAAATATTTGCACAAGTTGGCATCTATTTTTTTTAAGTTCATCAAAAAAGCTATGCACTAAAATAATAATATTTGTTGTTTTGACAATAAATTCAACAAGTTCCAATTATGGGTAGAAAATTAACCGTCCCCCTTTTTTTACACAAATCTTTTAAAAATTCTCTCTTTATCAGAATTTACATTATTAGGTAATATCAGATTGGTAATGAAATATTTACATACGCGGATCTAGAGGGAGGAGGGGGTGCGGAAGCTATACACGAAATCTATATACGAAAGCAACTAAAAGTGACCTTGGAACCCCCCCCCCCTTAGATAACACGGACCCCTGTTAAGTTGAAAAGTTATACATATGAATCTTAAAAAGTGAGCGCCCCCCCCCCCCCCCCGCCACCAGCACCATGAAATAGAATTTTTTTTTTTTTGCTTGTCAAGAAATTTCTCGGTTGGATCCCCCTGGAAAAAATTATTTACTTTACGAAAAATTAAAAAGTTTCTTCCACTGCATACTAGAAAACTATTTTATAACGCTTTTATTTTACCATCAATTTTATATTGTTTATCTATTTGGGGTAAATCTCCTCAAACGAACATCGACAGAATCTACAGACTTCAAAAACGTGCAGCAAGGATTATCTTAAATGAAAAATATGATGCACCTTCAATGCCTTTATTTGACACTTTAGTCTGGTTGACGGTTCATGAACTATATTTACAGAAAGCATTCTAATGTTCAAAACATTTCATGGTATGTCTCCCGATTATATGCATAATTTTTTTGAATTTCAAATTTCTGGATCATACACGTTACGCTCAGAAACAAATTCCGAACATTCGTTTACCAAAATATAAAACAAATTTATTCAAAAATTCTTAACAAAATTCAGGGGTTATTATCTGGAATGAGTTACTTATTAGTATCAGGAAACCCCAATCCCTCGCAATATTTAAAAGTAGTGTTGAAATTTTTTTTACTTACGAAACGTACTAGATCTACGTAAAAATATGTGATTTTTCCCCCATCCTTTTCACATTTTGAACTAGGCTTTGATGATTTTATTTATTCTGTTGTAACATAGTGTTTATATTTTATTATCTCATAATTGTGATTTGTGTTATAAAGAAGGCCCCGAGGAAGACTAGTGCTTGCACTAATCAGGTTACCTTCTATAAATAAAGTATTATTATTATTATTACATTACCTTTATTTGACTATAATGCAACAAAAAGTTGGGGGGGGGGGGGGGGGGGAACCACCCGTTCATGAACATTTTCAATAGTAAAAAGTTATGTTTCAAAAAAAGGGGGCAGGCCCCCTCCCCCCCCCCCCCCCCGATGTTATGTGCCTGCATTTAGAGGCAAACACATTAGTGCGGGTATTACTGTCTCATGACAGCATCTAGTTGTTGTAGCAACTACAAACAAAGCGACCACTTTAAGTTTTGTTGTGGAACTATAATCAGAATATAGCATCAAAATAGGACAAATTCTGACTAAACTTTTTAGTAGACAAATATACATGTATTACTTGATCAATGAAATAAATGTTATATGATCTTTTAACGGCTTAATATATGTGCCTCAACTTTTTTGAAATAAAAGACTGTGTTCTGCAGTACCTAAATTTAATCAATTTCAAAGAACATGCGCCAATTTCTGTTCAATTTGCAGACATATTTCTATCAGAGGTATACCGTTCACGGTAGCTCAGTCGGTAGAGCGCTCGCTCCGTGATCGGGAGGTCGTGAATTCGAATCTCGGCCGCGACAGACCCAAGTCGACAAAATGGGTAGCAACTGTTCCTTCGCCATGCGCTCGGCACTTTGAAGTGAAAGTTGCGGGTCTTTCGGATGAGACCTTAAAAACCGAGGCCCCGTGTCACGGCAGGCGTTGGCACGATAAAGATCCCTCACTGCTCAATGGCCCTGAGTGCCGAGTAAAGGTCAAAATTTGAAGCCCTTCACCGGTATATGGTGACGTCTCTATATGAGTGAAAAATTCTCGAATGGGACGTAAAACAACATACAATCAATCAATCAATCTATCAGAGGTATAAGTCGCCAAAATAAGGGTTGAGAATGTGAGGTTTTTTGTCAATTGACGAGATTATAATGAATTATAAAGATGCATATACTTCTAATGCTTAGCGAAGTAATTGTCACTATCTTTCTTAAACGTATTTTGGTTGACGCGGAACCTGGTACGACAATTGATCATGAAGCAAGCAACCAGATCATTGCAACCGATCAATGTCCATCAAAAGATTCATATAATGACAAGAGGTAATTAAAAATACCGGTTTGTCACAATAATTTATAAAACACGTTTTATTTTTGCTAATGCACAAATTTATCGGGATGTATTCCCTTAAAAACATACATTACATATTGTTAGAGGTCCATGTTATTGATATCTCCTTTGTTTTTCTGTGGTTCTGTTTACTTTGACCCAGTAAATGATTTGATTCAAGGGCGCAGTATTTAAATGCTAACCAACAATTGAACTGATTCTCAGTTTCGGTTTCGGGTTATCTTTTTTCTATTGTATTATTGTGTTCAAACACTGTACATAAAGGACACTCAAAAGGCAAATAAGATCTTGGTTTGGGGGGTTTTCTTTTTTTTTTCCTTTTTTTTTTTTTTTTTTTTGGTACGGGTTCACAACATGTTATTGCGTATCCGAGTAACTGAGAAAAGAAAACTCCTTATGCATGTACATGTCATAAAGGTATTTTGATACAGGAATAAAAAAAAAATGTTCATGGTAAAAAGTTTAAGTCTTCCTTTTTTTTTTAAATGTTACTAGTAAGTAATTAGATTTTCATCAATATCTTCTCTATTAGATCATCTAAATATGGCACAGATGTATCAGACTGTGCACTGTCTTTTTTTCAGAGATCTGTGTGTATTTTTTGGCAGAACACATAAAGCAAATTGGCTAACAGAGTACCACAATTATCATTGATGGAAATACCATTAGTTGTCGGAAAACTCGAAAGACTTGATAGATATTGAAAAAGTCCGTTTTTTTGTTTTTTGTTTTTTTTTTAATATCAACTTCAGAGTTCTTGTGTTAGAATCAGAATCTTTTTAAACAAAACTTTGTATTAAGTTTGATTTCTGAGTTCAATTTTTATTAAAGTAGCAGTTGTCTTTGGTGTCGAAAATCAGCTTGAATTCATCAAAAGGAAGATTTGCATAGAGTTTTGCAAAGTCACTCGTTTTAATGCAACTGGTTTTGGGATAAAATTGGTTCCAATGTTTTCAAATTCTTCGAATTACACTTCTCGATTATAACAATTAACAAAGAGTATATATATATATATATATATATATATATATATATATATATATATATATATATATATATATATATATATATATATATATATATATATCATATTAATTTGATAAGGTAAACTGATACTAGAGGTATAAATGGCATTCTTGCAGTTATTATTTTCATAGCTATTCGAGTATTTACCCACGGTAATTTTTCGAACTTCATCATTAATGTTAATCATATTATATAAGAAAATTAGTAAATCTCAAATAAATTATCAGGAAATTCGAATAAATGTACCTACTATGCATTTTTTAATTGAAAATTGATCAACTAATATATTTTAGGATAAAAAAAACTATAGGTATCAAGGTATTTGAAGAAAATTGCATGGTGTTTACACTTATTTGGTACTTAGTTTCTTCTAATTACTTCAATTATTTTATAATGCATAGTGTATAAAGCGTTTCCTATCATTGCAAAAACTCCATTAATCACTTCTTATTTCATATCATGCCAATAAACATTGATATCTGAAGCTAAAATAAAGGAAATTTTATTTCTTTAAATATTTAATTCATAAAAATACTTATGGGGTTAAAATATTATCTTTTTATTAGGCCGTTTCTAAGACTTCAAAGAACCTGGAATCACATTGAGATGCATGAAATGAAAATTATTGCATGAAAAGATTTTAATTTCAAGCTTCATTCTGAGACTTTTGAATTAAATAATATATTAGAGAATTATCCTTCCTGGCTGAGGAGCGGATATACTTAAGTTCTGATTTTTTTTTTTTCAATCAATCACTTGGCTTATTTTCAGTCTCACGAATCTTTTAATGAAATAAGCATTCATATATGCAGACAATTATAAATCTTGACCAAAGCGCTTGGAACAATATACATGTAGTAAGAGTTCTTTGCTTTTGATCCTTCACATAGATTTTGTCATAGAAACTAATTAAAACATTGAATAATGGATGTGTGTATACATTATGCTAGAGAAAGATTTTCTTTGATTTTTGGTTAATGTTTTAGAAGTTTTTGATATTCATTTTGTTATCTTACTTCAGATAAAAAAAAATAATTTTACAATAACTGAAGGAATTCCTTGTTCATTTATTGAATTACTTCAGAATTTTAAAAAAAGAATGTTGATTGCAGGGTGTAAAGTTTATGATGTAAGATCTTTATTTAAGTTTATTTTATTTTCGACGGCTAGAATACAAAGAGGAGGAAAACTGTTTTTGAAGGATCTGCAAAAGTTCCTTTGCGATCGATTGGCTCGATTTCGTGAAACGTACTAAACACTTGCTCCATGATTCCTTTGTCCACGCATATGTAATGAAACCATCTGACTGAATAGTTAGACGAAACCTGTTATTCGGTTTTCCTTTCCTTGCAATGATAGGGTCATCAAACAATTCATCAACATACACGGCTACTTCTACATCATTTAACGTTTCGAATGGCTTTAGGAGGGCTTCTTTATTGTTGCAGATACCTAGGAAAAGATTTGTTCCCCTTTTTGATTTATATTTACACCTTGAAATAAGAGATTTTATGTTTTGGTCGTAGAAACCGTCCCTTGTCTTGGAAGCCTACAAAAGCATAACGGATACTTGAACATTGATTAAATAGAAGACATAAAGATGATCATCTATTTAGTTCATTAATTGCACTGCTAAAAATCTAAAATAGAAATACTTTGTCAGGAATTTCATCAGTATCATATCATAAACGACAATGATTTGTATATCGATTGCTCGATAGCAGATCCATCATTTTTTGTCAGGAAAATTATTTTTATGATGAACTTACCATGGTCTCTGACTCTAAGTGAAGTTTATGACCGATGCAGCAAAAATATTTTATCCTGCAATATGTATCATATATAAAAATCCAAACGTGTGAAGAAAAATATGATTTAAGTGAGTTTTACTCAATTTATTTTTTTTCTCATATGATATATATTCCCAGGGCTTTATTAAAGCAAGCTTAATTTGTTTAACCCAAAGACTGATAATATTATGTAGAACTACACAAATTGAATTAAAAATAAAATTGATTCATAAATTAAGATAAATGAAAAAAACAAAATAAAATATATATTTTGAGTAGTTTTACTTATTTATTAATAATGAAATAAAACAAATATGTAAAAATAGATTTAATAAATAGATTAAATAAAATAAAATGAATTAAATAAATGAAAAAAAATAAATAGATAATTTATAATTAACAGACAAAGAAATAAATAGAAAGATACATTAATGAAATTAATAGATAAATAAGTAAAGAAAGAAACAAATAAACAAATAAACAAATACATATACACGCCATTCATGCTACACAAGGCGCAGTAAATTGGTAATTTATTCTTTTTATAGTAAGTGGCATTTATTCTCCTTTTTATCTGAAAAGCTACCAAACAATCAAAATAATCATTGTTTAAAGAATTTTTTTAAGACACTCAAACAAATGATTAGTGAAAAATTTTCAAAAAAGTATTATTTATTTCTTTATTTATTTATTTATTTATTTATTTATTTATTTATTTATTTATTTATTTATTCTTTATATATTTGAATTTATTTTAATTAATTCATTTAAATTATTTGTGTTCGTCCGCCTTAGCAGTCTTCAGGTAAACAAACTATGCTTCAAACTATTTTTTAAGCATATTCATAATGATTTTAATTCTTTCCATTTCATGATGTGTATCAAATTTATCGTTTGTTACATACAATCTGAATCCGGAATTTCTTTTATTGCTACTTTAACTTTGTTACCAAAAAATGCTCCTCAACAAACTGTCATGGTTGTGAAAGTAATTCCGAGCTATTGATAGTTAACCAGTGACTTGGTGTACACAGACCAGACACCTATTTTGCTTTCTACTAACCACTATACACTGTTTATTCTGTGGTAGCACGACCGTTTCCACTCTGCAGGTGTTATTTCTTTCCCAACAATGAGAAGTTTTTGAGGAGCAATTTTTTACCAAATTAAAGAAGCAATTAAACGAACTCCGCATTTAGTTTGTATGTAATGATACGGAGATTCTGATACCCATGAAATTAAAAGATTCAAATTAATGTGAATATGATAAAAAAAAATAGTTTGAAGCATAATTTGTTTAACCCTTATACTGTTTATGTAGAACTAGACAAATTGAATTAAATTAGATTAATTAATTAATTAAAAAGGTTGAAATAAATCAAATGAAGGAAATAAAAAATATTTTAATTAGTTTAACTTATCTTTTAATTATAAATTAAAACAAATATTTAGTTATAAATTAAACAAATAGATTAAATAAATAAAAAATATAAATGAAAAGATTAAAATGAATTAGAATAAATAAATAAATACTTTTGTTTAAATATAGATTTTGTCACTAGTTATTTGTTTATAAGTGTCATTTAAAAAGTATTTTAAAATATGATTGTATTGATTGTTTGGTGGGTTTTCATCTAAATCTTAAGCAGAATAAATACCAGTTACTTTGAAAAGAATAAATTACCAATTTACTGCGTCTTGTGCCGCATGAATGGCAAGTAAATAGAGCTGTTATTTATTTATTTATTTATTTATTTATTTACTTATTTATTTATCTTTATTGTATTAATGTATCTGTTTATTTATTTATATGTCAGTTAAATTATCTGTTTATTTTTTTTTATTAATTTTTATTTATTTTAACTTCGGATTCAAATTGTGTGTAATGAGACGATGATTTTGATACCAATCATGAAATAAAAAGAATTACAATTAAGGTGAATATACTTAAAAATACTTTGAAGCATAATCTGTTTCACCCGAATATTGTTTATGTTGAAAAATACAACTTGAATGGAATAAAATTAATTGATTAATTAAAATAAATGATCAAATAAATAAATGCATTAATTTGATGGTAATGAAATCAAACAAAAATGAATTAATTATTAAATGAAGATATTAAATGATAAAAAAATAAACAAATGAAATAAATAAATTGATGAAAAAAACAGACATATAAATAAAAAAGCAGATACTTGAATAAATAAATTAGTTAATTAAAATATATTTTCATGCCATTCTTGCTACACAAGACGCAATAAAAAGTGCGGCCTGAAAAGCTACGAAACAAACAATACAATAATATTTGGAAAGAATTTACTAAACCTATTTCAAATATATAACTAATGACTAAATGTATATTTTCACAAAACTTGAGAATTGCGTAGAGTAGGGTATTATTATTTTTTTTTTTTTAATCTAAGGGAGAAATTCACTACAGTAGTGTTAAGAATATAAAATTAGATAAAATGACATTTTTCAGTCGTGATTGTTGTTGAACATACATATCAATCTTCCTTACCATATCTAAAATTTTATAAAATGATCAGCTTTTGAGTTTATATCTTAAATAATCATTTTATGCATATTTTACTCATTCGTTCAATTTGAAGTTACGCTCTGTTAAGGTACCTTAAAACTAAAGTCACCTATCATTTCTATTACTTATAAGAGAAATCTGTTGCAAATTTCAAATTAAAAAAGAGTACAATAAAATTTAAGAATAAGGATCTTATTTAATACTCTCTTCATATTCAAAGAATTTTCACAATGATCATTCTAAACTTTCAAAAGGTTAAGACCTTCAAACTGTATTTTTTTCAGTCTGGTTCTCTTTTCAGATATAAGCATAGATTGCGAAATTATGTCAGCAGTGAACAATTACTTATTTTCTTTATACGTGTAAATCTGAATGATAGACAGAGAAATGTTGGAAATAAGCTGAAAAACATCTATTCAATATGATGGGATTTTTACAGCTTGTTCATTTTTTTTACTAACTAGTCCATGCACTTACGTTTACTTTAACATTGTTTTATCTAAATATCTACAGAGCTTGTCTACCAAATCGAGAGCACATACAAGAAAGCAATACATTTTAACAGAAAAAGACCGAACCACTTACCTTTGAGAACAATCCGCTGTAAACACTACCAGTCAAAATATAAAATTTAAATACTCCTTGCTGCGCAGAATGTCTATTTTTACTATAGACCTGAATTTAAAAAAGCTTTTGAACAAGGAGAGGTAAGTCTTACAAAACTAAAGGCATAAAATTGATTCATACTTGATTATGTACCACACTTTATTTTTTCTGTTGATACTGGATTACAGTGTATCATTTTCTATTTTGGTGACAATTTTATCATTTAGTAATCGGAGGGCGCCTACAGATTCCTCAAATTTGAGGCATATATTATTTTGACAATTCTTTATAACTTTAGCTTAGAAAAAAATATAATGTGTATGGGAACAAAATTTTACGAAAAAAGAGGCCCATGGGCCACAACGATCACAAGTTTCAACTTGGCGCTGTCCTTCTTCAGCAGCAGGTTAAATATTTTTTTCCTTTATATTCCTGTTTAAAACTTTGATCCCTCTGTGGTCCCATTTACCCCCCCACCCCCACCCCCAGGGGTCATGATTTGAACAAAGTTGAATCTACACTACTGATAATGCTTCTACATATATATGACTTATGATCTTACAGTTTGCTATTCTTGGGATGAAGATTCTTAAATATTTTTACCTACATATTGCTATGTAAAACTTTTATTACCCTTTGTTGCCTCAACCTTCCCTCGAGAGTTTCGATTTGAACGAACTTGAGTCAACACTGTATAATAAATGTTTCACATAAGTTTCAACTTTTTGGTTCAATGGTTTTTGAGCAGACGATTTTTAAAAGATGCCACCGAATTTTTTGAATTCTGAATTATCTTCCCTTGAAAGACGGCATGGCCCTTTATTTGAACAAATATGAATTCCTTCACCTTGGTTGAAATTGTCTCAGTGGTTTTGGAGAAGAAGTCAAACATGTGCAAAGTTTACAGACAGCTACACACACGGACAGACGATGACGGATGAAATATAATCAGAAAAACTCACTTGACCTTTTAGCACAGGTGAGCTAAAACAACGAAAAAAATATATATATTATTCTATCCTTTTCGGGGGAAAATGGAGAAAATTCTGTATGAGAATTTTTATTACAAAATGAGTCTTATCTTTTCTTAGGTCAAAATATAAAAGGAAACCTGGACGAAAAGCTTCTCCAATGCGCAGAGTGCATCGTTGAAAAAGTTTTACGTCCATGTTTTCTTTCATATCTCGATCAGAGTAAAAAAAAATGGGATTTATTTCTCATCATTTAATATCTATCTTTCAAAAGTGAGATTCAACATGAAAAGAAATGATTGCCCAACGCATAGCATAATTTTAACAATATTTGACCTAAATATTCATATGCCGAGTAAAATATTTCGAACAAACAGCATTCACAACTTGCCCTGTCATTACCAGCTGTTTCGTACAATTACACTAAAATGACTTATCAGTAATATGAGTACAATTTCTTACATGATATTTGTGTACTTTGTAAACTGTTCGTAAATGTAAAGGGAAGCTAGGCCTACCTATTTAAAATAACCCCGACAACTCTTTCTAGGTCTCCGAATTTTTTTTTTTCATTTGTCCATCTCTTCATCTGAATTTCAACCCAACATATATATACGTATATCAAAACCTGTCCATGTATAACACCTGGCTGTTAATTCTGGTAAAGTCTGTTGTTAATTGTTTTACACTGAAAGGATTCCGTCCTCGCTCAAATAGTGCATTCATGCATTCAATTCCTGAGAGTTAACAGATTAACGGCATTTCCCTGCTTTGGTAGCAAAATACATTTCATCACAATTCTATTGTTCATACACTTTATCTTAAAGGCAAGCATTTTATATATGTATAATGATTTTTTCCTTTCCTGTCTGTAACTGTATGTTAATATGCAGATGATATGATTTATTTAGCAAAGGGGGATCATTCGAAAAAAAGCGAAGTAAAAAAATATTCCAGGATCGCATTTGATAAGTTTTTGAAATTCAGAAAAAATGTTGCGAAAATAATTATTTTTCTTCCACAAAGTACTCTGGAAGGGGAAGATAACTCTAAAACTAAGACGGCGATTGGCACTTATGTACATTTTATCAGAAATATAATAAAGTTAATACTTAAAACAGAACATGGGGAATTAATTTAATACTAAGGAATAGGAAATTTTGAAAGGGTTAATTTTTTTTTTTTTGGGGGGGGGGGGCACAAAAACTTGAATGGGATGCTTGTCGATTATCATGTTGTTACTACTCGTTATGTCATCTTTTGTAAATCTGTTATCTTACTATAATTAAACACGTTGAAATCCCCAAATTACATGTTTACAGGCAAATAAACTCAAGATATTGATCATCAGCTGATTGACTCTCCATTGTCACGCTTCACAGCTTAGTCGCCGACCAGCTACCGTGTTTGTTTAACACAGTTCGCTTTCTCTCCAGTTGCATGGCAGACGTAGTATAAACACAGTTATCAGTCAAGTCATTAAAAAGTGGGTGTCAATACTGAAATGCAATAAAAATTTAATCATGGCGGCCGCCGATTTTAACTATGGCGCAGCTCGTTTAACCATGACGCACATAAATTTAACCATGGCGGGCCACCATGGTAAAACCCCTTGTGGTGAACCCTGGAGAGAGTAGCTGTTGATCAAAAGCAGCTGAACTTTACATATAGATTGTAAGCAATTCAGTCGCTGGACTGAAGGTTTTCTTTGACAAATATTGAAGGTTTAATAGTTACACAGGCCTTTTTTTTTAATTTGTATGTCGGTTTGGTGTCCCCCAGCAAGTGCTCACAGACGAAGACAAAGGCACTCAGTACGAATCTGATCCGTTCAAAGAAATATGCGAAATAACCGGGCATTAATAAAACGAGAACACCTCCCACCATCCCCAGTGTCACGGCTTAGCCAAGCAATTTAATTGAACTTTAAAATGCATGCTTAACAAATATGTGGAAAAGCATCCAAGAGATTGAGATTTTTACTTGCCCCTCCTTTTGCTGACATATAGATCTTCAATTCACAAAAGTATCGGAGAGACCCCCCTGTTTACTTATGCTTGGTAGAGAAGTTTAGCTTCCTATTGATTTGTTATATGGTTGCAATGACTTCCCCAGAGTCCTAGCTGATTCTTACAGTGACTATGCACTAGATTTACAAAGTACAGTGTTTAATGTCCATGAATTGGCAATGTCACAAATTTTAAAGGCCTGGGTCAGACAAAAGAGAAAGTATAAGCATAATGCAAAGCAGAATCAATACAATGTGGGTGACCTTTGTCTTATTAAATATTCATCGAGCTACCCTAAGTTTTGCAAGAAGTGGGGAAGGGGTCCTTGTACTATTAACCAGAAAATATCTCACGTTACCTACGAAATTTCTACAGGTTTTTCAGGGAAGAGTAAGAGAAGAAGAGTAATGCACCACAATTTGTTCAGACCCTGTTTGGGAAGGACATAGGCTGGCACTCAAGTGAACTCTAAAATAAAGTACAGACACATGAAGATTACAGAAAATTTAATTAATATTCTTCTCGAAATATTGAATTTATTATTATTGTTATTGTCTCCTCATACATTTTTTTATGTTAATGGCAGATATTTGATTGTCAGATTTGTCCAAGAACGTTTGAGTTCCGAAAAACAACTGTCAAGGCATTTTTAAGAAGGTCATGGCGACCTCCTGGAATACTCCATTTGTCACTATACACTCCCATCAACTAGAGGGTATCTCATGGAGCAGTATATTACCAACAGGTATAGTGGGAAGCCCCTAACCTGGATTGTTAGGACACGCGAGTCTTTCATTAACCTGGTGCATTCTCCTTCGTTGCTGGAGTATCGTTCGGAGAGCGTCTCCAACAGATCCCCCAGGAAATCTGCAATGAAATATCCGAGGCGAGGCCTAAGGACCCCTGTTTCTCCATCTTCATCAAGAGTACATGTTCCCAAACATGGTAAATCGAGCATACTGCTGACGCCTCTGCAATCTCCATCTGTTTCCATTTCCATCTGAATCCCAATGGAAGTTTAAAGAAAATTTAACAAAAATATAGTTTTGGCTTATATATTCTATAAATTTGATTCAAAGGAGGTGTACATCATTGCCAGGAATCATAAAATTGCACAAAAGGTCCTTCAATTATTGGAAATAAAAGTTCAGAATATGTTATTTTCTTAAGGTAAACTTGTTTTCTCTTTTTCTCCTTCTTTTTCCCATTTTTATTGAGTTTTCCTTTATTCTTACATCCAGATTATGTAAATGCCTATTACGCAGAGTCAAAGTTTGAAGGATATGGTAATCCGGAAAATTCTTTCTTGAATTCGTTATGTCTGTGGCGTATCTGCGTATATTGGACAGAATAAAATAGAGCTTTCTTTATTTTAACAACTGTCAATGCAACTTGCTCTTACTATCAATTCAAAATATTTAAGGAAAATCCTCCCTTGCAGCCCATTTTGTCGCTACGGTTGTAGGAAGGATATATGCTTTTAACTGTATTTTACATATGGTTTATTTTTTATTATAGAAAATAGAAAGAATGTTTTTGTTGCAAATAAGATATTTGAGAGCTTCAAATTTGCTGTCAATTAAGCCTTAAAAAGTATCTTAAAAGATAATCAAAAAGAGTCTGAAAAATAATAAATGAATATGAAAATAATAAATTGATAATATATGTACTTTTTATGAAGATTCGGGGGTATATAGTATTGCCCTATGTCTGCCTGTTTGTTTGTCCGCAAAAACTTTAACATTGTCCATAACTTTTGATTGATTGGATTTATGGCTTTCATATTTCACATGTGTATTCCTTGTGACATCATATAAGACCTTTTGACCTTTGCAAAATTTTACCCTACTTTAACCTTGGCCATAACTTTTGGTGCCAGGGCTTTCATACTTTACATGTGTAATCCTTGTGACAAGACCGTTTTTTTTTTTTTTTTTGCATACCAACAACTTTGACCCGTTTGACCTTTACCTAGGAGTTTGACCTACTTTTGAAAGACTTTAACCTTGGCCATTACTTTTGAACGGTTGGTGCTAGAGGTTTCATATTTGACATGTCTTTTTCTTGTGAGAAAGCCTTTCCCTGGGATCCATTAATTTTGACCATTTGACCTTGACATTGATGTTTGACTTACTTTTGAAAAACTTTTACCTTCTTCATATCTATTCACTGGTTGCTGCTATGGTTTTCATATTTTACAGGAGTGGTATATTCCATGCGACTAGGCTTTACTTTGAGTACCAACTTATTTGATTTGTCTTTGAGAAGGTTTAACCTTCGCTATAAGTTGCCATACGTGGCATCAGTGTTTCACAAAAATACATCTTGTTTAATCTCCAGAAAAAGTGTTTCAGAAATTTAAAAGAAATAATTTACAATCATATTTTATAAATATGTTATGTTATATATCTTGAATTTATTAAGTTGGAAAAAATACAAAATTACAACATAACAACAGCTATCCTGTTCTAAATTTTATATTTACTCCCACCCGGTTACTTCATAATTTAGAAAATGTCAGGAAAAAAATTGTAAAAAAAATCGCAATAATGGAGCCTAACCCGATCTAAATTAAATGATTCCGACTAGAAATATTTTTAACAATTTCAATTTTACAATCAAAAAAAGATTTTTACTGCAATATGTTTTCAAATAATTTAAGTTATTAATTAAGCAAATTGATTTCTCCTTGATAACTGCATCAAAATGACAAAATTTGCTGATTTTGAGTTAATTTTATCGGGTTAATTTCATTCGGGATGATAGTGCAAACTTGAACGTTAGCTAACTTTTATACTTCTTTTCTGCTCTTTATCCAAAAAAAAAAAAAAAAAAAAAAAAAAAAAAAAAATGATTTTTTTTATAGTTCAGTAATTTAATTATCACCAAGTCAATTTAAAATGATTGTCAATTTGGCATTTGGCGACTATTAGAGAAATTGTAGGCGCCATTGCAACTTAATTAGTCGCCAATTAGAGCCCCGCTTTTAGAAAACTATTGAACAATCATACTCTCTTCGAATGTAGCATGCTTAAATTTGCATGATATATATCTTTTTTTCGGGTGGCAGAAAATTTGAAACAAGCTAGTTTGTAAAGATAACTACATAGGGTTGGGAGATGGACAAAATATACAAATTTGTTAAAAAGTGTCTAGAATGAGGAAGTAAGAAGTAATTGATTGATTAATGCTGGAAAGTTGAGAAATTCTCCCAAACCGTGCGCAGAAAATCTTGCACCGTAAATTGCACATTATTTTCATAACGGGGTCTGAAGCGTCATGGTCAGAGACTAAAATATAAAACATAACGCTATAGTTCTGTAACTATCACAAATACTGAAATTTAAATACATGTGCTAAGAAGATGCCGTATATACTCGCCTATAAGTCGGATTTTGGGGAATTAAATTTTGAACCAAAAGTATAGGTTCCACTTATAAATTTGGAATTTCTCTTGAAGAAATATAGCAATATTGTAACCAATCGTTTATAAAGAACGGAACTATTCTAATGCAGGAAATGAAGATCTAAGATTACCACAATCATAATTATAACACTAGTGTTAAGAAATTGTCAATAAAATCAAATATCTGTCTTGCCCCAAAATATACTTTGAAAATCTGGTAAATACAATAGATTATTCATCTGAAATTGGCTACAGATTCAAGCAAAATATCACCGACTTATAAGCGGGTCAATGATTAATATTTCTGCATTAATCGGAAGAAATACAACCGACTTATAAACCAAGCTTCAGACAGACCAGTATTACGTTACGCTACAACTGATTATTCGTAGGGAAAGTAGTCCAGGAGAATTGACACTGTATAGAGCATGCTTATAAACGGACCGACTAATAGGCGAGTATGCCGTAATGGATCGAAGATAGATATCTAAAAAACTATTTAACCGAAATTAAGATTTTTTGCACTTTGTTGGGAAATAATATTTTCGTTATTTTGAAAAATAATTTTTATGTTAGTGTCATATGGATATGAAAATACATTTAGAGGGGATCAAATACCGGTGTTCGTCGAACGGCATTTTATTGAGTTTAAGAAATAGCATTGTCTGTGAAGTTTTCCTTATTACCAGGATATGAGGAATGTTCAGAATCAGAAAATTTTATTTAAAGTCGGATTTTCAAACAAATAACATAAGCTCTATAGAGCTTTCGACCGACATGATTAGTAAGAAGACATATACTTATACTTGGAATACAAAAATTACTTTATCCACATTTATAAACATGGTTAAAATTTCAATGGCATGCAGTACAAGAGACATAAATTACACACACAAAAACACAACAACAAACAACACATGAAGCATGCATTTACATATAGGATAATACATAGAAATAATATGAGTGAACGGTCAAAATAGCACTTATACTCTAAAAAGGATAGTCTATAATTTATATTATTGTATAAAATATGAGATAGCACTTCCGCTGAATTAAAAGTAAAACTTTCTAATATCTTAAGTTTTATGGTAAATTTATTTATTATACATGTAATGAACAAACATACTAAACAAAAGAAACAGAAAACTGAAAATTTAAAAAAAAAAAAAAACGAATTTAAATCTAAGATTTAAGATCTGCAGGAGCCACATTTACAGGAATCTCCATTCCAGTTATTAATAAGACTTTTAAACTGATTTATTGCAGATGCATTTCTAATGTCTTTTAGGAGTTCATTCAAGAGTTTAATAAAAGATCATTTGGTAATGCTAATAACCGAGATTGATAACTTGGTAACTAAAAGAAAATTAAATACAGTGTCGAATTTTTGTTTCTAACGAATTTTATCAGACGCACGATTCCATAATAAATTCACGAGCTACGTTTTTACGTCGTCGGCGTTGCGCCAACAGCATTTTTGTGAGATTCGTTTACTGAGAGAAAAATTTTATTTATAGAGATATTTTATTGAAATGTTCATGCATTATTCAAAAAATGGTGATTATGGTGTATGCTAATTTTTAACTTTATAGTGTTTAGTGAAACAAAAGATATTGAAAATGTTCGCGTTTTTCTGAGACAATCTTCGTATAATCACTTTTCCATAATCATTAAAATGTTGAAATTTATAACGATTTTATTTTTATTCAAAAATCAGAAATTTGTCGTGTTACTTACAACAAAAAAAAAAAAAAAAAAAAAAAAAAAAAAAAAAAAAATGAAAATAAAGTTAAAATTTATGCCTCTACCACAATTTCCATGATTATTTGATTTTTATGTCAGCTTCTCTGGAAGACTACTTTATGTAAATCGATTGTTAATTGATCGTTGTATGTTATTTTATCTCCCGTTCGAGAATTTTTCACTCACATAGAGACGTGAACACCATATATCGGTGAAGGGCTTTAAATTCAGACCTTTACTCGGAACGCAGGACCATTTAGCAGTGAGGGTTCTTTGTCGTGCAAACTCCTACAGTGACATGAGGCCTCTGTTTTTAAAGTCTCATCCGAAGGACCCGCAACTTTCACTTCAAAATACCGAGCGCTTGGTGAAGGAACAGTTGCTATAGCTACCTTTTTTATCAACTTAGGTCACTTGCGGCCGTGATTCGAACACACGACCTTCCGATCACGGAGCGAGCCCTTTACCGACTAAGCTACCGTGACTGGTTATGAATATCGAAGAAATACATGTAAATAATTTATCCATTTCAATCCATTAGTAAAAAATATTTACCATAAGAACGGTCAAAATAAATATTCTTCTTTATAGGAATATAATAAAAGCTGGTTCTTAACAAAAAGAAACTGACGTTTTGCTATTGTACATTGTAAGTTGTAGCATAATTCACCCCAAACTGACACGCACGATGCAATATTAGAGTTAAATGCAGAGTAAACAATTACTACTTGCAAAAAAATGACCGTTTTTTTTTGTTCCACATTAGCAACAGCCCTTTTGGAAATTTTAAAACCATAAAACTCATACTGCAATAATTTGCAGTTTGGATGACAAAGATGAAGATAACGAACAAGGATCGATCTTAAAAAAAAACATTGTCCTAAGAAAACTCATATATTAGATATTACACAATTATGCTCTCGATATTTTCCATTTAAATGTATACAAAATACATTACACATTCGTCAAAATCATTAAAATTAATAGGAAGATTATTTTCTTTATGGCATATCTAAATATTTTTGAATTTGCACATATTCGATGTAAATTGTACGCTTTGATTTCAACAAATTTTGCCCTTGTTTAAAAGTTATCAATGATTTCAATAGTCATTTACATATTGTTTTTCCCCTCATTTTCATATTCTAAAAACTTCAGGAACACCATTAAACATTATGCCATACAATTTTGCAGTTTCTTTCTATCAAAAATTAAGTTAAAATGTATTATTGTACATTCTGATGTGATCTAGATTTTATATGTCTGTATTTATTTAGACAAACTTACAATATATAATTTGCACCTGGTTATTTCATATGATTGATTGTTATTCTGGAATGCCATTATATACTACAATATGCCTCTAACATGTCTAACTACAATTCAATAGTCTTCAAATTGGTTTCAAATTACATTTAAATCTATCTTTTTCGTGTCTTACTATGACAACAAAATGTGTAGGTTGATATCAGATGTTAATCTTCAGTTTTAAAATTAGAGATTTGATTGGTAAAAATATATAAAAATATATATGCGTGTACCTCGGGTACATCGTTGAGAAATCACATTTTTTTTATAAAGGAAACATTTGGAACAAAGGTAACATGACTGTAAGGAAATGTATTTAAAATCAAAGTTACGGCATTCGAGTTCATGGAGGAGGGAGGGTTCTTTATCGTACCAACGCCTACAATGACATGGGACCTAGGATTTTAAGGTCTACTCCGAAAGACCCATGACTTTCACTTCTAGTGTCCGGGGCTTGGCGAAGGAACACTCATTACATATGATTATGTCTTAGGTTTGAGGCGGAATACAGGAACTAGAATCAAATCCGGTACCTTTCGATCACGAAGCGAGCGCCCCACAAGTTACATACGAATGATTATTCTTTATAGAATATTTTTTTGTAGAATTTTCGATTTGTAGAATAGTTAATTTTCATCATTATGGATTAGAAAAATTATTGTTAATTATCACTTCTAAGATAAATAAAAAAGAAAAAAAAAACATAAGTGCGTAATTTAGACAGTTACCGGTTTCATGCCTTATTGTTGTTTTTTTTTCCGCAGATGATGAAGTTCTTTCTAGTCCTAGTTTTGCTTCTTCACACTGCACAGACACAGACCGGAAGTTGTAAAGACATGTTACAGGGTTACCTATCAGGACAGCTGTCGTCTGCTCTAGGAGCGTATCAAGTAGAAGCTTTAAGGCGGGAATTCAAAAGCTTCACTGACGTCATTGAGAAATCTATGAAAAAGTTCAAAGAAGAAGTGAGCACTAGCAAACCAGATAAAGGTATACGACGACCACGTAACTATTTGTGTAGTTTGGAAATTTAGCTCTCAATATAATGAAGAAAATTGAAATCTTTTTATCTTAAATGTAGGAAACAGAGCCATTGTATACACAAGATGGGGGAAGAAGATTTGTCCCTCAAACGCAAACTTAGTTTATTCTGGTAAAGAATTATATTTACATTTTGAAATTTTAAAACATTGCATTCCATTCATTCTATTAATTCAGCAGGGGTAAAATAATTACGAAAAGATAGGTTAATATCTACGTACATATTAAATGTATAATATTCACTGAAAATATTTATATTATTCTGAAATTACTGAAATGATGATTTATAAAATCTACAGCTTATGAAGGATTTAAAACTTTTTATAGGATTCGCTGGAGGATCACATTATACTGACAAAGGAGCTGCTGTAGATCCTCTTTGTTTGCCAAGGGATCCCGAGTGGGGGATGTACAGGGATGGAACTAACGGAGCCGGAGCTTATATATATGGAGCGGAGTACGAAACAAAGGCATTTACAAGTCACTTTTCTCCATTTCTTGACCATGACATACCCTGTGCTGTGTGCCTTGTTCAAAATAGATCCGTTGTAAAATTATTTCCGGGTGAGAAAATAAATATCAGTAATACAGTAAAAAGAATGTGTGATTTGCAATATAATTTAATCCTTATTGTGTCTGTATACTGTTGTATGTGCATGGAAATATTCTTGTCCCCATATTATTCAGATTACAGCAGAGAGAGAGAGAGAGAGAGAGATTACATTCTTGTTTTTTTTTCCTTTGCGCAGAATACAGATTCTACCAGATTTTGGAAAAATTTTAATCATCAACCTCGACTCTTGTTGTTGACATTATATTTTTTCTTACTTTTAATCCAGTTATACCTATTTCATTATCCTGGCGATTGAATTTGATTGTAACGGAATATAAAGAAATTAATCAACCCTGCACTGCTTTATTCTAATTATATTATTGAATAATTGTAATTAAGTCGGAAGAGAACCTTACTTTTGCCCGATGGAAAGCTAGTCACGCATTATTTTCTTCCTCCCAAAATCACAATTTCTTTTTTTCGACAAATTTTAATATTTTTTATGTTTGTGTTTTATTAAAGCGAGAAAAACCTGTTTCAAAGGATGGAACCTCGAGTACCAGGGCTATCTCATGGCTGGACATTTTGGTCATGCAGCTGGTACAACTTACAAGTGTATGGACAAGAATCCTGACACTTTGCACGGTGGTCATGCGAATAAAGATGGCTACTTATTTTATTTTGTAGAAGGCCGTTGTGGTTCATTGAAATGTCCACCATATGTTGAGGGAAGAGAACTAGTTTGTGCTATCTGTTCAAAACCGTAAAGAATAAATATACATTTTAATAAAGAAGATTCTAGACTTCTATGATTGATAATTATGAAGGTATATTTCTGCCAATATTTGTCAGATATTTATAGAGATATTATTACGTCAGGCCAAACTCTCTCGGGCGTTGTCATAATAGGTAATATATTGTCTATGCACTTTTGTTGCATTTACCTAAGGATTTCTCAAGGCACCGACTTCAATGCTGTGTAAGGAGAAATTGTGGGATTCTTACGAGGAGCAGAGTCAATCCGACAGCATGAACTAAGAAATATATGTAGAGACAGTGTGAACCGATATTTTAGGTTAAAATAAAATAAATACCTGTTTTTAAACCCAGAAAGACCAGTGGGGGTACAACGTAAACAAACCGGAGTGGCATACATTTCTCTCTTATAATGTATAGTGGGGTATTTTTTATGTGGAACGATTATTTCGGGGTTTTCACGATTTATTCCTATGGTACACGTATATATATATATATATATATATATATATATATATATATATATATATATATATATATATATATATATATAACAGCGATCAATCTCAAAAACATATAAACAATAGATATCTGTGAACAAGGCATAAATACGGACACCTTGACATTTCAGAGGTGGGACTAAATGTCTGGGAGGAATAATCATCCTCTGTCGACCGTCATACCCACCATGATGCCCATGTATTGCTAAGGTAAACGGAATAGTCAGATTTCCGATAAAAAAAAAAAAAACAAAGGCCTAACAATTGGTATGAAATATATTAGACTAAATACGACCAAATGGTATCTTATATTTCTTTACAAGGTCATAATAGATTAAAGAAATGCTGACTTAAAACAAGGTTGTTGAAATCCCTGTTACATCAAATTATTTGTCAGTAACTTGCATCTGTTTAAAAATTGTTCGTATTCAGAGCATGCTTATGAGTTTCAAATAGGTTGTGAGAAATAAACACCATATGTAGATGATAGTGGAATAGCATTACATATATACATAAATAAGGAAAGAAGACGATGAAAAAGCTGAAGTCCTATCAATTGTCCTACAGTGTAGTTGTTAGATGATCATTATCGTCTATAGTCAAACATTTAAATATGAAACAAATGTGGAGGACCATATACATGTGTTGTCTTTTATTTCGAGTTCACTAGAATTTATCAAGTCGACATATGAATTGAAGTAACTATTGTTTATTGTTAAACCTCGTCGATATATCTGAATGTGTTAAGAGCCACCGTCAGTGTTTTAGTCTACTCATGTAGAAGTCTTGAATAAATTCTGCTTCATGGGAATATAAAAAACAGGTCGGCTAAAAAGGGAGCATGATTAGTGACAAGAGGAATTGCAACAGATTGTTGGATGACCTGGTCTCCAAAGACTACATAGATATTGTATATGAGGAACTCCAGCATCTCTTAAATATCAACGCCAGAGAACTTATGTGTAGATTTGTTTGTTTCTTTATTTGTTGTTTAACGTCCCTCTTCAGAATTTTTCACTCATATGGAGACGCCACCACTTGCCGGTAGAGAGCTGCAAATTTTGACCTATACTCGGCAGAGAGGGATCTTTTTTGTGCCAGCACCTACTGCGACACGGGACCTCGGTTTATACGGTCTCATCCGAAGGACCGGTCTCCACGTCCCACAGCGGAATTCGAACTCGCGACGTAAGGATCAACTCCTTACTCCGCGACTCTAGAGCAAACGCTCTAACCACTGCGCCACGCGGGCGACTACTTATGTGTAGAATCAGAGTACAAAGTAATTTTGTATATCTATCACAAGATATAAAAAAGCTGTTGTCTTTAATATTAAAGGCCTAGTTTTTAATTTATCCTGAGGAATGATTGTATAAAGTGTCGAAAAGTAATATGTGTTGATGTTACTGACTTTTGAAAATTTTTGAGATTTTAATTTTCAAAAAAAAAAATCTGGAATTTTTTTTAGAAATCCACATTTGATTTACACCACTTTTCGAATATGCTGTAACACAGTACGTCTGAAGTTTCTCCTTTACAGCATTTATTATTTTTGTGAAGAGTAAATATACTTAAGGGGCTAAGTAGAGCAGTTGCTGGACCCAACAAGTAGCTTTGTTTGTAAGGAGTTAATATGAAGTTTAGGAATCCATTATAGGTAGGGAAGAGCGAACTCATTTTCGCTGACTGAAATGGTAAACGTTTTAATATCCTGTATATGCACATATGTTCATTGTGCCTCATGTACCAACGTTTTGATTTCATTAATTAAATTGAACCGAACTGATGAAAAAGGGTCAAAGAACCAGTTAAGTAGACTGTAAGGCTACTATTTATCAATAATCCAGAAGTGAAAAAAGAATTAGATAGATTACGTGATCAGTACGTACTGGTTCTTGCTGACAAAGCAGGTAACAACATTGTCTTTGTTTGTAAGGCTCATTAAATTAAATAAGGAGCACACATTCGGGTGTGACCGGTTGGCAGGGGATGCTCACTCCTCCATGGCACCTGATCCCACTACTGATGTTTGGGGGTCCGTGTTTGCTCTGCTCCTATTTTGTATTGTTTAATGGACTTTTGAGCTTGAATACTGTTCGTTATCTCCATATATTTCATGTACTTTAGACGAACTTGGATTTAATTCTACAAGTGGTAATCCAACTTATACTCATCGTTCTCTTTCTAAGGAAGAAATTCTTCAAAATCATATGTCAGTTTTGAATATTTTTAATATTTCAAACAACCAAAATGAATTTGAATTACCATATCTATATTGGATTCCGAAACTTCATAAAAATCATTACAAACAAAGATACATAGCGGGTTCCAGTAAATGTTCAACCAAGCCTCTTTCTTTACTCCTCACTAAGATATTATCAGTGGTGAAGGGGAAACTTCAAGAGTACTGTGCAACAATATATTCGAGAAGTGGTGTAAATCAGATGTGGATACTTAAAAATTCTAAGGAACCTTTGGAAAATTTGAATTCACAAGATTTTACCAAAATCAACAGCTTCAAAACTTACGACATTTCAACTTTATACACAATCATTCCCCACGATAAATTAACATCCAGGCTTTTTTATATCATTAACAGCTGCTTTTTCAATAAAAATGGAACTAGCAAATTTACTTACCTTGTCATTGGTCATTTGCAAAATTATTTTGTTAAAAAACATTCTGATTGTACACACAAGTACTCTGAAGTTGACATTAAAAAGATGCTTGAGTTTCAGACTGACAATATGTATGTGGTTTTTGGAGACCAGGTCTTCCAACAATCTATTGGAATTCCCATGGGTACCAATTGCGCCCCGATATTAGCAGACCTTTTTTGTATTCATATGAATCAGAATTTGTCCAAAATCTTATACGTGATAAGAAGAAAACACTTGCTGTGGCCTTCAACTCGACATTTAGATATATCGACGACGTATTGTCAATTAACAATGGTTATTTCCATTCCTTTGTCGATACGATATATCCTGGTGAGCTTGAGATAAAAGATACTACAGAGTCTGACACATCTGTTTCATATTTGGATATTTTACTTGGAAAAAATGTTAATGGTAATCTTACAACCAAGCTTTATGATAAACATGATGATTTTAACTTTTCAATTGTCAACTTCACTTACTTATGCAGCAATATACCTTCATCACCTGCATACGGGGTTTATATCTCTCTGTTGATTCGATACGCAAGAGCATGCTCTACGTATGTACAATTTCTAAAACGTGGTAAATTATTGACAAACAAGTTGATGAAACAAGAATATCAGCAGTCTCGTTTAAAGTCATCATTTCGTAATTGTTCTATGGTCGATACAATGACCTTGTCAGCAAATACATATTATCATTGAGTCAAATACTGACTGACGTTTTTCATACTAATTGTTAGGCCATTATTTACACGCCGAATTGTCGACGGATTTTTCCGTTATTTCCCGATCATAACAAGGAGCACACGGCGGGGGATGCTCACACCTCCATGGCACCTGATCCCACCTCTGATGTTTTGGAGGTCCGTGTTTGCTCTGCACATATTTTGTAATGTTTAATGGACTTTTGAGCTTGAATACTGTTCGTTATCTCCATATATTTCATCAAAAAGGTTTTCTCATAAGAAGACAAATGAAGAATTTTTTTTTTTTAATTTCGAAGATTAAAGTGCTTATTATGAACTTTTGTGAGCGAACCAAAGATCAGGTTCAAGGTAACCTGAACTGTAACCTTGTGTTGGGCAAAATGTTGTGGGTCTTTAGAATGAGACCTAAAAAAGGGAGTTTCTATGTCAGGTAAGTGAACTCTTACTGCTAAACAGCCTGAGTACCGCGTAAAGATATTAATTAGGTTCTTGTCCGTCTCATAGGAGTAAATAATTCTTGCAAGGGACGTAAAACAACATAATCATTGAACAATATTTGGTTTCAAAGAGTAGAAATTAAATTTCGAAAAACGCAGCACAGTTAAGGTTACAAATAGGAGACGGGGTCTAATTATACTAGAAATGATTACTTTTACATCACACAAAAATATCAGTTCTTCAAATTAACACAAAATGAAATGATTTGCTATTTTAAAATGTTGGATAGCTTTCAACTACATCAACACTTAAAATTTAAGGTCAGACGACTCTTTCCTCTAAAATTTATGATTTTTCCCAAGAATTTATTATTGAAGTATTGCTACTTAAAATAGTTTCCTCATCAAAATTTGAGGCACCTTACCAGGCATTTGGGCAGGATACCAGAGGGTGATATTTCTTATGTAATCCATTTGTATAATCTTTTGAATTGCCAATGTCACAATTTTTGTGTACTTATTATTGAAAACATATTGAAAACAATTTAGAAATCAGAAGGGAATGACAATAATGAATAATTTTTTATATAATACCAAGGCGTACAAAACATATCTTTGAGGAACGTGTCGTCTGACCTTAACGTAGAACCTATGTCGTATGACGTCATATCTAGTGAATGAGTTTAGTCTGTCTTTTTGGTGCTAGATCCATTATGACTTCATAATTAATTTAATGTTACTTTTTCCCGTACTTTACGGCGTCTCATGTAATGAAATTGCACAACTGTGATTATGTGAATGGCATGCAACTATTTTGAAGGAATGCATAAATTCTAAGAAATCTAAATAGTACAATATCTTGATGAAATGCGTCTGAGTCAAAGATCTGTTAAAGATTGTGTGTTAATTTTGTAATGTCTATGAGGAAATGACGTGCATTCCTTTTCATAATTATTTGTTAATTATTCATAATGGTTGGTGTATAATAATAATAATGTTTCCCTTAAATATTATCTTTTTAAATAAAAAAATACATTTTTAGGTCACCTGAGTAAACTTAGGTGACCTATTGCTATCTGTTTTCGCCCGTCGTCGTGCGACTTGCGTCGTGCGTCGTCCGTCGTGTGTTAACTTTTAAACATTTTCAACTTCTTCTCCAAAACCGCTTAACCAATTTCAACCAATTTTGGCATATAGCATCTATGGGTAAAGGGGACCAAAATTGTGAATGTCATGGTCCCTGCCCCCCTGTGGCCTGAGGGGTGGGCTAAAACCACCAAAATTAATGCAATCTTTAAAAATTTTCTTCTTTACTCCTGGACACCGAGCAGTCAAACTGTTGGCATGATTGTAATAAGCATTGGGCCCTCTACCAGAATTGTGAAATTCATGGCCCCAGGGTCAGGGGTTCTGGTGTTAGGGTGGGGCTATATAGATCGTATAGTGAAAATGCATTAATTCTTTGAAAATCTTTTTCTCTTCTTAAACAAAGTGCAGGGTTATGATAAGTTTTAATAAGCAAGGATAATTTTACCAGATTTTTGAACATCAGGACCATTTGGTCAAGTGTTCTGGTCCTGGCCAGCGCTCTATTAATTTGTATTCTATTGAGAGAAGTTATTTTCCTTTGCCATTCACTTTTGATGATTAATCACTGTAAATAATGTATTTGAAGGTCAATAGACTAAGATAATTATGCATGAAATGATATTGTATAATACAAAAAGTACTTTCATAGTTTTAATGATCAGATAGACTTGTAAATAATAAATAAATCAGAATGAAACAAAAAATAACTTATCTCATTAAATGTTCTTTAAAGACCAAGAGAGGCTAATGTGGGAGGTCTCAATATGGGTTTAAAAGTGGCACAGAAGAACTAATAGTTTGTTAATTGTCTGCACTGCGATAGTGATAAATGGGAGATAGATTAGAATTTAGTTTAATTTGTTACTGAATACTAGACGAATTATTTCATTAATCCTGATCATCCTATTTCTCTTGTTTTTGGGCAACAAAGTTTCATCTATCAGTTTATTTGATACTTTATGGATCCTCTAAATTGTTGTATTATACTCAGGTGACCGTTAAGGCCCGTGGGCCTCTTGTTTGATAAATATTCACATTGTATATCTGAACGTAGCCCCAAAACAACCATTCAATAATTAAATCCTGTGTAAGTACAAAAAGGCCAACAAAAGAAGTATTGAACGATAGAGTGTCTCTTATAAGTTTCGGGGAAAGAAGTATATTTTAATAACTTTTTTCTAATTATTTGCCTAAGTTCTTCATCATATTAAAGATTGAAAACATTCTGACAAAGACTTGAAAAAATATTTACGAATTCATGTTGTAAATTGACTCAAAAAATATTGAGCACATGTGCCTATATTCGTTGAAATGTGGGCTTAATCTTTTATGTCAATTGAATAATATGAATTTATTCTTGAATAATATTGCTTAATATGGTTCAGGTAATGAAGTCTATAAGCGACGATGTTTGAAGAAGTATTTTTGTGATTTTCTTTATTCTCTTTATGACCAGTACCCTTAAAAATGACTGAAAATATGTAGTCGCAGTGTAAGATTACCATTCGAAGTTGCACAGGCTGCACTACATTTAATGACAAGGAAACGTACCATATATTTTAACTGATTGATGAGCGAGTGCTAATTTATCATTGTGAAAAGTTTGAAATCTTGTGACAAAGGCTTTTCCAACATAGGTTCTACCTTAATGCAGTTTTGTCATTATAATTAGTTGAATCCCAAAGAGCATTAGATATCAACAATTCAATGATCTCAATGCACTTGTCAATGTAATCAAATAAAATAGTATCTGCAGATATATAAGAGGTCATTAACTTGGATACGATGTCTTTTTTGTGATTTTATTCATATACTTTCCGTACATTCCCTAGACAAGTGATACTGCCATATATTTGTATATATATTCATTGGAGGATAATAGAACAGTCTTAATAAATCGAAATATTGCAAAGGCATACCCTCAGTGGATCATGCCAAGCTATTACACATAAACTCAAGAAGTCTTATGATATTTGAAAAGTGCTGCAGACCTGATGAAATTTAAACTTAGGTTTTTAACTTGGTTATGGCCTTGCAACAGTGGAATTTACAGATGACCTCAATACCGCAAGTATATTTGCTTAAATCACGTGACTGCAATATCACATGACAAGTCTAAACAAGAAATTTAAGCGTCCTCAACATGTAATTTTGAACCACATACAGTACCAACCAGACCTAACCTGACACAAAGCAGTTCCAGAGCAGTCCCACAGCGGTCCCAGAAGTCCCAGCGGTCCCAGACAGCAGTCCCAGCAGTCCCAGTGGGCGGGGTTAATTAATTTAATGGGTGGAGCTTACTCAGAATGAGATTACCAATAAACAATCAGGGTTCTCCATCGTTTGAAATTTTACACTGTTGCAGACTTTACGTGAACCTCTAATATTTGCAGTATTTTCGCGATCCAATTCGCAACTGAACCACTATTCATTATTATTACAAAAGCAAACACACACAACTTATTTGAATAACTAATTCGTTATACAAATAGTTTATTCATACAAACCAACGAAAAATAATTTAATGAATATTTAAAATAATTAGAATGTATCCAAATAATAATGTACATACAATGCGCTATAAGACAAACCAACTGTAACCCCACCTACCCACCCCCCAACACACAACTTCAAAAAATTAAAAAAAAAAAACAAAAAAAAAAAACTTACATATGATATACTTGTATCATTGTCTACAAGTTGTACGTGTATATTAAACCTTGATATTTTTGTGACTTTACACATGCTCTGAAGAGCAGGGGAAATTCTGGTCGATACAATCGATCTACTTACCATCTTTAAAAGTAAATTTGCTGTGATTTCTGTCAGTTGATTGAATTAGCGAATTAAAAAAGAAACTTTAGAATAGTAAAATACTTTTAGGGGTGCCTTTAAATTCTTCAACAACACATTTACACCAAATAAACGATTACGGTAGATGTTTGACTCATAGTGCCAACATAATTCGAGAGATGTGGTTCTGAAGTATATAGACATATATTTGTAATAAATTTTTAACTTCTAAATAATACTTATAAATGCAACTAGCAATTATATGGTTACATGGAAGTGTAAAAACAAATTATTTGTCTTTGTTCCTTCATACGTAAACTCAAGCGAGGGAGGGTCTAAGAGATAATTGACTATGCAAGCTGAAGCGAGACAAAGTACCCTAATTAAGAGATAATTAAGTGTTGTGCTTTAAAAATTGAAAGACGGTAGATTTGTTTTAATAAAGTTTCAGTCAGAGAGAATTTATGTTCTGATTATCAGATCTTACTGTGTCGCAAAATGTTTACTGTGTCGCACGCATAAAAATTGAATCTTTACTGTGTCGGGGAAAATTTTACTGTGTCGGGGCCAACACAGTAAAACAGCTCATGGAGAATCCTGAACAATGTAACCATAAAAGGCTGTAAAAACTGATGTCAGATCATTTCTTTCTGAGTTGTATCAACAAACATTTACAATTCTTACGCGACAGTCATTTCTAAACTGTTAAGAAAATCACAGTTAGCGTAATGAAACAAATAATAATTATTGAACGAAGAAGACGTTCACACCTATTAAAACATGAATATTTAAACATAATTATTTGGTATATTAATTTTTCACCAAAATAAATCAGTTTCTTTATTTTTTGTGATTGATATTTGCTTTCATATTAATTTTTTCCATATATAAAATTAAACTTAAATTGTTTTTTTTTCTACCAGAATTAGCTTTTAAATAGATCTTATAATTATAGAGCAAGGCCGATTCCCAAACTATACTCTGAATGCATTATTCTTAAGTATTGGAGCTTTTGAAAAATTCTTTGTTAAATATTACCGAGTATTATATTTCAGACATGATTATTTTTAATGACTTGCCAATTTAATTATCGTTAGATTCTCAATTTTAAGTGTTTTATTATATAAATGTTCGAGTGTACATCTGTAAATCACGCTTGTGACATGACCCGGCGAGTTTTCCTTTGAAGTCAGCCGTACAATAACTGCGATACAGAACACTTATAGTGGGCGTTTCTTATGCAAATGGGCAGAAACTGTACTGTATCTGAAAAATATCAACGATACAGTACGGTTTATTTTTAGCGATGACGGGAAACTGAATCTGTATCTTAAATGATATTGACATAAGGCTCAATCAAATCGCATGATAGCATGATAGCGCTGTTAGTATTTATTCAAAATTTGAGATGAATAAAGAATAGAATTTTACAACGTAAAGTTACCAGTGGCGGATTCAAATATTTTAGAAAGAAGGGAATGGAGGCAGTACACAAATGGTTTTCTTCGAAAAAAAAAAATGTCCAAACTGGAAAATCGGGAGTTTCGTGGGGGTAGATTTATAATCAGGCCTGACACTATACAGTGTATGTGCGTGATCATTTCGTGTTGATAAATTAAAAGTGTATACAAGTTTAGCAAACATAATTTACGAAAGCCAAAAAAGAAAAAAAAAATCGAAAAAGGGGGGGGGGATACCGACGCGCGCGAGTGAGTGCTGGATCTGCCTTTGGTTCCTCTACATTTTGTTTCAAACATGAAGGTAATCTGCCCCCTTTCTTACATCTGTTTATCAATTTGAAGTCAAGAATTTTGTATACACATGTATGACGACCGGTCGATGACATTTTCGGACATTTCTCTCAGAATACGACCTCCCCGAAAAAATTTTGCTTCAAATACATTCCCATATATGATTCTTATGTATCAAAATGTTTTGCACTAAATTCGTAGCTTAGATTTAAAAAAAAAGGCAACAAGAGCTGAATAGAAAGAAAAAAAACCCTAAGCAATCAAATATAAATTAAATTTTGGGAAAACACATTATATAATGCATCTCATAATTATAATTATTTAAATTGATAGATACCTGCACGTCCACCTCACTCGGCATTTCAGTTGCGATTGCTAAAAAAGGGGTACTAAATCAACTTTCTGCAAAATCATCTGATGGGTTGAGATATATACCCAAATACACATGTAAATTAGCGAGGTCATAAGAAAGGTCATGTCACAAGTCATTTAGAGTACTCGTTTCCTACTGTATCGGAGATACAGGGCGGGGCCCGGCTCGAGCTATCGCTCTCGCCTTAAGCCCCGCCCTGTATCTCCGATACAGTAGGAAACTCGTACTCTAAATATAACGAATGGAACCCTCAGATTATGTTCAAAATTAGTTAATCCCAAAATAAATTTATACACAGTTATTGAAACAAAGATTTTTTGCAGTACATAGATTGAAATTAGTGTCATTGTTGACCAGTGTGTTCAGTGATGTGTAACACTGATACCCAAATAACATACATTGACTTTCTGCTATTTATGCCCAAAGGCGATTGAAACCTCAGGTGTTGAAACCATTTATTCAATTGTATTGCTTTTAATAATCGGCCAGGTAAACATAAACAAAAACAAAAAAAAGAAATACTTCACATTCCTGAAATTTTCAAATGTTTATTTATTTTTTTTTTTAAATAAATGTACTCTTTTAATAATTTGTTTATAAATTAAAAACTTATTCTTATTCATAAAAAATCCCCCAATAATTGTTCACATTGTTTATGTGACAAAAGAATGGTAGAATAATTTTTTTCATGGTCATTTAATAAATTATTAGGTTTTATTTGAGGGCGGTTAAAAATAGCATGGAGTGCTCTTTTTTAAGAATGGTATTAGCTTTTTCAATTAAGAAGAAAAATCAGAATACAAAAGGGGCGGAACTATCATGTCACTCAGAACCTTTTTTACGCATGAGTGAACACATCAGTCCCAGAAAGCAGTCCCAGGGACTGCTGGGTCTGCTTTCTAGAGCAGTCCCAGAGCAGTCCCATAGCGGTCCCAGGGTATTCCCACAGCGGTCCCATAGCGGTCCCAGAGCATTCCCACAGCGGTCTCAAAGCAATCCCGAGGGCTGCTTTCTGGGACTGCTTAGGTGACAGGTTGGGTCTGGTTGGTACTATAACATTTGTCCGATACTAGAAAAGTTCTTAAAAGAATCGGCCTTTCTTGTAAGGATGTCTTTTTCATATGTAAAATTTGCCTTCATTTCCATTTGTCACCTTTGCTGCACTGCGTAAAAAGTATTGGATATAATTTATGTCAAATTTCTCATGTGGTGAATAGAAATTTAAAGACATCAACTGATATCTTTTTTTTTTTTTGGTATTTAATTATTAATTTATGCAATTAAATGAAACTTCTATAACAGAAAATGTGATTTAAGTGACAACTCAGACACTTGGATTGGCTATAATTTAGAAAACTTTGAAATACTTTACTGATTCAACTTTGATTTACTTAAGGTTTTCCATCCCTAATAGGACCTTTTTCTCTATCCTTAAATATCCATCATATATATAATACTCTGATATTAGTTCAAAGCATTTTACAGTAGAAAAAGATTTACGAAGAGAAAGTTTCAAAAAATGTAATTAACAAAGCAGTAATTTATTTAATTAACAGAAACTGCATTGAAGTCTAGGGAGACAAGCAATTTTTTTTAAAATAAAAATTCAAATAATAAGAATATCAATAAATACTGTGGTGGGAAGATACATTAAATCATTAGAAATAGAATGACAATTGAAAACGATTTTTTTACTGTATAGATTTTTTAAAATTGATATTTATTACTTTAAAAAGAGGGAGATAACTCTTCAACAAAGGTCAAGGTCGTGAATTAGGACACGCTCCATTCTTATATGCTAATAGTAATAAATGGGAATTATGTCTAAATATACTGAGTATTCCACTCGTAAACATCTGTTATGTATTCAAATGTATTGAATCTGAGGCTATTAGGGATGGAATGCCTTAATTGATAACTTTGACCCTTAGATTTACTAAATTGATAACGTTGAAACTTTCATTTACTCTATTGATCACTGAGACATGATAGTGAAAACTTTAAAAAACTTTGATTAACTACATTTATTACTTTGACACTTTAGTTAAATACAGTTTAGAATAGATTTTTTTGGTTGGGTTCTTAGCCTTTCCTGTCCTTTAAGTACCCACTAAAGTATATTGAATTTTCAAGAAATAATATTTATCTCACCAGACAACCATATATTTTACATCAAATCATTCGAAATATATTATCAAAAAATCTTTGATTTATTGGAATTTGTAATTATGGAATGACAACCGAACAGAAAACGTTCATTGTATTGATAATTATCTTAATAGTTAAGAATCATAAGGAATTATGTCCATTCGTGTTTCTAGCATCCATAAAGATGGCTTTCATTGAAAGATTATTTTATTATATCTTAATTATATGAAAGTTAAAATGTCAGGTACCTCTCAGGGACCACTATTGTTGACAATGGAGAACAAAGTAAACACTATTTATAATGAATATCAGTACTTAATAAGGTTGTAAAAAATAATCATTTATTATCCTTTATGTCCGTTTGAAAACGATCAATAAACGTTTCCAGTAGATTGTCTTATATGAGTTGCAAAAAAGTAAAAAAAAAAAAAAAAAAAAAATCCATATGAGAGCTTATAATTTTTTTTTTACAAAAATTATCAACCACCATCAGAAAAGTTTTCGGGTGGGGAAATTTAGATCAGGTTTTCTATGTTTGATATTAGGAGTTAAACTCCTAAAATTGTACATGTGGTGTAAATACTAAATAGATTCAATTATGCGTCGATTTTGCCAATTTATGTCAGGGTCTTCTCAATCAGAATTGTACTCTAGAATTAGATAAACATATAGAATTTACAATCCTTTACTTGGATAATTTAGTGTTATATATTAAATATCTGACATAAAGAGCAAGAGCCACTTAGGGCCTTTTTTGGCCCTGTGAATTTCTGAAAATTCAAAACTGTATAGTTTTAGTTAACAAGGCAATAAATAAATGCTTGAGCACTTGGAGAATGAATATCTACTGAAAATGACGTAATATTCTTTCTAGTCAATGCATTATGACGTCATGAATTGCGTCATTATTCACATATCCTGAATACTTCTGCAAAAATGGACAAAATATGATGCCATTTTTCAATATTTCGTATACAGCACAACCTCCGATCCAAAGTGTGTAAATAGATTATAAAAGACCTTTTAATGAAGATTATAAAACATATTTTAATTCTTGGATCGAAGGGTGTGCTCATATTTTAATTCTTTGCTGAAGGTTCTCAAAAACAACTGTTTTCTGCAAAACTCAATGACAATGCAATTTCACACAACCTGATTTTCAATGCCTGGACTCTTCAAGGGAAATTCTGTTATATAAACTGAAAGCACTAAGTCTCTACTTTATATTAATGTTGAAAATGGTACACGAGGTATTAGTCAATAAATTGGTATATTTACAGGGCAATTTTATGCATAAAGTGAACCTAGCTCTTTATTAGTTAAGAAAAATTAATCCCAATATTAAAAAAAAAAACAAAAACTTTCTTTTTTCATTTATAATTTTAAATATATGATGTGATGGAAAACATATCCGACTAACATATTTCGAGCAAAAGAAAACTTATGCCATTACAGTTTTTTTTTTATTTCAGTGTTTTAACTGGGGTTTTCTCGTCTTCTGGTTTTAATCTTGATATTCTCGGCTTTGTTCTTCATATATTCATTACATATTATTGTCACTTATATAGGTGACTTTTGGCTAGAGTTGACTAATTTTCTGAGTAATAACATAGTAAATATTGCAGATGTTAGATTCATCCTCTGGGTGGAAGAAAAAATAAAATGTTAAAGATCGAATTCCTTCATTTCATGGTTAAGAATATAAATACTTGTCCCAAATAAAAGTAAATGTAATTGAAAAAAGCTAGCTGAACGGTATATACTTTGCATTTGTTGTCTTGATAAATTCGTCTCGACGAATCAAGACATTCGTTGTACCGTCCAATGGACTGTATAAATTAAGCTTATTCTGGCGTCTTTTGTTTATTTAAAAGATATTTGATACCCATTCAGGTAACCATTGGTATAAAAATGACATTTATTCACAGTAAATATATAGTTAATATTCCAAATGATTTTTCATCATAGTTGGACGAAAAAAATTTAAGTAAAAATATGCTTATAAGATCCCTGAGGATAACCAAAAGTAATCAAGCTCAAAAGTCCATCGGAACAAAGCAAATTGGGAGCAAAGCAAACACGGACCTCTATAAACATCAGAATCGGAATAAGTTGCCATGGAGTAGTGAGCATCCCCTGCCTACCGGTCACACCTGCCATCTGCTCCTTGACATGATGGCGCAAACGAAAAAAAATCCGAAGACAATTCAATGTAAAAACAATGGCCTAACAATTTGTATGAAAAACGTCAGTCAACATTTGACTTGGACGATAGTTTGTATTTGCTGACAAGGTCATTGTATCTACCATAGAATTTGCAAAATGTTGGCTAAATTCTTGACTGTTGATATCCTTGTACCATTAACTTGTTTGTCAATAGCTTGTCTCGTTTCAGAAATTGTTCGTACGTAGAGCATGCTCTTGCGTGTTGAATCAACTGGAAGACGTAAACTCCATATGCAGGTGATAATGGTATAACGCTACATAAATAAAGTTAGAAAAGTTAGTCATCAAGGTTATCATATTGTTTTGTTGCCATTACTGATTTTTTTTAGTAAAATATCAAAATATAAAACGGATTTGTCAGAATCTCTCGTGTCTTTTTTTCGAGTCCAGAGAGACATATCGAATCAATATATGAATGAAAATGAAAATTGCTAACTGATAAGACGTCGTCGATGTATCTGAATGTCGAATCGAAGGCCACAGTAAGATACTTCTTCTTTTCATGTAGAACTATTTGAATAAATTTTGTTTAATAAAAATACAAAAAAAGTTCGGGGCCAACCTCCCAAAAAGTGACAAGCACAAAAAATTGAATAAATAAATAATTAAAAATAGAATAACATAAAATAAGGGTTTATACTCGAAAATCCTATTTCGTAGGAGGAGGGCTGAGGATTGGACCTTTCTGTTACTTTTTGGTACATTTATTTTTTCATTTTTTTTTAATTTGCCAGTGCTCAACCATACAGCAATAAAACGGAGGGGGGGGGGGGGGGGGGGCAACCAGCAATTAGATGAAAATTTTCTATAGCAAAATACTATACTCAGAAACAATTGCCCCTTCCCCCTCCAGCGTTCTACAGCCCTGACGGGGCGCAATTAGTACCAATTTGTATCCCAACAGATTGTTGTAGGACTTTATCCCTGAAGATATTTTCGATAAGAAATCCTAGCATCATTTAAATATCAACTTCGGAGTGTTTGTGTGAAGAATCAGAATGTTTTTTTAATAATCTTGCAAATGATCAATGACAAAGTATATAAATTAAAGAGTTCCATTTTTATTGGAAGAACAGCTTACATGATGTCCTGGACTTTAATTTATCGTGCAGAAAATTGTGGGGAAGTAAATAATAATCTAAGGACAGTTTGTTGAATTATATATATTTGTACATTTCTTGATAATTTTTAAACAACAAATTTTCGATGAAAAAAATCATTATTTAGACTTACTACTTCATACATGCTGATTTTTGTATCTCAATAAAGGAATTAATCTCGAATATCACATCACAAAGAAAACATAATTCAAAAACCAGACTGAGTGAAATATATGAGATGTCAAAAGCTTCTACTATATAAACTTAAATGTTATATACGAACATATAACTAAAAACTTTATAATAAACATCTCATTTAAAAGAGGAAGGAGATATGTAAGATTATTATCAACAAAGAAATTGATTTAATGCTTCAAGTAACACATAAACCCATACTTATTTTCACTACTCTACACTCAAGGATCCAAATCATTTACAAAATCCTCAACAAACCTTGACAATATCAATGAAATAATAACGAGTTGCCTTTATATCAATATATCTGTAGTTTATTTTTTGGAACAAACAGCGCACACTAGTTCTCTTCCCTCAACATAAGGTGGACATTTCAATGAACCACATCGACCTTCTACAAAAAAGAATAGGTAGCCATGTTTTGTAGCATGACCGCCATGCAAGGTATCTGGATTTTGGTCTAAACATGTGTATGTTGTCCCAGCTGCATGATCATGATATCCAGCCATTAGGTAACCCTGGTACTCGAGGTCCCAGCCTTTGTAGCAGGTTTTTCTTGCTTTAATAAAACATCAAAATTACTATCAAAATTTGAGGGAAAAATATGGTGATTTTTTTTGGAAAAAATTAATATGTACAACATTCTATACGGCAGAAATAGCGTGTTGTTAAAGTCATGTTTTATGTATTATATCTACATGTATTATAGCATATAAAGACTGATTTGTAAATTTGTACAATCTGATTCTAATTGGAAAATGTTGGTTCTCTTTCATTTTAAGATTAAACCAGTTGATTAACTGACATTTCAAACATACACATAATACATTCAGCTTACGGAGAAAAATCGCAACAAGGAATATATTGACAGATTGTACCTTTTTGTATTCGAAATGTAAATCACACAAATACATAACAGAAGTAAAGCTAGACCAACGATAAACGATTATATATGATCATGAGACAAAAATGAATATGTACATGTACACACACATATATATATATATGAAACATATGTGTTAAGTGTGATCAAACGTAATTACTAGCTTTATAAAAAATGTGAAATATAAGAATTGTATTTAAAGTTATGGGAACATGAAAGGTCGACAATTCTAAAAAAAAAAATCCAAAATGTAGTATATCTTGTATTCTGCACAAGGAGAGTCTAACAACTTAAATATAATACATGTATTCTCTCTCTCTCTCTCTCTCTCTCTCTCTCTCTCTCTCTCTCTCTCTCTCTCTGCTTGTCGATACAAGCTTCCATCTGAATATTTTTAAAGGTACGTGTATATGACATATGGGAATAAGAATATTTATGTACATTTATGGATATTGACACCAACAAATCATTTTAAAGATGCCCAATCTACTTGATCTCTGCGTGGGTTTTCATGCAGACTTGTTTCAAACGCGTCCCAGTACCCTTGGTTGCCGTCATAATTAAATACAATAACGTCACAGTTTCAATGACGTTAAATTGCACTAAAATATATCGCTATTTTTGGATACCTGGTAGGTCGTACTGTTCATGTTGAAAGGTCACTCATTTTGGCATTTCAATAATTTTTTGTGTCTTAATAAGTAAGTTTTAATTTATAAACAACTTTGTAATGTAATTTATTTTGACGTACTGTCTATTTCTATCAGTTTTATCTTATTTAATTTTTAAGCTTGAAAAACTATTGCAACCAACAGTAAACGGATTTAGTCTTTCCCCTTGAAAATGTTTATTTACCATCTTAATGATAACTTAATTTTTTAAATAAAAATTCTATGATTCATTTACATGCACCAAAGGAGAAATATTTCAGTTACCTACATATAACCAAGTTTTGTAATTTTAGCGCCTTTTCAACCACCCTCCTTTATTCCATGTACTGCAAAGTTGTGCGTTAAAATAAAGTAAAGAGTGTAGAGAAAATAATTCTTTCATAATGTTAAAAGCAATTAATTTTGGGAAACATATACAGCATAAAAATTATTTGTTGATATTATGTTAACCTACTGGGGACCTATGAAGTATTTTAGATAAAATCTGTAGTTCTATTTTTGTGTTTTGATTCACTCCCTTTTCACTACAATAAAGGCTACCCCAATTTTTTTTTTCATTTTTTTTTATGAGGAATGGACATTGCCTAATATATTGTAAAAAGCAAAATATTTTATCCTTATTACTTTTAATTTCTTGCTTTAATAGGTACTTATCCAAATAATTGTGTGTAAATTAAAACTTCGAAAAATGGTCCATATATTGAAACGGTTCCTGTTCCACTACAATCAAGGCAAGGTAATAAAATTTCGTCCTAATTTTTGCTTAGCATGGTACAAAAAAATATATATATCTAAGATTCAAAACGAAATTGCAGTTCCGTTTTCGTAATTTTCAACTAGATTGGGCTTCTTTAAACACAAATCATTCTTATTTTTATTTTCTAACCTGGAAATATTTTCACAATGGATCTATTTTGAACAAGGCAAACAGCACAGGGTACGTCTTGATGGTGAAATGAAGCAAAGCGACTAATGAATGTACTTGTTTCGTACTCTGCCCCATATACAAAAGCCTTATGTCCATTCTTTCCATCACTGTAAACCCCCCACTCCGGATCCCTCGGTAAACAAAGAGGATCCACAGCCGCTCCTTTCTCCGTATAATGTGATCCTCCAGCAAAACCTTTGAAATGTGCTTAATCATGAATAAGTTATATAAATTATCAACATCTCTCATTTGTTTTAAAATACTATATATACCTACATACATGAACATAGTACGTAGCAACTTACTTTTCAATTCACATTGTGCCATAAATAAATAAAATTATAAAATACGTGTAAAAATTACAGCAAAATACGATCAGTTAAGTTTCCATGTATAAGGTTTATTTACCAGAATAAACCAAGCTTGCGTTGGATGGACACGTCTTCTTACCCCATCTTGTGTATACAATGTTTCTGTTTCCTATGCCTACTAAAAGAAGAAATTGAAAAATCTTTCATAAAAGAAATATACATTGAATGGCAAATATTAACTGTGTATATTTCATGTATTTATTGTTGTGTTATACCATCATCCGGTATGCTAGCATTTACTTCCTCTTTTAACTTTTTCATAGACTTCTCAATGACGTCAGTGAAGCTTTTGAATTCCCGCCTTAAAGCTTCTACCTGATATGACCCTAGAGCAGACGACAATTGTCCTGTTAGGTAACCCTGTAGCATGTCTTTACAATTTCCGGTCTGCATTTCTCCTCTTGCCATGGAAAGAAAAACAACCAAGGCTAGATAATACACCATCATCTGAGGAAGAAATGAAGCATTATTGTCTAAATGAAATACTTAAAAAAAATCATAGCCCATACAGTCCAATGAAAAATGAAGACAAATACTATTGTAAATTGAAAATATGTCAAATCTTGGTATGCTTAAAAATTATAACAATTCCTTGCATCCTACCTTCGTAATGAATGTTTCCTAAATAAGAAATAAAAATATTATTTTCTGTCAATTTATAATAATTCTTTATTTGAAGATTCACCTGTCATATGATATCAACCTACACATTTTTGCCTTACAGATAAACACGAAGAAGGTAGATTTAAATGTAATTTTACACCGATACGAAGTCCATGGGATTGTGATTAAACAAGTGTGGCTCGTTTCAGAAAGTGTGCTAAGTTTTTGACTTAATGGTCATTAGCTTGATTTAGGCGCAGTCTTAGGCCCTCTCTAAGTACTACTTACCTATGTCTTACGCCGTAACAGAAAAGGAACTAAGCGAGATCGTCGCTATGTCAAACTTATGTTTGTAAAACTTCTTTTAAAGTTGCTCTTTTTCAAAATATATACACATATATATATTAATTAATTGATTTCTTTACTGATTATCACGATAGCTAAAAATAAATATCATAGAAACATTTCAGTTTACCTATTCTTGTATCTGATTGTTCACTCGTTTGGCATGATACATGTAACTGAGCTTCCAGCTATCTTTAGGAAATACGCAACGTAGTTGAACTTATTGTCTTTTTCCCTGGAGTTGAAGAGTTCCAATACTTGAAGGAAATGTGTGTACATTTTAATGTCTACCTAATATGCTGTTGTTCACTTCTTCTAAAACAATTCTGGATAAACAAAATATTTAGAATATATATTCAGTAATTTTTGTATATTTTTCTTTGAATTATACAAGAATTTCCATCAATTGATATCTTTTCTAAACCCCTGGTAATGCATGCTGATTTTATGTCTACGAACAACTGATGGCACTATAATCTTTAATTAAGAATATCTTGAAAAATTATCAGTAGGTAAGGTATGTTCTTAAACTAACCCTCGCAAAGTGCAAAATAATGGTAATTTTTGCCCATTGTAGTTGAATGTCAGCAAGCAAATTCTTTTCATACTCACCCACCCCCACCCTTCTTGAAAACAGGGGTATACACGGATGGGATGTCCGTACATGCGTACGCACCTCCGTCCTTACGTCCTCACGTCCGTACACTTGGGGTACCCATCTCTTATCCGAAACTCCTCCTACACCACTTAATAAAATGTAATGAGATTTTCGCAAAATCTTTTTTTAACAGATTTAAGTATCCCAACCATATAATAATTCGCATGTATGTTAAAAGTGTTATTTTAAAGATCAATGATCAATACATCTCTTCTTATAACTAATAATTCAATGTTATATACCTCTAATATTTACATATCCACTCCGCCGCCGCCCCCCCCCCTCCTACCCCACAGGGAAGACTCATGAGGCCGTTCATATGTAACGATTACTTATAGATATTCAATTTGTTAATCTAAATATGAATAGATAATTGTTCTAATACCGAGATTTTATAATGAATAGTTCTAAATATGTTTAAAGATACTTACGACATACTTTCATACTTTGTCACCTGCAGGAGCTCGTAACATAAAGCTTGCTAGGTCATGGCCGTAGGAACCGGGGGGGGGGCACGGGAGAGCCGTGCCCCCCCCCCCAATAATTTTGCCGATACATAGATTACTATAGAAAATATAGAAACTGTATGCTTGTGCCCCCTCAATAAAAACGTCTGATGACTTTTTTTTTTTTTTGCTTGTCAAGAAATATTGGGTAGTTGATAGTGCCCCCTCAACCGAAAATGTGTGGCTGTGCCCCCCCCCCCCCCCAAGTGAAATTGCTTCCTACGGGCCTGTAGGTTTTTGACTTAAGTAGGGTCATAAGTATGACTTAGGCACAATCTGAGAACTGCTTAATTAAGTACTGCTTAAGGTATGTCACTCGTCAGCCTTTTAGAAAATTTCAGTCAGAACCTGTTACTTAAAAACTATTTATTACAATTCAATCTTTATAACATATTTAAATTAAACAATGTAAAATGTTCAACATTCAATTAAAAAACTGCTCAAAAATTCACAAAGAAGCAAGATTTATAAGGGACTATTTCTTGTGGCGGAAGGATATTTAGCAGAAAATTCTGCAAATCTACAAATTTATTAATTGAATATCTTAGAACTTTAGCCTCACATACTTTTACTCAGAGAATATTTTCCGTTATGATATGCCTGGAATATTAAATATAGGTCTTAATTTATATTTTTATAACAGAATTTACACCTTCGCTCAACAAACATTGCCAAGAAATGAAGATATATCAAGGAAGTCGAGATAAAATTTACACAGTTTTTTGCCAGAAAATCGCATATTTTGACCAATATTTCAAAATTTACATCACTGACCCCAACTTTTTCTTTCATTATTTTAAACTACTCGATACTTTTGACCGATCAGCACTTAAGTCGTAAAAAGTTTGATAGAAGAAAATATTCTATTGCCTATTTAGATTTTTAATACCCCAAATATGAGACTTTTTTAGTGCAAAAAGGTCACACAATAATTTACGCGCATTAATTTGCATGATTTGTTCAATGATGAATATTATTCAAACTATTTTACATAAAATAAGATTATGTTTATTGCCATGGTTACATCTTATAAGATATGATAACGGTTAAAGTGATTAACCAAAGAGTTACAATTTAAGTGCAAAAAGGTCAACTTAATTGTACCGTAGCTCAGTTAGATGCACACTGACCCCCCATTTTCTCTGCGATTTTGAGTCATACTATATGAGTACTTATCCAAAATATACTTCTCAAAAAATCCTTGATATAACAAATTTCACGAGTGACATACCTTAAGTGTGTCTTCTGCCGTAAAATAAAACGAACTAAGCTCATCGACAATTTCTCAGTCTCTTAAAGTCTATTTCATCTCCCATTTTCACAGTTAACATACAAATACATGATTACTGTGTACAATTTACCTATAATGATTAGTGTTTATAACCTAGGTCCCATTTCAAAAGAAATCCCCCCCCCCCCAAAAAAAAAAAGAAAATTCCATCTACATATATCCCATGTTACCTTCACCCCACGAAAAACTAAAATTCTTAACCAGTATTAGATAGAGATAATTATTTTCTTTAGTGCATAATACGAATAGAGGAATGTTTTAACGTAGAAGTTCACCGTTTAATAGTTCTAAATATGTGTATAAAATAGTTCAAACATACTTAAGTCAACTCTACCGGCCGCCTAAGTTTAGCTAAGATTGTCAAAACTTAGCACGCTTCTAGGTACGGTCTTAAGTCCAAGATTGTACTTAAATCCTTCTTAAGCGTGGTCATAGAATTAAGTACCCCTTATGTTATGTCCCCAAGGGTTCAATGCAAATGCACGACTTATGTTTATCACTCGAGGCTGTGATGTTTCCAGTTTATCCTTTGTTGTAACTTTTGTTTTTACAAATGTATACTCGCTTTGTCATTGTCGCAAACAAAGGCACGATAACGGAACGTCTATATCTACTTAAAATTAAAACTCTGTTTAAAAAAGTTAAAAACACTACTCTTACAGGGAATTCTGAATTCTCTTTTTCCCGATGCATCAGCGAAATTCAGCAAGGGAAGACTGTAGAATTTCATGCTATACTTATTTACAATTTAATTAATCGAGAATCAAAGAAAATTATTTTCAGAAAATAATTTTTGCATGTCCAGCTAGAACTTACATGTATCAACAGCTCTCTCTCTCTCTCTCTCTCTCTCTCTCTCTCTCTCTGAAGGTAGAGTGCGCCCTGTCTGAATCCTTACTCGTCATGTTCTACATTGAATCTAATTTACAGAGTCTCTTTATTAGCTTTTTAGTCATCATCTTTTAACTCACTGACAATTTTTCTGTCTCTTAAGAGTCAGTCTGCGAGAAAACCATGCAAAATACAAAAAAAAATCGTTCAAATGGAAGGTTGCAACTTAGGATTTTTTAGTGGCTGGAAATTTTCTACATAAAAGTAGAAATCAGAATATCGAGAGAAAAAATTTCGAACCTCGCATCTATTTTCAGTGACAGCTCATTTGCATATTGTCGAAAATTACACTAAATTAAATGGAAAAACTATACAAATTGATCGATTCATTTTTCTCTTTTCTGCCATCAATTTACAGTGTAGTTTCAAATTTTGTTTTTCATTTTCAAATTTATGGTCTAATTTATATAATTAAAGATGAAAAACGGAATTCAAATGAATGTTTTAATTTTTGAAGGACTGTTTATAGATCCTAAATCAACGAGAATGATTTTGTAGCCATTTTGATATTTTTGACATTTTTTTCTCAAGACCAAGAAAAAAAACAATTAAATTTATTTTATATTTTTAATTTTATAAATAGTGTAATCTTTAGAATGATCTTGGGTCTAATATGTATTAAAATATTGAGCTTGGGAAATAATATCTTCATGTTGTAAATTAACTTTGAAATACCATACCATGGCCGTAGGAACCGAGGGGCCGTGCCCCCCAATAATTTTGCTGATGAAATAGAAAACATAGATAGCTATTATATGCTTGTGCCCCCTCATTAATGACGTCTGATGACCTTTTTTTTTTTTTTTGCTTGTCAACTTGAAAATGTACGGTTGTGCCCCCTCAAAGTGAAATAGCTTCCTACGGCCCTATCATAAATCGCTACAATTTCACATATTCTTAATAATAGTATATTATCATATTCACAGACTATTTTTTAATGTCTCAATGAAGAAAAAGGATTCTAAATCTAATATATTTTTTTTAAAAATAGAAATAACCGATTTAGATACTTCATATAACTTTTTATTGCTTACAATGTATTTTAGCCCCCTGCAACCAATTTCCTAGAGTTAAATTGTTATCTCCCCTTGTTGGAACTATTTAGTATTATTGGGTAAAAAATGACAAGTGTATCAACATGGAATAAAGAAGGTCATGTATGATCATTTTTTATTAAGTTAGGGAGTTGTTGAGCGCAATTGCACTATGAAATTAAAGTGGGAAAGCTCATTTGTAAGATCTTTCAATGTAAGAAGGAAACAACAAATCAGCTTGAACAAGCAAACAGTCCCAGCGCTAAGGCCTTTTATGTTGTATCAGTGTGGCTAGAAACGGAAATTGTGATAGACTCTACTTTTTAAAACCTTTATTATATGCTTTAAAACATCGTGATGGCGTTTTGTTTACTGGAGAGACCGCAAATATTGTGCATGTATGCGGATAGAAAGATCATCCTAATACAAGCAAGGCCAAAGCAAGTACTATGATACACGTCTACAATATTCTGCTTGTGCAAAGAACACATGGCTGCAGCCAAAACATATGCCATTTTGCAATACCAATTGGTAAGAATTAAAAAGTGTCTTGAATATTACATGTATAAACATAATAAGGGGGGAATGGTTTCATTCAAATGGAGGGGGCTGTCGAATTTTTCGTGTCATATTTATTTTTATGATACTATTTATTAAATTGTATTATGGTTTGTAATTTATTTGATACTCTGTCTGAATGACCATGATAATAATTAAACCCTTGCAGACAGAATTCAATTTTGAATATGATCGTAGAAATTATTATTATTATCATTTTTTACATGTATACGTAAGTATTCACTGAAAACAGTTGGCGTGGAGGGGAAGGGGGTGCGCCACCAAACAAGGTCAGATTATCTTCTACCCAATGGAGGAAAAATTATTCATTTTCAAGTTAATGTTATTCAATATACATGTGCATCTACTAGGTAGTTTTAAAACGCCCAACTCACCCACCAACACCCCCCACTACCCGCAAATGAAATTGAAATGGTTGTTCCCTTCTAAAATAGATATAATAATAAATAATAATGGTTTATTGTTTATCAGGACAGTTGGGCAAAATTCAAAAAGGAAAAAAATAAGGTATGGATCAATATTGATATGAATCTCGATGTTATTATATTATATATATATCATATTATGCATTAAAGAAAATAATTATATCTATTTAATGGTAAATGAATTTAAGTGTTTTGCAGGGTGGAGGTGTAACAAATTTATCGATCACTGATTATAGTATCACTCTCAATATGGTATATGTACATGAAAAATTTTATTTTTGAATACTTTTGAAACACTAGTAAGACCTAGGTTATAGACACTGCTCTGTATAAGTAAAATGTGCACAGGAATCACAGAATTTTCAGTGAAAATGTGAGATGATACAGATTTCAAGAGCCAGTCTGCGAGAAAACCATGCAATACTGTTCAAATCGAAGGTTGTCATATTTTGATGAAATTTGGTGGATAGTTAGACTATATATTTATCTAGAATATTTCTTTTCAATTTTAGTATATCTTCAATTTTTTGTCAAAGCTACTTTTAAGTGAATTTGTTAAATTTATTCTAAAAATGTGTGTGATCGGTTGACAGGGTATGCTTACTCCTCCATGCTACTTGATTCCACCTCTGATATTTTTAGATTTCAGTGTTTGCTCTGCTCCAAATTTGTATAGTTTTAATTGACTTTTGAGCTTGATTACTGTTCGTAATCTTCATATTTCATTTGAAGTATTTTCTTCTAAATTTCCTTCCACCACAAGGAATAGTTCCCGTAATTCTTATATCTTTACGATTTTGCAAGGAGGTTTCAAGTTGAATATTATATGATTTGCATAGTCTAATTTAAATGTTATAAAATTTGAATTGTGATTAAGAATTTTGACATCAGAGGATCTGAACAAACCCATTTTTTCAAAAGCTGAGGAGGACATACAGCTGATTGCATGTTGATTGATTGCATGTTGTTTAACGTCCTATTCGAGAAATGTTCAAACATTAGAAACGTTCCCTGCTTTAGGTGAAGTGCCATAAGTAGCGCGTACAACCGAAGCAGTTAGAGGTCTTTATCGTGCCAACGCCTACTGTGATACTGGACCTGTTTCTAAGATTTCATCACTTCTAGTTCCGAATGCTTGCGCGAAGGAACAGTTACTACTTATGTTAATCACCTTATGTCTGGCGCAGCGCCGGGAACGAGTATCGAACCCAGGAACCTTCCAATCACAAGCGTCCTACCACTTGACTTCCGCGACCAGTGTGTTAAAAGAGAAATTCTCATTTTTTGTATATAAAAATTAATGAAATGTTCGGAGATGTTCGGAGAAACAAGCTGATGAAGCAAGAATATCAGCAGTCTGGTTTAAAGTCATCATTTCTAAGTTCTATGGTCGATACAATGACCTTGTTAGAAAATACAATTTATCATTGAGTCAAATCCTGACTGACGTTTTTCATGCTAATTGTTAGGCCATTATTTACACTCGGAATTGTCGACGGATTTTTCCGTTCATGCCCGATCATGACAAGGAGCACACGGCGGGTGTGACCGGTCGGCAGGAGATGCTCACTCCTCCATAGCACCTGATCCCACCTCTGATGTTTTGGAGGTCCGTGTGTGCTCTGCTCCTATTTTATATTGTTTAATGGACTTTTGAGCTTGAATACTGTTCGTTATCTCCATATATTTCATTCAAGAAAACAACTTCACTGTAACGGTATGAAATAGATTACAATTGACCGTTTTATTTTAGGAGCAAGGACAAATCATTATCTTTTCTTTGACATTAAAAAACAAAAATTATTATTGTCAATCATGTGATGCCTACTTTTATTTCAAAAATTAAATGTTTATCTCTTTGAATAAAAAGATAACACAACAAGACCAGAGCTACCACCAAATTGAGATAGATAATTTAACTATAATAGATATTGACTAATCCAAAGTTCCTGAATTATTCTTAAAGTTTTAGGAAAATAAGTTATTTTTTATATGCTTCATATATTTCATTTTTTCTTGTTTTCACGTATGGTGAGGTAATTATATAAAATTTAAAAAAAAATGAGACAAGAACAAAAAGTTTTGACCATTTAATAGGAGAAAAAAATGGCAAATTTTTATATTGATCTTTTACTCAAATATCTTCATAGATTGGAAGCTTCAAAAGCTAGCAAAAAAATTTCAAAACTTTTTTTTTTAAATCGTATTTTCCAATTTCTTCAGGAAATTTCGTTAAGGTTTTATTCTAAAAAAAAAAAAACTGTCGTAATTTTAAAAGGAGAGGCTTTTAAGGAGATGTTTTCATACGCTACCATTCTGCCAAAAATGTAATCCTTGCTAGATTTCAAATAGAGTTTACCATTTCTATTTAAAGCTGTACAATTATGAGAAGGAAAGAAAATTTCCTAACTTAATATAAAAAAAAAATTTAAAAACGCACTTAACATTTCATTTGGTCAGAAACCAGACGAGAATCCCTCACAAAGTCTGCTTTACGTACACGTCAGAGTGTTCCAAAGGCATAGGATACGATATTTCTAGGCTGGTTCCTCGTCCCTATTAGTGCTCTGTATTCAGCAGCATCCGTGTTGGCGTAAATGAACCAGAGTTCGCTATTTTTCTCGATATCCACCTTTTACCATCCCAGTTAAGTTATATGATTGATTGATTGTATGTTGTTTTACATCCCGTTCGAGAATTTTTCACTCATATAGAGACGTCACCATATACCGGTGAAGAGCTTCAAATTTCGCCCTATACTCGAAACTCAGGGCCATTGAGCAGTGAGAGTTCTACGTCTACCGTGACACGGGACCTCGGTTTTTGAAGGCCTCATCCGAAAAACCCGCAACTTTCACTTCAAAGTGCCAACGCTTAGCGAAGGAACAGTTGCTACCTATTTTTTGTCGACTTTGGTCAGTCGCAGCCGTGATTTGAACATACGACCTTCCAATCAAGGGAAGTTGACGATTGAAAAGTTAAAGTCATCACGTTTATCATAAAGCTTGGTTGTTAGATTACCATTAACGTCTTTTTCAAGTAAAATATCCAAATATGAAACAGATGTATCAGACTCTGTGGTATCTTTTATCTCAAGCTCACCGAGATATATCGTATCGACATAAGAATGGAAATAACCCATTGTTAATCGACAATACGTCGTCGATATACCTAAATCTCGAGTTGAAGGCCACAACAAGTGTTTTCTACTTATCACGTATAAGATTTTGGACAAATTCTGCTTCATGTGAATACAAAAAAGGTCTGCTAATAACGGAGCGCAGTTGGTACCCATGGAAATTCCAATAGATTGTTGGAATGATACGGGTGTGTAGATCAATTAGATGACGAGTTTTATAAAATTAACATAATAGGGTATAATATTGTACAGCATAAGGTATGCCGCCTTATTTGAGAATACTAACCTGCAGCTTTCCTGCACATATAAAATATGGAAATAAAGAATATTAATCAAGCCCAAAACTCACTTGAAACAATAAAAATCGGGAGCAGAGCAAACACAGACCTCTAAAAAATACCAGAGGTGGGATCAGGTGCCATGGAGGAGTAAGCATCTCCTGTTGACCAGCCACAGTAGCCGTGTGCCCATTGTCATCGCAGCACAGTTAAGGTGCCAAATGGAAATATCGGCGAATTTTTTAGATAGAAAATACATTCTTTACAAGGATGGGCATTTCTTTTTAGGACTTTACTATTATCGGACAAATGCAATGTGGTTGAAAACTAAATGTTGAGGACGATTAGATTTCTTATTAAGACTTGTCACGTGATGTGGCAGTCACGTGATTTTAGCAAATATACCTGAAGTATTGTGGTCATCTATAAATTCTAATATTGCAAGGGCATAACGAAGTTAAAAATCTAAGTTTAACATATAATTATTTTCAACACTCATTGTAGTTTGTGAAAAGTGCTGCGAACCTATATAGATTCTACTATCTAATTGCTAAAATTACATTTGTTAGACCGTATGTTGAATATTTTGCTGGTCAAGTACATTAAATATAGATGTAATTAATTCATTTGCAAGATTTCAACAGGTTCGCAGCACTTTTCAAATATCTTCATACTTCTTGAGTATATGTGTAAAAGCTTGTCATAATTCATTGAGGGTATGCCCTTGCAATATATCGATTTATTACGACCCTTCTATTACCCTTCAATGAAACTTCATACAAATATACGACAGTATCGCTTGTCTAGGGAATGGACGGGAAGTATATGAATAAAATCATAAAACAGACATTGCATCCAAGTTAATGGCCTCTTATATATCTACAATTCATATTTTATTTAATTACAAAATACATTTTTCATTGTATAAATATAGCTTGATCCGCCTCTCACTGCATACAAACTGCGTCAAATTTTACGATATGACGTCACATCGACAAGTTCATTGCGATCAGTGAAGTGTTTATATATTGCTGTGTGGGATTTAACCGACGACAATAATGCATGCACTAGTTAGTATGATGTAGTTTAAAGCTATTCATAAGTGTAAAATAGCAAATCATTTCATTTAGTGGTAATTTGAAGAACTTATATTTTTGTGTGATGTCATAGTAAGCATTTCTCGTATAAATTAGGCCCCGCCTCCTTACTGCAGCCTTAACTGTGCTGCGATGATCGTGAACGGAAAAATCCATAGACAATATAGTGTGTAAATAATAGCCTTAACAATAAGTATTAAAAATTTGACTTAATGATAGATTGTATTTGCTGACAAGGTCATTGTGTCGACCATATAACTTGTGAAATGATGACTTTAAGCGAGACTGTTGATATCATTGTTTCATCTACTTGTTTGCCTCATTTTAGAAATTGTTCGTACGTAGAGCATGCTCTACTGGGGAATATAAACTTCATATGCAGGTGATTATGGTATTTTGCTAGACTAGTAAGGAAAGTTGACAATAGAAGAGTTAAAATCATCTCGTTTACCATTTTTTAGGTTACCATTAACGTCCTTTTTAGTAAAATATCCAAATATGAAACAGATGTGTCAGACTCTGTGGTATTCTATAGACCAACACGAGGGTCGCATATATATATAATTCAATCAATGCATGTAAAATGACGATTCTATCAGATAAAAACAATTGAATTGTATATTCATCTGTACCTTTTTGGAACAGACAGAACAAACAAGTTCTCTTCCCTTAGTATATGGTGGGCATTTCAATGAACCACAAAGACCTTCTAAACAATAGAATAGATTGATTGATTGTATATTGTTTTACGTCCCATTCGAGAATTTTTCACTCATATAGAGACGTCACCATATACCGGTGAAGGGCCTCAAATTTTGACCTTTACTCGGCACTCAGGGCCATTGAGCAGTGAGGGATCTTTATCGTGCCAACGCCTGCCGTGACACGGGGCCTCGGTTTTTAAGGTCTCATCCGAAAGACCCGCAACTTTCACTTCAAAGTGCCGAGCGCATGGCGAAGGAACAGTTGCTACCTATTTTTTATCGACTTAGGTCTGTCGCGGCCGAGATTCGAACTCACGACCTCCCGATCACGGAGCGAGCGCTCTACCGACTGAGCTACCGTGAACGGTCAATAGAATAGATAGCCGTCTTCATTAGCTTGTCCGCGATGCATGGTGTCTGGATTCTCGTCTACAAACTTTTATGTTGTATCAGCTGGGTGATTATAAAATCCAGCCATTAGGTAACCTTAGCTCCATCCTGTGTAGTAAGTTTTTCTTGCTTTAATGAAGTAATCAAATTGGACGTAAAATTAATTATTATTTCATAATTAACACAGCATTGAAGGTGTACCACGTAGAAATCAACAAAATATAAACGTGCATAAATAGATACCTTTTTAAACTTAATTTATTTTTTAAAGCTACTATATTACCACGTGACTTTAATTTTAATTGAAATAACATTGTATACCCCGCTCTGTAAAGCTTATTATTATTGTATAATGCGGTTCTATTACAAAATTCAAATGTTGATTTTTTTTTCAATTATTGTTTGTTCAACTCTATTCAGAAGAAAAAGATAGGATTTCTATCGAAATACTCTAATTGAGCAGGATGTAATTGGAATAGTTCATGTTGAGAGCAAATTCCATTCTGCAGAAGCATCATTGATATGTAGAAAGATTAAGTGTAACTTTGTCGAGTTTTTCAGTGTTAAATATTTCTAAGGTTTTCGGAAATGTGTTTACAGCGCTTAGTAGATGTATAATGCAAGGGAATGCAAGTAATTTATAGAGAGACGAATTATTAAGCTAATTTTTATAGAATATAAAACTTTTCAAATTTAATTAGAACCCTCGAGCTTTAAAATTTTTACATTTTTCATTTTAAAAAATATGACTTGATCCGCCTCTCGCTGCATAGATTTTACGATATGACGTCACATTGACAAGTGCATTGCGATCATTGAATGGTTTATATCTTGCAGGATTTTATTAACAGCAAAACAGTATGCAATAATAAGTTTTGATGTAGTTTAAAGCTCTCCTACAGTTAAAAATAAGAAATCCTTCATTTTGAGGTAATTTAAAGAAACAATATTTCTGTATGATGTCATATATAATAGATATTTCTCGTATAAATTAGACCCCGCCTCATTTTTGTAGCCTTAACTGTGCTGCGTCCGCTTACGTCTCGTATTTTTGCTCGATTTATGAGATTGATCATAGTGCTTTATAATCAACTTTCATGCATTAAATCATCGAGGCAATAGGTCAGAGGTGCTTTGAAATCGGTAAAATGCACATTTCCGACAATAAATATAAAAATGAATGTAAAAGTTTTGAGTTTCCAAACTTAAGGGTAGGCATACGTTAAGTTATGCAATTTCTTTTTTTTTTCTAGCAAATATTCTTTAAAAAAAACTGAGTATGCGATTGAGTGGAAATTACTTTTTACTCTTATATCAATACCTTTTTCTTTAGGTGATTGCTTATTCCTTGTACTGTTTCAACTTCAGGAATTATTTTGTTTTAGTGGACAATTTTCCTGAACCATTAATTTTGCATACTCTTTGCAGGTTCAGAAATTTTTATTTGACGTGCTATACTTTGTTCCCCTACTGATTCTGAATGATTATAGATGGGTATACCCAGATTTTTCTTTCTTCTACGTCAACGGAATCGAAAATGTAATGGAGGTCACAAAATGAATATCCAGCCGTTATCCTCCTTTTTCGTTTTATTTACTTTAAAAAATAGATGGTAGAACATTAATGTAACGATAAAACTCATTTGTTCCTAACAACCAAATACCTTTAAATAACGAGACCAAATACAAGGTTAACACATGCGCTTTAAACGAATGATTATAAACTGATAGAAACAAAGAAATGAAGCACTTTGCTGCAATATATCTATTCTTTATTTTTTGGAACAAACAGCGCACGCTAGTTCTCTTCCTTCAACATATGGTGGACATTTCAATGAACCACAGCGACCTTCTACAAGATAAAATAGGTAGCCATGTTTTCCAGTTTGGCCGCCATGTAAGGTGTCTGGATTCCCGTCTACACTTTTGTATGTTGTACTGGCTGCATGATCATGGTACCCAGCCATTAGGTAACCATGGTATTCAAGGTTCCAGCCTTTGTAACAGGTTTTCCTTGCTAATTTTTTTAAAAAATTGAAGATTTGATAAAGAGAGGAAAAAAATATTAGCCATGTGGAGAGAAGATAGAATACACAGATTTCTAAAGTCATGCAAAAATCGGCCTTTTGTAAAAGTGGTGACTTACGTGTACATAAGAATAGCATAAAAAATGCATATCTTTGAACTTGAATAACAACCTAATTCTGAATGAATAATACAGGATTTGTTGTTTTATTTTAGAGATTGTACCAGTTTACATTATCTGGACGTTTTGCATTCATACAAAAAGATTTTTGCTTTGCAAAAAAAATATCTGACAACAAGGAATGTATTAACAGACTGTACTTTTTTTCTATTTCAATTAAATTGTACAAAATCTTGATACAAAATAAAAAAAATATGACTCTACACAACATTACATGAATTTGTAGACATATCATTCTTATTCATTTTGATTTACTCGCCTGGAAACATTTTCATAACGGATCTGTTTTGAACAAGGCAGATAGCACAAGGTACGTCTTGGTGATGAAGTGAAGTAAAGTGATTTGGGAAAAAATCCAGTTCGTACTCTGCTCCATATACATAGGCCCTAGCTCCATCATTTCCATCCTTGTAGATCCCCCACTCCGGATCCCTCGGTAAACAAAGAGGATCTATAGCCGCTCCTTTATGAGTATGATAAGATCCTCCAGAGAATCCTATAACAGTTTAAATCCTTGATAAAGTTCGTAATGTAACAATATCTATCCGTTATATCTACATAAAAGTGCAGTGTTACTAGTGACTAATTTTTCAATTGTTGAACATTTTCTCCCGAATAAATACAATTCAAAAACATATTTCAAAAAATAAATAAATAAATAAAAACAAAATCATTTATGTTTCGAGGTATAGAATTTATTTACCAGAATAAACAAGTTTTGCGTTGGATGGACACATCTTCTTTCCCCATCTAGTGTATACAATGTTTTTGTTTCCTATACCTACGAAAACGAAGAATTCCATTTCTTTTTTATATCAAATGATAAATATTAAAGAATACAAATATTATATAAGTGTTCGAATAGAATACCTTCATCCTGCATGCTAGCATTTACTTCCTCCTTGAATTTTTTCATGGATTTCTCAATGACACCAGTGAAGCTTTTGAATTCCCGCCTTAAAGCTTCTACCTGATATGCTCCTAGAGCAGACGACAGCTGTCCTGTTAAGTAACCCTGTAACATGTCTTTACAATTTCCGGTCTGTGTTTCTCCAATTGTCTTGTGGAGAAGAAAAACCAGGACAAGATAAAACGCCATTATCTAAAGTTAACATGAGGCTTTTTTTTTTTTAAATTTTCTAACTGAGATACTACGTTTTTAATTGAATATGGTACAGCTGTTTATTAACAATGAATTTTCAAGAAAGAAGAAAAATATACGAAAAATATTAGACATTTTATTATCATTTCTTATGTTTATTTTTAAATGATAAATCTCTTCTCATGAAAAGATAAGCAGACTGTGGTATACAAAGCAATGGTATACAAAACAATTTTTCAAAATTTATTTCATTGCCTCCTACCTTCGTAATGAATGTTTCCTAGGTAAAATGAAATGTGATTTTCGGCCAATATTTATGCTTATATTCTTTTTGCATCAAATATAATGATTGAAAATTTGAGGACTAACATCTGGTATCAACCCACGCATTTTGATTTCACAGTGAGACACGAAAAAGATAGATTAAAACATTATTTAATATCTATGTTAATTCCATCAAATTGTAATTAAACACCTAGAAGTAAGGAAAATAAATTAATAATAACGAACATTCTAGTTTCCCTTGCAATCTATGGCATTTATGAAATAAGCTTAAGTAGGGATTCTTGTCTGGTTTCAGACTAGCTGAAATATTCACAGTATATTTGCATATATGCCTTATATATTTAGATGTAAGGGATTTAAAAGATCATATTTATCTTTCCTCAACATAATTGTACAACTTTAAGTAGAAATGGTAAACTGAGTTTGAAATCTAGCAAGGACTACATTTTTGGCGAAACGGCGGCATATGAAAATATCTCCTTTTCTGCTTTTCAAAATTACTAAAGAACAATGAATTTAGTTCAACATTTTTAAACGATCAAAGACTTAAAGAAAATTTCAAATGAGAGTAGAATTAATAACTATGGACTGAAGTTTTAAAATATATCAAATAAATATGATTTTCTAAATAAACTACAATTTTGTTAGCTTTCAAAAGATTCCAATCTAAAAACAGATTTGAAAAAAAAATCCGTAGAGAGTGGGTTTTTTTTCTCTTAGTAAACGGTCAAAACTTTTTGTTTCTGTATCAGTTTGTATCTTTATATGACTTCTTTACCATATGTGAAAATGAGAAAAATGTAAATATACAAGCATATAAAAATAACTGATATATTCTAAAAAAATAGGAAAAACAGAGGAAATTTAGATTAATAGATGATATCTATTATAGTTAAGTTATTTATTTCAATTTGGTATTATCATCTAATACACCCTATGAAATATGGAGATAACGAACAGTATTCAAGCTCAAAAGTCCATTAAACAAAACAAAATAGGAGCAGAGCACACACGGACCTCCAAACATCAGAGGTGGGGTCAGGCGCCATGGAGGAGTGAGCATCCCCTGCCGACCTGTCACACCCGATGTGTGCTCCTTATTTAATATAATGAGCCTTACAAACAAAGACAATGTTGTTACCTGCTTTGTCAGCAAGAACCAGTACGTACTGATCACGTAATCTATCTAATTCTTTCTTCACTTCTCCGACCGGTCACACCCGCCGTGTGCTCCTTCTCATGATCGGGAAATAACGGAAAAATCCGTCAACAATTCAGTGTGTAAATAATGGCCTAACAATTAGTATGAAAAACGTCAATCAGCATTTGACTCAATGATAAATTGTATTTGCTAACAAGGTCATTGTATCGACCATAGAACTTACGAAATGATGACTTTAAACGAGACAACTGATATTCTTGTTTCATCAACTTATTTGTCAATGTGATATGATCTTTATATGCAAAAAGAAAAAACATTTAATCTTTTAAAATAGAAGTAGGCATCACATGATTGGCAACAGTATTTTTTTTTTATTTTTAAGGTCAAGAAAAAAGATAATGACCTTGATCTGACCTTGCTTTTGAAATAAAACAAATTTAATTTAATTGATACCATCACTTAAAGATAATGTCCTCTTCAATCTATAAAAATTTCGTTTATTTTTAAATGCAAGAAATATGCTAAGAATCTCTCCTTAACTACATTATAAAGGTTTTAATGCACATTTTATGTTTGTCTAGTTAACCATGATGACTGATAGCATTTAAGATTCAAATTATGAAGTAAAATTTTAGTTATATTCAAATTATTTGAACGAATGTTAGAAAGTGTTTATGAAATTAATTAAACATAAAGTCGAGGAAGGAGAATGCTAAAGTAGGCAAATGAGCATTGTCTTCTCTCATAACCAAATTTAGATGTGGAAATTTTCTAAGCAAAAGTCAAATTTGTTCTCAATAAGTCTTACAACATTTAAATTAAGTATGGGGACATAAAATAATGAATGTATGGTATAAAGAAGTCAAGGATGTCTTCTTCTTATATAATGATATGATAATTCTTATTGCAGTAATTGGGGGGGGGGGGGGTGACGTATTTTACATTGATGAAGAAAATGAACAAGACTATTATAGTGCTCCACTTTTTTGGGAGTTCAATTCACAAACAAATTATGAGTAAAACTTATTGTAAAGCTTATTGTGTCTCTACTCAGATCACTTCTTTACGTATGAGAAATTGAAATACATTTATCTTTTAAAGTTACTCTTCATTTTCAAATGATATCTTATAGAATCAAAGAAAAAAAATCGAGAAGAAATTAAAACAATAAAAAGCAGAAAGTCTTTTTAAGGAAAAAAAGATTTTATGTTATTTTATATAAAATTCAGACTTATCTGAATCGGTGCAAGCAAAGATTTTTTTTTTTCAAATGGACTGGTAAAAAAGTGTAAAAAAAAGAAAGTCTGTTCTCTTTTTCTTTTGCTAGATAAAGGTTCATATTTTATATTATTACTTGTCAGAAACCCCTCATCTTAAATTCGTTTTTTTAAGTTTTCAAAGTTCTGAGTGAAAAATGGTTTCTTATTTTATGCCTAATTTTATCGAATAAAGAAAAGAAAATATGTTCGCCATCAAAGCCTTGTTTTGATACTAGTACATGAAGATTTTAATTCTGTCTATGATTGTTTACTGGATTTATAAGACTGATCACTGTTTTACTCTTCACTTCTGATTTACATTTTAACTACTGATCATGTATCTCAATCTTCTTTTCAACAATCTGTCCCAGTTGATACATGTAGTTTGGTGTATTTTAGTAAGAAAAAGAAATCTCCATTGTCTAGCACGTCGTCAAGTATAAAAAGTTGTCACTCTGTTGAGTCTATAAGAGGCAGACTCCAGCAAAGTAGTTGGTGTCCCTAGTATTGTCCTTGGAGACAAAGAATTCGTCTTATATACAGTCTTCAGATAACAAATTTTAATATAAAACACACTGCACCTTCTCTAGAATAAAAGATTGTAAGATCAGAGATGTTTTCGACGATTCCTATTAGGATACCATGTGTTCCATTTCCAAATGTTGTACCAAAAATTGTAAAACCTTTATTTTGATAACCAGAAAGTCTTTTAAAAGCAACTTCATAGGACAAAGACTTAATACCAAAAGTTGTGAAGATCTGAGTTGTAAGTCTTCTACGAGGGCCAGATTTTTGGGGAAAAAAATACATTTCCAACAAACAGTTTTACTATTAGTACTCCATTCCGTAGAAAATTTGAATAAATACTGGATTAGGACACTAGGCACTTCATTACTACGTACATGGTTGCAATTACCATATCAATAATGTAGGAAATCTTTCAAGCCTGTGGTGTGACAATATGAATGTGATAGGACTTTTTAATAGTACGTCAAGACGTAAGCGCAGTCATGGATATCATTTAAACTACAAGCCAAAAATATACACGATGTTTCATTTGATTCGCTTTTACCTTTTGTAAGTTGAAGTCTATATCTTGTATTTCCAACAGATATTCCCTACCATTGCATTAAAAACTTTCAAGTGTAAACAAACTCTGCAGTGTGTAACCATCTAAAACAAAATACTCCTATAATATAGGTGTTCTTGTTCTTCCTCCTCTTTCAACTACAGTTCAGCTTGACACATCGTTACTTGTGATGTAAACATAGTCTAAAATGACTATCTTTAAGCTATCATTTTAAAAAGTCCTATATTCAGGGTTCTCAAATCATTCTCATGAGGAACATAACTTCATTTCTGTCATGAATTTCGTCGCGAGGAGTATACTATATATTAAAGAATCCCATTCAAAATCAAAGGATAAAATGTAAACCATCCATCCTTCCGTTTTCAGAATACCGGAAAGAAAGTGATAAATGAGTTAGAAGGACTACAAAAAATAGATGAAAATAACGACCAGTGATCGATTCTAAAAAAAAAAAAAAAGCTGCAAACAATGTACACATCTGTGAACAAGGCATAAAACACGGACCCCTGGAAATTCCAGAGGTGCGATTAGGTACCCATAGGATAGTAATCATCCCCTGTCGACAGATCATACCCGCCGTGAGTCAAATGTATTGCTCAGATAAAGGAAATAATACATAGTCAAACTAAGGATAAAAAACAAAAGCGTAACAACATGTTTTGGTCCCGGCTGACAAAGCTTGTTATAACGTAGTCTTTGCTTGTAAGGCTCATCATCACAATTGAATTTTAGAACTTGGTTTGAATTCCACATCTGGTATTCCGACCTATACCCCTTCTTGTATAATGATTTTTTTTAATCAGTATTCAATACTTTTAATATTCCAATTAATGGAAATGTTTGATTTACCATACCTTTATTGGATTCCAACACTTTATAAAAATCCTTACAAAGATATGTTGCAGGGTCCAGCAAATGTTCAAGAAAGCCCCTGTCCTTACTCCTCACAAAATTAGAAACTTCTGTGAAGGAAAACGTCAGATGTATTCTGCTATAACATATTCAATAAGTGGTTTAAAACAATTGTGAATTCTAAAAAATCTCCAAAGAACTTTAGGAAAATTCAAAATCTCGAAACTTTTCGAATATAAATAGCATCAAAACATATGACTTTTTTTACGCTTTACACAACCATTCCTCACGATAAATTAAAGATCGACCAGACTTTTTGACATCATAGACAACTGCTTCCACGGTAAAAATTGAACTCGTAAATTTTAATATATAAATTTTCATGTCTTGTGATTGGCTATCTACAAAGTTGCTTTGTTAAGAATCATTTTGACTCTACATGCAGGTACTCTAAAGTTGACATTAAAGCTATATTATGGCGTATCTGAGCTAAAAAATAATAATACGAGAATAAGTGTAGATTACACATGATATAAATTATTTGCGTTCCAATAAAAACTTTCACCGATTTGTAACTTGATAAACCTTACGTTCCTAAATTAAACTGACTTTGAACTTTGTCTTAATATTTAAATGTGGAGTCGGTAAATAAATCGGTTATTGTTTAAGTTTTGTATATCTTTGAAATGCGAATGATTTAAATTGTGTAATTTACAGGAAAGTCCTATCTTTATGTAAAGTAATAAAACAAATAGAAAGATCTTTTTAATTTTGGTTATCTGAACTTGTCAAAAAATACGCCACATATGACTTTAAAATGATGCTGAGTTTCTAATTGACAATATCTATGTACTAGTCTTTGAAGACCAGGTCTTCCAACAATCTATTAGAATTCTGAATTTATCAAAATAAAAATTCATTAAGAAGAAGAAGAAAATTCTGCATTTCAACTCAACACTTCGATATTCTGACGACTTTTCATCAATTAACAATAGTTAATTTCATTCATCGATCATATGTCGACTCGATAGATGAACAATGATCATTCTCAAAAGGCCATTCAAACAATACAAATTATGAGCAGAACCAATTACTTCAGTCAATTTATCATGAAACTTCAAACTTTTATTATAGATAAACTATTAGGATGCAAAAAATAAATGTAATAAAAAAATCTGACAAAATCGGATGAAAGGAAAGCATTAAGGAGGTTGTGTCCTGCCATCAAAAGTAATGAGAATTTTTTATCAAGTATATTTTTAGAATCTACACACATAGCTTAATTAAAAATCAAAACAAAAAATGGGGTCAATGTGCTTCTTTTGGCGCTACAGAGCATTTAGTTTGACCTTTTTGCACTGTAAATACGTCTTACAAATAAATCATTTTTAAAAAAAGTTTTTCCTCCAATATCTTTTTATTCAGATAAATTATGGAAACAAACACAGTCTTATTTCATCTTGAATAGACACATTAAAATTTGTGACAACAAAAAATTTTCAAATTACTTCACATGTTCAATTATTTGACCTTTTTGCACTCAAAAAAGTTATTTTTCTGGCATTAAAAGTTTAACAAACAATAAAATCATTTGAAAGTAATGACATTTTACTGAAACTAAAAAGAATGGTTAAAAGTATCTTATATATTCAGAAAGGAAAATTAAAAGTGGGGGTCTATGATGTTCATTTTCAGACATTACGAAAAAAGTGCTAACTTTAAGCTTAAATTATGGCTATTTTTTTTTTCTGGATTTTCACAATAAATTTGCTATATTTATCAAATATGATGATAGAATTCATGATAGTTTATTTGATAAATAATTAAGGACCAGCATAAAACAGTTCACGGTACAGAATATCTCCGTGTGCAGGCTGCATGGAAAAATAGGAATCCAAACTTAACATACTTTAAATACACCGAAAGAGAAAAAATGATCATTTTCTTCTAAAAACCTTCCGCCACAAAATATAGTTCCTCACTTAATGCTTTTGGTATGGAATTTAATCATGGAGATTTAACTGAATGTATTTAAATTGGTATTGTAGAATCCAAATTTATTGTAAGAACTAAAACATTATGCAGAATTTTTTAGATATAGGTTAAGACAAAAATCTGCTCAAAAGCTTAGGAGAGAACCTCGTTAAATAGGGTCCATAATTTTTCTATGAAAATTACTACAGGAATGGGGCATAACTGTTTTCAATTTAGTAAATTTTGGTTAAAGCAATATGAGCTGTATTATTGAGAATTTTATTTTGATGTTAAAATGTGCTATTATGAGAAAGCTATATGTAACTTAGACCTTTGTGATCAATTGGACTAAATTAAAGTATCAAATTGTTTCAGAAGAAAGATTTCTGTAAAATGGACTGTATAGTACAGGGTGTTTCATAATATATGTCACACATCTAAGCTCTGTATAGTACAGGGTGTTTCATAATATATGTCACACATCTAAATGGACATAATCTGAATATCAAGCATGATACCAAAAATACCAAAGTACCATAAACAATCATATAAATCTAAAATTATGATAATGCAAAATATAAGAAAAATTATAATCCCAGAAAGTTCACTGATGATGGAATCAGTGATGTCATGTTTTCAGTTGTTCTCAAAAATGGAGTACAACTAGCAAGAAAAATTTGAATTTGTAAACCTTTATTATAAAAGAAATCAATATCGTACAGGACGACAATAATGTACGTAATTTTGCTTCAATCAAAGCTTAGAATTAGTTTTTTATTGCAAATATAAACAATACAAGTTTATAAACATACTTTATTTCTGTCATTGAAATAGTTAATTACAATATTGCAACATTTTCGACATCAGAGTTACAGCACATATTGCTTTAAAATTTTGGTGCATTTTTTTCTAACTTGAAGAAAGAGGAAATGAACTGTCATTTACAGATGCAGTAAAACCTTTTATACCCGAGACAATTTTTTTACCGATGTTTCAGCTCACTTCAGAGTGCATGTCGCATTTCCAAGCCTCATAATAATTAAATTCTTAGGGCTGAGGTTATCAAAACATAGGTCGTCAAATTTTGTCTCTAAATCTTTATGCATATTTTTATTACATTTATCATTTATGCACGAAATAAAATGATCCATGCATACTAAATCTTAATCTAAGGGCAGGCGCGTAGCCAGAATAGAAATGATGTGTACGCAAAGAAGGGCAGGAGGTTGGGTGGGTGGGGGGTGTCTTGAGCCTCCCCCCCCCCCCCCAGTGTTTAAGGGCTCTTATCAGGCACGTAATATAGCTTTTGCCAGCCAGGAAAAAATTACAACTTTAAAAAAATTTGTCTAGCAAGGGTGAAAAAGGAAGATTGTCAAAATTCGAGGTCCTATTTCTTGTGTGTGTGTGTGTGTGTTTGTTGAAAGGGGGGGGGGGGGGGGGGAGGTGTGTCCATCTTTCACAAACCAAATTTTTATTAATACAAATTACCATGATTTAACAATGGTGCAACAAATAGTGGGGGCCCACCCTTTCAATGTACGTTTTTTTCAATAGTAAAAGGTTACTTACTTACTTACTGCCCGTGACGCCTTTGGCGTATAGGGCAGTAACGAGGGTTCTCCATCCTTGTCTATCACTGGCTAGCTTTTGGAGTGTGCCCCAGCTTCTCTTTTGTTCTTTAAGTTCGGCTTCCACTGTCCGCCGCCAAGTGACTTTGGGCCTTCCTCTCTTCCTTTTTCCCTCTGGTGTCCAGAAGAGAGCTGTCTTTATGATGCTGTCCGAGTCCCTTCTAAGTACATGGCCAAGCCACTTCCAGCGTCTGATGATGATGATTGTGGCCATGTCCTCTTGCTGGCACCTGTTGAGAAGGTCTTGATTTGAGATGGTATTGGGCCAAAATATTCTTAAGATCCTTCTCAGGGACTTTGTATGAAATGTTGACAGCTTGTTCAGGTCGCTCTCTGTCATTCTCCAACACTCTGATCCATACAAAAGGATAGGTAGTATGCAGCTTTTGTATAGTTTCAGCTTTGTTCTTGTTGTGTACTGACTTGATCTCCAAACAGTATGTAGGTTGTTAAAAGCTGCTCTTGCCTTGGATAGTCTCTCTTTGATGTCGGTCTCTGCTCCACTATCTGTTGTTACTTTGCTACCCAAGTATGTAAAGGTGTTGGTGCATGGAAGGATGTGATTTTCCACTTGGACCGCTTGTGGGTTGTTTACATTTAGGGTCATGACCTCTGTTTTTTTGGTGTTTTTCCTCGTTACTGTTTCCGTAACAATACTTTTTATGAGTTAGGGTTGTTAGCCCTAAGCTCAACCCCCTGGACTCGAAGGGCCAGTGGTTTTCTGTCAGGGTATCCTTCCCTTAGCCACGGGTTCCAGTTATTTCAAGGCGCCGGACACTCGCCTTTTGCCACTGCCACTTAGCTACTAAAGCATTTCCAGGGTCACCACGAGGAGGTGTGGCATGTGACTTGCTGGCAGAACCTATTTAGAGACGGTGGGCATTAACTCAAGGTTTTAAGTGGTGAGACCTAGTGGCATAAGTATCACCCCTTGAGACTCGAACCAGCGTTTGACCCCGTAAAAGGTTAGGTTTTGGGAATAAATAGTGGGGAGGCTCCCTTGATACTACGTGCCTGCTGGTGAGGGCCCAGAAGCTCCTGAGTTTTACCAAATATTTCATTCATTTTCTTGAAATATAAAAAAATTATGCCATTTAGTTTTTTGTTCAGGAAATAAAAGACATAGTAATATTTATTGTTTTAACGAAAATTAATATTCCATGGAAACTTATTGTACATATAATTGAGACTAAAATTTAACCGATATATTAATTAGCCCTTTCACGATAACTGCGGTACTACTCTTTTGCAGGGCAAATTAATAACTTTTGGCGAATTAAGTTTTTGATGACAGATAATTAAATGACGTATATTAAACACTTGCTTTTAGGTCATATTTCACCAAAATTTATCATTTTGCCCTGCAAAAGAGCAGTACCGCAGTTATCGTGAAACAGTCTATTGGTATCATATAATCATTCTTAACATTTAAAAAACACGTATACAAAATTTTAATTATGAACAAAAAATATCGTATTGTAAATCATACTAGTAGATCATAGCATTCAACGATGTGGCTGAATTTTATTTTTTCAAAGATCTTTAAAAAAAAAATGTATGATAGAACAATGACAAAATAATGAATGATTTATTTGGATTTGCCAGTTATTAAATAAAAGATTTCAAATCTTATCATACAGCCATGATAATTTAAAATTTAAATCGACACAGTATGACACAGAATAATTTGAAACACGAATATTTGTTGGATGGTACTGAGATTTTTTTCTCCGAACAATTCTCTCTTTTTTCGTAACTTTTTTTTCCTGAAAATGATGTGTACGCACTTGCGTATTTGCGTATAGGCAGCTACGCGCCTGTAAGGGAAATCTATTTATTTTTATTCTTTCTTAAATTCTGCATTCACTGTCTCCTAAAAATGCTAATATTTCCAAATTTAAAAAAAATATATGGAATTAAATTCAAAATATTCGTTTCAAATTTATGTTATCTATGTGAAACAATTATCTGTTAGAGTTTTAATCAGTTTACGCTCTCATGGATAACAGGGACTTTATGTTAATTGCTTTAGTAAAACAATGAAAAGATTTGCAGAGTTGCGCTCCTTTTTTATATTAATTCCTATAGCTAACTAAGGTATTCCGATCCTCAGGTTCTAAAAATCAAGAGTTGGGTAGATGAAGATGCTCACAAAAATGTCTCTGAATTCTCAAAGTAATGTGTATTTACCCATGGTACATGTATTTCTTCAAAGTTCATCACTACAGTCAATCACATTATACAGGGAAAATTATCAAATCTCTAACATACTTTCAGGAAACGCGAATAGATCCACCTACTATGCATTTTCTGAATGAAAATTGATTAACAAATATATTTTAGGATAAGGAATTATACTCATTATTAGGTGTCCACACATTTGGAGAAAATTGCATATTTTTATACTTTTACGGTACTTCAGCTCTTCTATTTACTTTAAGGTATTCAATGTATAACGAAGGGATATTGAACAATTTTGAATCATTTTAAACTAGTTTTAAAAATAAGGATTGCTAGATATCGATGAAAGTGAAATGAACCGAATTCACATGACTGCATGATAATATATACATGTAAGAAACCGGCCATTTTGCACCTTATATGTTTTTTAAGAGTTATCTGCCATTGATGAAAAGAAGAAAATTTTAATTTTGTCAAAATAACTGAGGTAAATGATTCATTTTATTTCATATTTTAATAAAGTGAGAGTTTATGCATATTTTCACCAAGAGATTTGTATGAAGTTCAAATAATTTTTACAATATCTTTTAAATAACACTTGCGCTTCCCATAGACTTCAATGTAAAATTCAAGGTGCAATTAATTGGACAATGATCAAAATTTTGTAAATTCCTTCGGTGAAGTATTTTTATTTGATAACACCTTCAAAATGCTACCATGATTAAAAATATTGGAGCATCCATTTATTAGGTACAAAACATGGTCGTTATACATTGAATACCTTAATTGTGATATAATACATAGTGTAAAACATTTGTGCTATCATTGTAAAACAACATAGATCACTTCTAATTTCATATCTTGCTAATAAACATTGGTATCCAAGGCTAGATTAAAGAAAGTTCGATTTTTCTAAAAATGTATTTATTTTTATACTTCTATGGGGTACAAATGACAACTTTTTACAAGACTATTTCTAAAACCTTGATTCATTTTCAGATGCATGCAATGAAAATTGTTGCACGATAAAATTTCAATTCCAAGCTTAATTTTGAGACCTTTTTAATTAAATAATAATATTAAGAGTTATCCTTCCTGGCTGAGTAGCGGATGTCGTTAAGTCACTTTCTACTCATTACATTTCTAAGATTTAAGATTGTTTATGGTAATATTTTGTACATAATAGTTATAATTTAGGACAAAATAATTCATGATGCAATTAGTTTGAGGTTAGGCAATATTTCCGCTTAATTGCATGACTGGAATGAATACGGTTCTCTAAAAACAGAAGTTGGATAAGGTACGTGCCAGAGAGGAGGAAGCATCCCCTGTTAACCGGTGACACCCATCTTGTCATGATCGGGTAAACGGAAAAGAAAAATCCGTACTCGTTTCAGTGTGAAAATAATGGCCTAACAATGTGTATAAAAAACGTCAGTCAACATTCGGCCCAACAGCAGACTGTATTTGCAAACAAGGCCATTGAATTTAGAAAATGCTGGCTTTAAACAAGATTGTTGATATACTTGTATCACCAACTTATTTGTCAATTGCCTGCCTCGTTTTAGAAATTGTTTGTACATAGAACATGCTCTTGCGTATCGTATCAACTGAGAGACATAACTCCATATTCAGGTGATAAGATGAACAAGGGAAGTTGACGATAGAAAAGTTGGGATTTTCATGTTTATCATAAAGTCTAGTTGTTAGTTTGCCATCACATGAAACAGATGTGGCGTCTTTTATTTCGAGGATATATCGAATCAATGTAGGAATGAAACTGAATATTGTTAATAAAAAACATCGTTGATATATCATTAAGTTGAAGCAAGATAAATCTTTTCATGTAGAAGTATTTGAATAAATACTGCTTCATATGAATACAAAAAAGTGCACAATTAGAACTCATGTGAAATCCAACAGATTAGGCTCCTGGTTTCCGAAAAACACATACTAAATATTGTCAATAAGAAACTCAAGTATCTTTTAACATCAACTTCGGAGTACTAGTTTCTAGAACTGCATTTTTTGTCTAATACACAATATAATTAATCAACTTCATTTTGACATACCATTTACAGTGTATTTCATTAATTACTTTGGATATTGAGGTGACTGAGATAATCTTTTAGTCATGGCAAAAGTTGAAGTGAAATATTAGTAGAGATATTGAAGTGATATGAGGAATTAGTCTTACTTTTCACAACATATATGAAGTTGTTTGCGTATCAATTAGATAATTTGAAGCCATGTAGTTGTCAAGAAGCTTTTTCAACATTTCTTCCTTTCAATGTAAAAGTTTTACCCCTTTCTTGCCTCGTCTCCGCTCTAAAGGGTCATGGTTGAAATGCATTAAAGAAGCTTGAATATTTATTGATAAGTAAACTTCTACACAAGTTTCATCTGTTTTTAACATGCAATCATGGCACTCCAGGAAATCCGCGAAAGAGCCATAGCGCATTTGATAGGCATTTTCGCCTACTCTACTAGTGATTTCTTAAATTCATTGTTTAACCAAAATTTTGTCATACAATCTTAGTTTACACATGCGTAAAACCAAACCACACAATATTGATATTTCAATATTAATAGTTCCCTCATATGATAAATATGAAAATTATCCAGTTTGTATGGAGTATATAGTAAATATTGAGGTATCCACCCAAAGATGACACACTGTTGCCAAAGACCACCCTTAACCAGAAAAACAACTTTTGAATAATTTTATTTGGATATGTCTGCACTTCATTACATTTAGATAATTTTGGTTAAAGGTGGTCTTCATATTGAAAATGATGAAAATATATATTCAATTTTTCTTCTCATATAATCGTAAGATTTAGCAATCTGTCTTAAATCTATCCATTCGACGTCATTCACTTCATTGGCGCAGTGGTATGATTGCTGGAATGTAAATATGGTGATTGCGAGTTCGAGCCCCACATTTTTCCACTTATGCTTTTCTTTAATTTTTTTTTTTTTTTTGTGTGTATCTTTTCTACGTTTTTCTTTATTACGTTTTATAATATACATAATTTCAGAAAGTTATAATATACACATTACACTATGAAAGATAGTCCTAAACTATTTTATTAAAGTTTGCAAATTCATAGCTACTTGTTTTATTTTAATTGATTTTCTAAATCTTTTGTCTCAAAATTAGAGTATTGAACAAATTAAATGATTGTCATTTGACATACTTGCAACTATGAAAATATAACATTCGCCCTCAAATCATATTACATAGTTTGATCTTGAATTGAAAAGGTATATCTATAAATAGAAACAGGTGATTCCCTTTTAAATTCTTGAGTCGGCCGTGTCGTCATGGAGGCAGCTATGGCTCTTTCCTTCCGGCGGATTGAACAGAAATTGTAATTCCGCAGAATCATGACCCCGTGAAAAAAAAGGATGTTTACAGTACACATGTAATATGTGAAAAAAAAAAATTGAAGATGGATGACAACGAATATATAACAATGTTACTATAGCGACTTAAATTTAATTTCCTTTACTGAATTGTGTTCATCTAGGTTTTTTTTTTTAAATAAATTGGCAACATAGTTCTATAAGAATGAAGATTTGAAAAAAAAAAAATACTAGTAAAGGCAGACAGATCATTAGCACGTTCAAATTAAAACAGCTTACATGATGAGACTAAGGCTCAGGTAAGCTAAATAGTGTGCGATCGCTGAGAGTGTTTTCTAATACATTCACACGATTTTTATTTTATTTGTTTTTGTTTGTTTGTTGTTTTTTTGTTTTTTTTTTTTGCTTTTTCTTCCCTTTCAGATCTCGACATTTCAGATATATCTATTTTGATCACAGGTGTTTGGGATTTACTTGTATACATGTATGAATAAGCATGACACCTAAAATGTAAATTCATTTAAAACCCAAGCACCTTTGGTTTGATTGTATCTTCTTCGTTTTTATATTCCTATACAGCATAATACTAGAAATCTTCTCACTTGAACCGATTGATAAACGTTCAAGTGTATCTGTTTTAAAGATGAAAAATCTTACTCTTTGAATGAAAAAAAAATTGAAATGGTCCTCATCTCAAAGGAATCCAGTACAATCAAGGACCTTCATATGTATATAGGTCCATGGTAGAATACAAGCAAGATAACGCAAAAGATATAAAACATCAGATAAACAGAATTCATGAACATATGATTTGAATTTGATCCTTTTAAATTTTTTTTCCAATGTAATTGCCATCATTTTCGATTGGGACAAGTGTGAATATGTCTAACAGTAATTGGCGCAATTTTTGAATTAGTTACGGGTCCCCTATCAGAACTCTTCAAGAGAGCAAGAAAAGTATAATAAGTGGAGGAAAATACAAACACATTTTGACCAGAAAATACGTGTACATGTAATTTGGTTTGTGCTCAAGGATTGATATGAAAAACTGCATGTAGTATTTTTTGCAATTACAAGTCCCGTCTTTTTTGGTGAAATTACTTGATTGTAATATTTTTATTGCATACAAGACACAGCATAATTTATTAAATTCTTTATCAAAGATAGAAATATTTATATTTAACTTCTAATAATGAAAAATTGATTTTCTAATTTTTTTTTTCTTTGGCTTTTTTGGAGTTAACATTGTAGTTTCCATTGATTTTTTTGCAGATGCTGCTGTCAAGATGTGAATTCAGTAGAAAGAGTTCCACAGTAAGCAGTTCAAATTTCTTTTCTTCCAGGCAAATGTTTAACATGTTGTCAGACAAATGTCTACTAGTATAATGCCTTGCATCAATACTGACCATGAAATCTTATATTAAGGACACTCCAATAGCTACATGTATAGGTACATGTAACAGTTCAAACGAAAGTGCACCAAGAATTTAATTTAATAATCAAAATATATTTATTTGGATTTTAAAACATAATTTCCATAAATGAGATTAAAGGATAAACTATATAATGTAAATAACTTGTTTGTGATTTCCGCATATTTTTAAAATATTAAATATTATCACAAAATGGAATGTTATTAAAAAAAAAAAGGAAGAGAGGAAAATAGAAAGATTTCTAGCAAAAGTTAACATCCAAATCTTGTACATATAAGTAAGAACACTTAATTGCGACAAAATAAATGATTTTACATAATTATTTAAAACAAATTAAATATGAAAAATTATTTTGAAATAAAGAAATCTTACATATATCAAATCCACTGTATAATGTAAATAGAAGAAAATCATACACTGACCAACATCACGTAAAAATATATTTTTTCAGAAAAAAAAAATTCAATCACAGGTAATGCATTTCATTCTAAAATTTCAGACACCAAAAGTAGTCAAAATCTTTAACATCTGATGTGTGAAATATACATTAAAAATTTAACCAAATGACAACATAAAATTTTATTCATGCAAAATACATTTTGATATTCTACATGACCGTGTACTTTTATACAAAAGGATCAGAAGAATATAGAGACTGTGTGCAGTTCATGAACACAGCAGTTTAGCTAGCCTCTAGGCACTAGATACACATAGTATATCTAAATCTCTATAGTACAGGCAACAACACAAGCTTCTAGGTGTGATATTTAGAATACAAATACCTCAATAATTATTTATTTTTCAAAGCAAAGCTAGACAAAGGGCATGAAGCAAAATTGTATGTAATAATAAAACATTTTGTTCCATAAAAAGGAGAAAACACCACCAGTTCATGTATGTATGTCATGGGATACAAATCAGTAACAAAGGTTGCAATATTGAATTTAGTACCTTACAGTGAATTAGCTTTCCCTATGTAGCAGCTAGGATAGCATATTGCAGTTCTAAGAAGCAATAAGTAGCTGCTACAATACTGAGTTACTCTAGAATGAAATATATCTAACAAATTAGACTAGATAACGTGCAAAAAAAAAAAATCCTTATTTAAATATTTTGTGGGGTGAGGGGAAAATGACATCAAGTTAATGCCAAGAAGATTTATTTTATTTTATTTCAGTGTTTAATGGACAATGAGACATGTAAAGATTTGACCCTGTAGTGTGTGTAAAAAACACCAAAAAACAGAATTCCAGTAAGCACCATGATCACAATTTGTGTTACAGTGTAAAAATTAAAATTTTTGAGATTTTTCTTGTACAGGAAAAAACTTAATATAAATAAAACAAAAATATATATTCAGATCACAGAAATATTTGGTCGTTTTTTTTTTGGAAATGCAAAAAGAGACAATAATTTAAACCCTCCATACAGATCAATCGCTTCTCTGGCATTCCTTAGGGTGAACATATCCAAACACATTGAGTTCATACAAAGAAGTAAGGACAGTGAAGAGTATATACACAATCATAAGGACCATTCCGTATCTCTTGGTCAGTTTCCATCCATTAGCATGTGTCGCCACTAATAGAAAGACAATGGTTAACAGCAAGGTCAGGGTTGAGTACAGCAAACCTACAAAAAAGAAATAGCTAATACAATTTATGCCACTTTGATAGAAAAAAAATAATAATTCCAAGGTTTCTTAGAGATAAAAAAGAATATCATTTCAAAAATAAAACTTGTGTGATCTAGCTAACTTTGTCTATTAAGCTGCACAGAAAGTATAACTATTTAACACAGTATGTATATGTATTAGGTACACATATTTTTCAGTTTTGAAATTTATTTTTCAAAACCTTGTTCACTTGTTATGTAGGCATATCATATATTGCACAAAAATAAAATATTGAATTTTTTGGTCACAAACCAAGTATTTACTTACTGCCTATACTATTTTGGGATTTCCCAACACATTATTACTAGTCTAAGGGAGGTAATAACTGACTCACCTTCACTGTACACTTGTATGGGCTTTTTAAACCCTCCTTGAGCACATTTTAGAAGCCATGGTATTCCTAGACAAATCAGAATGTCAAAGACATTGCTCCCCACAGCATTCGATACAGCCATGTCACCGAGACCTGCATGTTAAAAACTAATTAATTATTGTTTTTGCTTGTTTCATAATTTTTTTAAAAAGAAATCTTTATCCAGAATGAATGACATTATAAGAGAATGTTTTTATAAGGAAATATTTACATTTGCTGTGTTTTTCTACTAAGCCAACTGTGAAATTGATTTGAAAGCAATTTTTGTATATACTCACATGTAGAAATATATACAAGGATGAAACTCGCGCTAAAGTGATGTCACAATGAGGCATCAATAAAATATGACGATATATAAACAAAGAGACGTCAATAAAATATGACGATATAGGGCAGCGAGAAATTCAAACATCGAGTATATTTTTGCTGCATTTAAACATTTAATATGTAAATATAAGGAATGTTTTTAAGTTCAGTGTGAATTATTGGTGTGTAAATCACACAGACTTGCACGTAGGCATATTTTTCATGAAGCGCTAGCGCGCTTCATGAAATATGCCTACGTGACAAGTCTGTGATTTACACTTCAATAACTAACACACAACTTAAAAACATTCCTCAATTCAGAATACATTTAGTGCTGTTGTGCTTTTTTACTGACCTTCTCTGACAACAATGACACTAGATATCACATCTGGGAGGCTGACCCCAAAGGCTACAAAGGTCAAGGCCATTATTGTGTCAGGTATATGTACTGTGTAACCTAAAAAAAATGAATAAAAGTATATATATTGGCACAGAGATCTGATAAATCAAACAAGAGGCCCATGGGCCACAACGCTCACCTGAGTTACTTTGGCTCTGCTGTTCTTCACAAGACCTCCCCTTTGTAATATTTATTGCGGCCCCACCCTACCCCCAGGGGCCATGATTTGAACAATTTAGAATCTACACTACCCAAGGATGCTTCCACATAAGTTTCAGCTTTTCTGGCTCAGTGGTTCTTGAGAAGAAGATTTTCAAAGATTTTGCCTATGTATTTCAATGAAAAACTTTGATTCCCTATTGTGGCCCCGCCCTATCCCCGGGGGCCATGCTTTGAACAATTTAGAATCTACACTACCCAAGGATGCTTCCACATAAGTTTCAGCTTTTCTGGCCCAGTGGTTCTTGAGAAGAAGAATTTCAGAGATTTTGCCTATATATTTCAATGTAAAACTTTGATTCCCTATTGTGGCCCCGCCCTACCCCCAGGGGCCATGATTTGAACAATTTAGAATCTACACTACCCAAGGATGCTTCCACTTAAGTTTCAGCTTTTCTGGCTCAGTGGTTCTTGAGAAGAAGATTTTCAAAGATTTTGCCTATATATTTCAATGTAAAACTTTGATTCCCTATTGTGGCCCCGCCCTACCCCTGGGGGCTATGATTTGAACAATTTAGAATCTACACTACCCAAGAATGCTTCCACATAAGTTTCAGCTTTTCTGGCCCTGTGGTTCTTGAGAAGAAGATTTTCAAAGATTTTGCCTATATATTTCAATGTAAAACTTTGATTCCCTATTGTGGCCCCGCCCTACTCCCGGGGGCTATAATTTAAACAATTTAGAATCTACACTGCCCAAGGATGCTTCCACATAAGTTTCAGCTTTTCTCGCCCTGTGGTTCTTGAGAAGATTTTTTAATGACCCCACCCAATTTTTGTCTTTTCTTGATTATCTCCCCTTGTAAGGGGGGTTGGCCCTTCATTTTAACAATTTAAACTCCCCTTCACCCAAGGATGCTCTGTACCAACTTTGGTTAAAATTGGCTCAGTGGTTCTTGAGAAGAAGTTGAAAATATGAAAAGTTTACAGACGGACGGACAGACAGACAGACAGACAGACAGACGGACGCCGGACAACAGGTGATCATAAAAGCTCACTTGAGCTTTCAGCTCAGGTGAGCTAAAAACTTTGTTGAAACTAGAAGAAAAAATAAATTATACATTTTTCTTTAACAATTCTGATGCTGAAATCAAAACTTTCAAAACAATCAACTTTATTTTATTATTCATCGAACATTCCGTTTTGTTATTTTGAGGGACAAAACATTTCAAAACTCCAATAAACATACTAGCAATCCCTGAGGACACAATCACCTGCAATTATGGGAAATTGAAATATCATTACTGTAGGACCTGGTGTGTTTGTTTACTTATTTAATGTCCCTTCAAGAACTTTTTACTCATACTGAAAAGCCACCACTTGCCCATGGAGTGCTGCAAATTTAGACCTGAACTTGGCACTTATGGTCCTTGAGCATTAAGGGAACTTTTTCATGCCAGCACTCACTGTGACTCGGGACCAGTCTTCACGTCATAGTCATATAGTGGATTCCAACCCACAAAGGATCAACTTCTCATAGAGCAAACGCTCTAACCACTGTTCTACATAGGTGACTACTGTAGTCCTGACAATTACCTATAATCGTGATCATCCACACCATAATGTAGGAGCACTGGAAAATTGAGATATCATTACTGTAGTTCTGACAATTACCTATAATGGTGATCATCCACACCATAATGTAGGAGAACACAGAAAGCCAGACCAGAGAAATAGAGAATGTCAGAATAAAACACCTCCTCCAGCGTGCCTGCCGGCAGTCTGGCACTGTCAGGTACAGGAGTACTTTGATTGGAATAGAGACTATAAATATACTCTTCCTTACACAGCCTGTGGGCATCTCAAACACAGACTGTGGCTCCTCTGTTGGTTTGGGTCCTACAAGCAGGATACACTTCTATTATTATATGCAATATATGTTTTTATTTCTATTTTGAAATACAAATTGAATATAAATCTTGTTTCAATACAGCTATTTAAACTTTTTTCAAAAACTTGATCAAATAAATATTCAAATTTTTGCAATAATAATTTTTAATTATGAACTCCTTTTAATTTTTAAAAAACTGTGATGTCTTCTTTAATATAATGATTATATTAGCTATAATCCAGAAAACACAGAGATATGGGAGTGAATGGAGTATTAAACAGTCCATAAATCAAAGATCATAAAGGGACATTTTTTTCTTTGTTATTTCCTGAATTAACTATATGGCATATCTGTTTTAATAAACAAACAAAAAAAAGTTTATTTGCTAGATAAAGCAGCTGAATTAATACAAGTTAGCTATATAGATCACTGACCAATCTCTTTGTACATAACATCAACCTCGCTGATGTCTTCCTCAGAATTGTAATCCGAGTCAGGGGAGGCAATCTGTGCTCCATCCCATTTATCTACAATTAAAAAAAGTAATTTTTTCCTTTACCTTTCAATCAAAAAACAACTTCTTATGGATAGTGAATAAACTATATTTTATTCTAACATTATCAGAGTTGAACCTCTTTGCATAGCCTTATTCATGACAATATTGACAGTGTCATTTCATAGGCATATAATTATAAACATTCCAATTTTAAAAAAAAAAAAAAAAGAAGAGGCAAATATCTGTATCAGCCCCTAAAAAAATCTTTTAAAAACAAATTGTTTAGAGTTAGAAAAAAAAAACTTCCTGATGCTGTTTATAGAATCAATGCTTGTTTTTTTCTGCAAAAGAATTTCATGAAAAACATAAAAAGGTTCCTCTTCAAAAATCTTTGTGATCGCACAGCTATGATTTCCTGCCAACATTTATGTAGAACTTCCTAAAACCATGCCAATCACAGAATACTAAACATTATCAAATACTTGACATTTTGAAATCTAATTTTAACCATGAAATGCTTAATTAAGCAATAAAATATATTCTGTTTACAATAAATCTATACCATTTTAGATTTATGTTACAATGAAATCTTCAGTGCTTCAATGATTAATAAAACTTGCTAAATAAATATGAAGTATACTTTAATTTTTGAGCTCCCATAATGACTCACCTCCACCATTCTCCATCTTGGACACTGACCCATTTCCGACTCCAGGGTTCCTGAGCTTCTCGTACAGAACTACAGACTCGGGTTCATTCTTTTTTCTTGAGAATGGTCTACAACAGTGTTTGAACTTTGGCACAATCCATTCCTCTATGGTTGAGTTAAAGTACATCAGGATGATGTAGGCTATATAGAATAACACCAGTATGAGAGCTTCATACCTGCAAATACCAAGGAAACAAGGTGTATTTGTGAAACACTGATGCCCCCATAAGGCAAACTAATATAGCGAAGGTTAAACTTTCTCAAATGCAAATCAAATATGTTTGTACCCAAAGTAAGGTCTTGTCTCGAGGAATATATATGTGAAATATGAAAGCCCTAGCACTAACCATTCAAAAGTTATGGCCAAGGTAAATGTTTTTCAGAAGTAGGTCAAACTCCAAAGTCAAGGTCAAAGGGTCAAAGTTGTTGGTATCCAAAATAAGGTCTTGTCAAAGGATTACACATGTGAAGTATGAAAGCCCTAGCATCAACTGTTCAAAAGTTATGGCCAAGGTTAAAGTTTTCCGATGTTTTCCAAAATAGGTCAAACTCCAAGGTCAAGGTCAAAGTTGTTGGTATCCAAAGGAAGGTCTTGTAACAAGGATTACATATGTGAAGTATGAAAGCCTAGCACTAATTGTTCAAAAGTTATGGCAATGTTAAAGTTTTCCAAAAGTAGGTCAAACTCCAAAGTCAAGATCAAAGGGTCAAGGATTACACATGTGAAGTATGAAAACCCTTGCATCAACTGTTCAAAATTTATGGCCAAGGTTAAAGTTGGGTAAAATTTTGCAAAACCTGGGTCAAATTCCAAGGTCAAGGTGAAAAAGTCAAATATGATGGTACTCAAAGTCACAAGGAATACAAATGTGAAATAGGAAAGCCACAGCTCCAACCAGTCAAAATTTATGGGCAAGGTTAAAGTCTTTACAGACAAACAGACAGACAGATAGCTAAATGGACGTACATAGCAAAAACTATATGTCCCCGAATCTTTGATTACACTGGGACATAAAAATTGAATACATCTGTAAGTAATTACAAAGTTACTGTTATAATTATTATCCAGGTAATCAACTTCCGTTTCAAAAACTATTAATCATGGTAATACTAAGTGAATAATAAACATTCAGCTGATTAAAAAAAACCCATTAGGCCTGCATGTAATTCTTTACCAATTTCTTATCATAATCTGTATACTTGTTTTTGCATAATAATAAATGCAACTGTTACCATGGTAATCATACATTGAACAATGAAACCAAATATTCTCTGATTTTGTTATTTTTACCCAGGTATATAAACTATTTTTTTTAAATTTTCAATGTAACAGTTAAATTTAATTGTTATAAATTTATTTTGAAATAGCATAATTCCCTATAGTTTGGCAAATATATGTAATGCAAATGACGATGTGTCCATTTTTAGTACAGTGAGATTAATTCTAAAATACATATTTCCAGTACTACAGTGTGGATAAAGTCAATTTGTGCAATTTGCTTTGCACTGGCCTTGCACCATGCAGAGAGAGAGAGAGAGAGAGAGAGAGAGTGAGAGAGTGAGGTGCCTTGAAAAAATAATAGAATGCAGCCAGCAATTTTATAATTCCCATTATTTTGCCTATAGGTAATTCCTGTATTTGCTCTCCCTTTAATTTTTTTAATGCAGCTTTTTTTAAATGCAGCTTCAATGTTTCTAAATCATAGGACAAAAAGTGAAAAAAAAAAAAACATATCAAACAATCAAGTTAGTGTAAGTATGCTTAATGGATTGTATGACCATAATCAGAGGGCCTTTAAAAATACATGTAAAATACATTAAAAATACCCTTTAATTTTAAGATCACCAACAGATTAGCTAGGAAACCTTAATTTACAGGGACTATTCAACTTTTAAAAGGTATCTTTATTCAGAAGTGACAGCTAGAGAATCAATATTAATAAATTTATGAGCAGTCTTCAAAAAAAAATCTTATTATTTAGACATATATATTGATTTAAATTTGTAAACTATTGCCTACAACACAAGCTGTTGTCTAGTTTAAATCATGTACATGTAGTAAAGTTCTGTGCCATCTACTTTAGTTCCCTTCATCTGTAGCCTAAACCTCTTACCTCTAATAAGTTGTTTGTCATTCAAGGTTAAACCTAGATGTAAGATTTCTTTTTATGAAATAAAAATATGACAGCCAGCAAACACTCTTTTGAATGACTATGAATGCAAAACAAAAAAAAGTCTGTCAAATGTGTGTCCATAGGGAGTGTTCCAATACATCACAAAGACTTACATTTCTCTATACAAAAAAAACTGTAAATCCTAGCTTTCTAAAACTCTAAAGTATATACTCTAATTTTTTTTAATGCTAATTCTCCTACAAAAGTCAAAAATGAAAATGAATTAAATTCAAGGAAATTTAGAATTTTTATAAACAGACAAAATTTGAAATAAATTGTACGTTGTTCAATAAGTTGACAACTATTATAATATTATACATATTAAAGGAAATAAAAAGCCTTCCCCTTTCAGAGTTACCCGTACTTCACTTTACACATATGGGTCATTCCTTCTTAAAACATGCAACATAAATGAAATATACAATGTACATGTGTACATAGCTGAGAGATGAACAAAAACATTATAGTATACCAGTTTACAATTCACAATGCTTCCTTATCATGCTTATATAAATTTAAATCATAATTTCAAGTATTGATAGGGTTTTGGAAAAAAAAGTTATTTAAATACAATCAGTAGGGAATGCATGCTAATAAAGAGATACACATACTCTCAATCCATGTACATTCTAAATTACCTTACATTACCATTTTATATGTAAGGTTATTATAGAATGTATATGACAGTGCAGGTATCTCTATATTAGCATGCTACCCTACTAACTGTATTCAAATAACTTTTTTTTCTTCAAAACCTTATAAATACTTGAAATTATCATGATTATGATTTGAATTTATATAATGAATAAAGACAAATTGTAAACTAGTAGATCCAGAAGTACTGGTACATCCAGAATGTTCCATAAATTGCAAATGTTTTGTAATAATAACCACCACCATTGTTTTGGCCTAGCTTTCTTATCTTTCCTTATCATGTTAGTTCCCGTATATACTTCAATAGGAGGAACACCAAACTGCCAATTTTCTGGATAATCAGTCAAACCACTTGAATTCTACCCTGTACAGTTATCTTGATCGACACTTGAGGTTTACTGTATATCTGGGTGATGTGATCTTATGAGTGCAATTATCATTCTCAATGCTATAAGCAGATCTTGTGAACCATACAAATTAATTCATATATTTCTCTAAAGCTGTCGTTTAATATTTATACAGGAAAAGGTATCCAGTCAATAATTCTGCACTTCAAAAATAATGTACAGTAAAACTTGTCCAATCCAGACATCACTGGTTCTAAATAAATTGGATGGATAAGACAACATTCCAGATTAGTTAACATTTTTAAGAATCGAATTTATTGAGAGGGACTTCAAGGTTACATTATATTATGCAAAATTTCAGAATACAGAACATCCGGATTAGACAAGTTTTACTGTTCAAGTTTCAAAGAAAGTTTGTAGTTAAAAATTTGTCATGAGGACAAAAAAACATTTGCTTCAGCTAGCACCTTCCACTCCCTATTACCCTTAATTAGGCTAAATTAAAAGGGAAAAGTCATGCATAATGATAGCTCTACATATGACTTGCATGATGATAATTTTTTTTGTGTGTGTTTAGGTGTAACAGGCAGTTAGATTACTTGCATGAAGGCCATCTGGTTTAAGTTTTTACATGTAATTATTTAACAACAAGCAAAATGACTGTAATATAAAGATCAAGTTAATTAATTTACACAACATTTTCTTTTTGAAACTTAAAAAGGCAAGCTTTATTGTCTGAGAGACACTAATTTCATAAAATACATTTATGTAAATGTATGTGTGTTCCTTCTAATTGTACCTGTCCCGCGGGTTACCGTAATTCTTTGTAAAATTTCTATTTTAAAAAAATTTCCTGAATTTTGAATAAAGAAAAGCTTTTTTTGTCAATAAAAATTTTGAATAAAGAAAAACTTTTTGGTTAATAAATAAAGCCCTTGTGATCTTTCAATCTACATATATACCTGAGTTGGCTAGATATTTAAGATTATAATCAATACTGAAAAAAAGTTCAATGTATGTGGGGGAGCTTTTAACCTCAGTTTATATTCATTTGTCAAAATTAATCTTACATGCAGTTCCTTTGAAGAAAATAATATGGTGGTATAATTAAAATATATCAATGGCTACACATAATACATTCAGGTCAAATAAAGAGCAAAACCCAACTTTGAAAACCATGCAGTTCTCCAGAACACATAAAAAGACCATTAATAAAACACCCTCAAACTGTTACATACAAAATCTGATTATAAAGGCTTAAGAAGTTACCTCTTAAACCCATAAACCTAATCAATATTTCATGAATTATGCACTTCAGCCAGAATTTTTCATTCAGTTTATATTGTTACAGTTCAACTTTGCCTTAAGATGCATGCACTGTCATTTCCATGATTACCAGATGTGGTTGAATAACATCTATAAGCTTTCAAATTCATGATCTTCTGAATTACTCCAAGATTAAATATAGTTCATGAATGCATTTTGTCTATGATCAAATAAAAGTGATTTAGAATTAACAAAGGCACCACAAAGTGGAGCTCCTGCTCACATTAAAGAGCCAGGATTTTTCATCAGGATAATCACAAGAGATTACATAGCATTTCCAGAATTTATCCAAAAAAGAAAAAAATATGGCACTTCCATTAAATATATAGATATTACATGCATTTCAGAGAAAGAGAAATTGATATTATTTTAATATTTTATTTTTTTTACTGTCATATTAAACTACAAAAAAATTCTACAAACTGTGCACCTGTAAAAGTCATCTACCTAAATGACATGGTCAGTGTTACCACAAGAGCTTTCATGAATGATTTTTCAAAATGATTGACATTCCTAACTTATTTACTTAAGAAATGCCATCTGCCATAGTGAGGGCAAGAAAATCATGTGTAAAGTAGTGGGAGTCATTGTATTTGTATTGAAAGTTAAAATCATTGATTTTGCTTACCAGAAGACATTTTCATCTAAAATGACAAAGGCCAGAGCTCCAACGCTTAGGGCATAGAAGGCACAATCTCGGAATAATGGCCACCAGTGTAGATGCACAACCTGTCAAAAATAAAATCAAATCTAAAAGCACAGTTTTAAATCTAAATGGCTAGGCATAAGAACATTGATCACTGCTACCCAACTTTCATGTTTTTTTGTTAATGAATGTACTTTTCATTAAAAAATCAACATTATACATGTAATTACTGTACAGTCTGACTAATGAAATTAATTAAGGCTCAGATGTGTCTAATATCAAAATGTGATAAAAGTAATTACCCCAGAATTTACATATGCTACGGAAGGGTAATTGAAATACATGTAATATGGACTTGTCATATGTCAGAATTGAAAAGACAAGGCTGAACGTGCCGCCATTGATCAGATTAATATAAATAATATGGCATCTAAACTTTGTCTCGTGAACTAAATGAAAGTTTCAAACACAAAGTTGTGTGGTAAAATGAAGGCATATTTGTGCATTACTCATAACATTACAGTTAATTGCAATGTCTTGCAATGAAGTCTGCAGTTCTAATGTCAACTGGATGGGAAAATCAAAATATTCATCAGTGGACTTACACTAAATCATCAAAAGAAATTATTTAAGCAGTAAAGCATCATCAAAACAAATTACTTATTAAGCACTTAAAAAACACTAAGATTCTGAATTTGGCAGATATTCCTTGGGCTGACAGGTACACCACATGTGCAGTGATCAAGCTATACATGTACATATATTATGTGTAATTGTGTACATATACTGAAAAGGGTAAGACAAAAAACAATACAAGAATAGGAAGGAAGAGAAAATACTTAGTTGCACAGGATGAAAGAGCACCATTGCTAAAACCACATCATTAACTTTTCACAATGTTCAACAGTCATCCAATTAATAAATTTGATATATTCAAGGATGTGCTATTTTCACTGTGAAAATGTCAAGAAAAAATTCCTGTCCAACTCATAAAATAAATTCCATATCCAACTACAAATTACTGAATTTTCTCTTTATAAACATCTCTTAATAGTCACCTCCTACACTGTCTTTTCCTTTTATTCATTAAAGGTGCTTAGACACAGATTTGAAGTTTATATTTTCTCAAATTTTCTGTATAGTATCACAACTTATATGTTGCGCTATAGCATTTCACAGGAAAATAAAACTAAGAACTTAATACTTAATCTGGAAATTATTGAAACTACAAATTTCGGGAGGCGCTTGATTACAGTCCCTGAAACGTTCTACTTTCCCATTTTTCCGTTCGCTCACTGTTCGTTCACCGTTCGTTCAGCATGCGTTCATCGTTCGTTCAGCGTGCGTTCACCGTTCGCTCTCCGTTCACAGTTTTGCGTTCACCGTTCACCGTGCGCTCGCGTTCACCGTTCACAAAGCGTTCAGCGTTCGCTCTTCGTTCCGTTCACTTTGCGTTCACCTTGCGTTCAGCGTTCACCTATCGTTCAGTTGTCATTGCCATTCGGAACTCCCAAGTGGGACTTATCTTTTTGTAGGTAAGGAGTTACAGATTTTTTTAATTTAATACTAACATATCGTGTTCGAAGAATCATTATTTCATGGGGGAAAAATCTAAGATATATATTTTCTAACTTAGCTATTAGGTTATTTATTAAATTACTCTGGAAAAAAATGTTCTTATAAGCACATCCTGTACCTATTTAGAACGATGCTGAAATATTAAATTTAACTAAGGCCAATGTGCAAATACTTCAAGCACTGCAACATTTTGATGTTTTGTTAAAGACGACAAATCGTTAATGGAGATATAATTATCCAAGTCAAATAATTATGCAGCAAAATTACGAAAATATTTATTTCTAACGCGTTTTTTTTTATTCAATTACTACAGAAAATATGATAGAACTAGTTCTGAGAGTTATACATAGTACTGCGGATATCCTGTTAATTTATTATCTTTGGAGCGAATTAAATTGATAGTGTGTTTAAAGGAAATATTTATTTAAAATGTAATGCACTACAGAATATTCGCTACTATAATACATGTATGTAAAGTCTATAGTTATAGAGAAAAAATCTTTCTTCACCGTAACTTTATATGTTTGCTATTCGATATAATTAATACCCCCCCCCCCCTTTCCCCTAAATCGGTTACTTAGTCAGTACTGTATTTCCAGAAAATTTTAATTAACCTGTTAAAAAAAAGTTAAGGTCTTTTTTAGAACAAAAATTTCAGTCTCAAAACAAACTTGCATCTAAAAAAGTCACAAAACAATAGTAGTTCAAAATGTACACGTGTCGGCGGTGGTATTTGAAATTGGCAGAGAGTATGTTTCAAATTCAAGTGTTAATGCCCAATATATTTTATTCACTAATTATTCAAATGTTGGTATCAAATCTAGAAATGATAAAAATAAATGTTTTAACTTGTTGGAAATACTCGCACTTCGTCTTCGATGTGACGAAACTTTCACACCTGCACAGTGTCGAATGATTTTGATTGACAGGACAAGCACGTGGACTTCGTGTGAACTTGAAGCAGGAAAATAAAAACGAGTAATACTGTCAAACAGATGGATATGATTTGTTGATAAAAAAAAAAAGTTACTTTCACTGTCTAATATATTTAGAAAAAAATATCAGAGTTATTGTTTGATATAGGTGCATTTAGTGAAGCCTGAAAGGAAGGGGGGCTGAAACGGAATGTATCTCTCTCTCTCTCTCTCTCATTTGTCTGTTTGATAAAAATTATAACAGCATATTACTTAAATATCAAGTTCTGAAAATTGAATTTATAACAAATAATATGAATATGTATCTTTGTATTATCTTGTCTGAGTATAATCACGGTCATCTACAGATACATGTAGAAGTCTGCTCAATAAATCATCATGAAAAATAGAAATGACACATAATATATTATTGTATTAAACATTTAAAATACGAGCGTATAAATGCAAAACGTCCACTGACCTTTGTAATTAATTTTTTTTATTACTTTACATGAAATCGCCTTGACACGGAGATACATATATGAATGGATGTTACAATCGATTTAATTCATTCTATAAGTCAGAAGTTTTCTCTGATTTGTTATCAAATAAGAATAAACATTTTTATTTTCCAACTAAAAAAATATCTTTTATACTTCAGCGTTCGGCAACAATTGCAATGTTTTAATGCGTTAAAAATCGTGTGATTAAAAACTTAATGTGCATGAATCGTCTTTCTTAGGACAATTTTGGAGAATTTATTTTATTTACTTATTTATTCATTCATTTATTGGTTTACTTATTTATTTATTTATTTATTTTTTATTTTTTTTTGGCACCTGACATTATAATACAATAAAATAGTTTCAATGCAAGGAAAAGATCAGAGGCATTCCGAATATATCGTTCATCTTGCGTTCACCGTTTGTTCACCGTTCACTTTGCGTTCGCGTTTGCGCTCCGTTCGCGTTCTGCGTTCGCTCACCGTTCACACATCGTTCACCAAGTTGCGTTCAGTGTTCACACATCGTTCACTCACCGTTCGCTCTGCGTTCGTTCAGGGTTCGTTCACCGTTCGTTCAGCGTTCGCTCACCGTTCAAGTGGGAAAGTAGAACGTTTCAGGGACTGTAACACATCTTTGCACTTTCACAATTTTTAAATTTATCCTTAATACTTAAGAAAAGTAGCAATTTTGTTGTGTATTAATGAATAATATTACATCTATAATCCAGAAAATTCAGAGTAAAAGTGTGTGAAAGCAAAAACCACTCACTTATAAGTATTGTCAGCCCGTGCTAAATGTTGTGTAGTTGTGTACAGAGTTTAACAAATTGAATACACCTTTGAAACGTAAACTGTTTTTGTAAACAGGGCATGAGCTCTGTTGTTGTTAATGTTAACATTTCACCGGGTGTTTTCAATTGTTAAACTCTGCACACACCACTGAGCACCGACTGACAATACTGTTGAGAGGATTTTGCTTTCTACATTTCTACTCTGAAATTTCTGCATTATCAGTTTTAATATTTTTCCTTAAGGTATGTCACTCGTCTGCCTTTTAGAAAAGTTCAGTCAGAACCTCTAACTTAAAAACTATTTATTACAGTTCAATCTTTATAACATATTTAAATTAAACAATGTAAAATGTTCAACATTCAATTAAAAAACTGCTCAAAAATTCATAAAGAAACAAAATTTATAAGGGACTATTTCTTGTGGTGGAAGGATATTTAGCACAAATTTCTGCAAATCTACACATTTATTTTATTTAATATCTTGGAACTTTAGCCTCACATATTTTTACTCAGAGAACATATTCCGTTATGATATGCCTGGGATATTAAATATAGGTCTCAATTTATATTTTTATAACAAAATTTACACCTTTGCTCAACAAATTTTGCCAAGAAATGAAGATATATTAAAGAAGTCAAGATAAAATTTAAACAGTTTTTTGCCAGAAAATCGCATATTTTGACCAATATTTCAAAATTTACATCACTGACCCCAACTTTTTCTTTCATTATTTTAAACTACTCGATACTTTTGACCAATCAGCACTTAAGTCATAAAAAGTTTGATACAAGAAAATATTCTATTGCCTATTTAGATTTTTAATACCCCAAATATGAGACTTTTTTAGTGCAAAAAGGTAACACAATAATTCACGCGCATTAATTTGCATGATTTGTTCAATGATAAATATTATTCAAACTATTTTAAGTAAAATAAGATTAATATGTTTATTGCCATGGTTACATCTTATAAAATATGATAACGGTTAAAGTGATTAACCAAAGAGTTACAATTTAAGTGCAAAAAGGTCAACTTAATTGTACCGTAGCTCAGTTAGATGCACACTGACACCCCATTTTCTCTGCGATTTTGAGTCATACTATATGAGTACTTATCCAAAATATACTTCTCAAAAAATCCTTGATATAAGAAATTTCACGAGTGACATACCTTAATAAACAACAAAATTGCTACTTTTCTAAAGTAATAAGGATAAAGTTAAAATTTGTGAAAGTGCAAGGATGTATCTATCAAACGTGTCCAGAAATTCGAAGTTTCAATAACTTCCAGATAAAATAAGATTTTTATCAAATTTTCGTATGAAATGCTATAGCAACATATAAGTCATGAAATTATACAGAATATTTGAGTAAATATTAACTTCAAATCTGTGTCTAAGCACCTTTAAATTCAGTGGTTATTTTATTAAATTGTTCAAAACGATCATGAAAAAAATATTTTCAGAGAGTAAATGGTGAAAAGAATCATTTGATGTTTTTTGAACTATGAGAGAGGTTGTTCAAGGGGAAATAATTCTGAATCCATGTGACAGGGGCCCGACATGAATTAATGCATGCTGCACAGTTCACAAGTTCTGATCATGGTGCAAAGACAAACCAGCCAGGCTTTGATTTGCATAAAAATATCTTTATTTTAACAGTGATTAACAATTTCCTGTAACAATATATCAAAATAACAGGCATGTATTAAATTAAAGAGAGATTCTTGGAAGCTTTAAAATAAGCTGCACCTGTTAAAATATATAAATACAATCAAAACATCAAAATACTTGACATTACATTTTTTCCCTGTTTTTTTGTTTTTGTTTTTGTTTTTTTGTTTTGAAGATCTGTTAAAACTACACATTTCAATGAAAATACATGCATAATCCACATTGCCATACTAATTGAAAGAAAAAAAACAAACACAAAACGCAGGATGCCAGCACTGTGAGAAGGCACACACTCTAATGACGAGAGCACGATACAGCACAAAACTTACCATGCCAGCACGGGGAGCACACACACTGATGACAGAGAGCACATTATAAACAGCACAAAACTTACCACGACAGCACTGGGAGCACACACACACTGATGACAGAACGCACATTATAAAAAGCACTATAAGACTAACCAAGCCAGTACAGGGAGCACACACATTGCTGACAGAGCACATTGTATAAACAGCACATCACTTACCATGCCAGCACAGAAGGCACACACACTGATGACAAACAACACATTATAAACAGCAGAGCCAACCACAGCTCCTAGTCCAATGTCATCCTACAAAATCAAGAAATAAATGGGAATATGAATTTGAAAAAAATAATAAAATTTATGTGAATATTTATCAACTGATGAGTTTTTGAGACACTTGCATTAAGTTGCACTTTCTTTTCAGAGGTGTTTTGGAACCTATCAAATTAAGTTACTTTAAATAATAAGTTTGATACAACTGCATGATTCTTAACTTTGCATTTGTACAGGGGGAAGAAAATCAAAATTCCATAATTCTAAAATTCAAATATTTTTTCTTCAACACTCAAAGGAAAAAAAATAACTTTGTGAAATGAATAATGGAGATAACGAACATTATTCAGGCTCAAAGTCTATTAAACAATGCAAATCAAGAGCAGAACAAACACGGACATCTAAAAAACATCAGAGATGGGATCAGGTGTCATGGAGAAGCAAACACGAATCACACCTACCATGTGCTTCTACTTATGATCGGGAAAAACGGAAAAATCTGTAGACAATTCAGTGTGTAAATAATGGCCTAGCAATTAGTATGAAAAAAGTCAGTCAGCATTTGACTTAATGATAGATAGTATTTGCTGACAAGGTCATTGTATTGACCATAGAACTTGTGAAATGGTGACTTCAAACGAGACTGTTGATATCCTTGTTTCATCAGCTTGTAGCTTGCCTGGTTTTACATATTGTTTATATGGAGATAAATGCAAAGGAGTATAATTTTACCAAAGAACATGAAGTAAAGTGGGCAAACTTGAAGCAGTGAATGCTTGAAGTCTGAATGCAAGAAGAAGTCTTTTAAAAAACTCTAATACCTCTGTTGTACTCTAACAAAGGTCAATTTATGTGACCTTCAATTGCCCCCAATTCAGGGTCATAAACCATCCCCTCCAGTCTTGAGTAAGATGTGTGAGTAAAACAAGTTTCTATAGCTTCTCATTTTAAAGACTACAAAATAATGAATTATGGTGAGAACTGAGAACCATACAAAAATTCTACATTTCTATATTTTATCATTTCTTCTGCCCTTGCCCAATGGTTCTTTTTGCAAGGTCATATATGACACAAATACTGGCCAATTACCACTCTTAACTATATACATGTATAAAAATATGAATTTATAAGACCTTTTAATGAATCAGACATTTTGAGCAAAAATAAAGGCAAAGGCAAACAAAGAGGCAGTACAAATTTGTTAAATATACATTGAATCCGATTTTCATCAGTGGACATACAAGCAACATATGGTGCACCTGTCTACACTGCTCTCACGCATGCACAGCTGTCATTATGACAGAACCAAATACTAAGCAAACTAGAATTTCCAATATAATTATTATTTCTACCTGTAAAGCATCAGCAATAAAATGTTAAAATTTAAGCAAACTATATACAAGTACTTGTAAAAATAAAAAAGTGCAACTCCCTGTATAACAGCCTATCAAGATATGTACATGTATCAATTCTCTACTTGACCTTTAACCTCTTAATCTGACCTTTATCTGATATAAGTCATGACTATGACCTTGACTCTTGCCAAGAGGTGTTACTTGAAAATAACATATGATGGTGAAGTTCAAGTTGAAGACAAGTACTAGTACATGTAAATAAAAAGAGAAGATCTTTCCAAGTTTTTACTAATATATCTAATTATAAACATGATAAATACAGTAAAACATGTCTTTTCTGGACATCACTGCTTCCATACAAATTGACCATTGTTAGACAGTTCATTCTGGATTAGGCAACATTTTAAACAATTAAATTTATTAATGAAATGAAATAAAAATTTACATTGTAATATGCAAGGTTTCAGAATACACAATTACCTGATTAGACTAGATCTACTGTATTTATAGCCTCATTCAGCTACATATTACTAATTTATTTCCAGTATACATCTTAAAACAAGAAGAGATTGGTGTTTCCATTTCTTGTAAAACTACTTTTTTTCTGTTTTATTTCCTCAAATTTATCATTGATACATATGCTACTAAGATAGATCTAACATGAATTTTTATGTATACCTATTGATTTTTTTCATATTGATCAGTTCATACATTTGTAAAACAATAATTTTTCCGATGTCAATTGTAGATAACTACAGATGTGTTCTTGTATACTCATGTTACAAGTAATGTTTAACAAGCATTAATCAATGCTTGTCAGAATTCAACTAAATTACAATTGTATGAATTAAAATGCATGCGTCTGCAAAAATGATGAACACCAGTAACATATTAAGCTAAATTCAAGACTATTTTTAGTGCAATCATTTGAAAATTTTCTGTTAGCAATTGCACATATGGCTGCTAAATTCAGATGTGTTTAATGATTGAGTTAATTCTGATGCAAATTGTTTTGCCAACCTTTTCTACACATGAACACATGAATGCCCATTATTGTATTGGGGGGGGGGGGGGATTTTTAAATTTTTAATTAATGATAATTGCTCCTCAACATGTTTGAATCAATTGGTAAGTTAGAATTTTAACATATTAAACATGATAAAAAGCAGGGCAAACCTAAGGGTCCTATTCTATTGTATGTTTGGGTTTGCTTGTTCAGTATGTCTTCCATTGTACAAGTGGTATACTACCTGTGCAATAAATACAAACTGACTTAATTAGCTGTTGTTTAAATTGTGTACCTGTGCTATAAATACAGCAATGACTTAGTTGTTATTCAAGTCGTATACTACAGTACTGTACCTGTGCTATAAATACAGCAATGACTGCCGTGGCTAGCTCGGGAGCTGAACTTCCCGCAGCCATCAATGTGGCACCCGCTACATCAGACTGAATGTGAAACACTGTAGATAAAAAATAAAATTTAACAACAACATACTTTAAAGAAAGGGATAAGATAGTCTCACTATTTTATAAAGATCATGCATCTTTTTTCTGTGAAAATGAAACCTAGACTTTCACACAAGTTGCACAATAGGATTCTTATTTCTCTGACCAGTCTACATTTATTGAACAATGTTGAAAAGACAATTAACTGTAGTTTCAGCATTAAATCTAATCATATAAATTAAAAAAAAAATCTGCTTTGATCATATATATACATGATCAAGTTTTCTTGAAAAAAAAAAAGGATTAAAGATTTAAAATAAACATAATTGAAGATTAGTGATTTAAAATTATACTCATTTTAGAATGATTGATGCATAGCTGTAATAGATAATCATGAAGATGTATTGTTCTGTTAATTAACGAGCAAAGCTCTGCATAAATTTACTAAGCAATGACATTCCCTACAAACAGTAATATGCAGCCATGTGAATTCAATGAAGATTTTCAGTCAATGTATGTGACCAATGTTGACATTCACTTATTTAATCATCCCACCAATTGTGATTTATTGTCTGTTTCCTTTAAGATATATTGCCATACATCACTATGAACACTGCATGCATAAACCTTGCCTTTTTAATAAAAACATATTCTGTCAAATTTAAACTGAACACATGTATAAGCATGAGCTTATTTTTTTTTTTTTTTTTGTTTATTCAAAAGAGATTCTAAATAAAATCATCCTAATATTAACTGTCATTGCATGGAGACTGTGATTTGGTTCTCAGCCTCATTATGCAATAAATGAATAAGTTAACTCAGTCATACTTCCATCTTCGAATGTTTCCTCTTTTTTGGCTGAAGATCAATTTTTGTTGTTTTCGTGGTTGAGTCAGATATTGAGATAAGGTTATCAATGATATACAAATTTTACTTATCATAAAATAGGTCAGGATGTATCAAAGACATTGTATAATTATTTTGCCAAAACACAGTCAACATTGGATCCCCAAGAAAATTAAGGAAACCACTGAAGTGTATACTGCACACAATGGATGACTATAAATTTCAATTCTTACAACTAAGTAGGTAACTTAGATAAACCCCTACCATCACACATAATTTCTAAGGATGGAACAAAGTAGTCATCACAGATGTAAGCGAAGGCCGCGAACATGTACACGGCCACCAGTATATGGATGATGACAGCACCACCTGCCCGCTGCTTCTGGGAGAAGAGGCCCGTGGGGAACTGTCTGATGGCCCGGGGAGTACAGTTGGTCAGGGAGTTCAACTTCCGGGTGGCAACTGCAGAATTTGAAGAAAACAGTAAATTTAATGTTTGTTTCATTTTTACTCATGACATTTAAAATATCAAAGCAAACATTATATATACAGGTAATCAAATAACTTGCAGTTAATAATCAACTGATTTTCAATAAACTCTCTGAATAATGCAGCACACAATTGTATGTATTTGAGTTGTGCTTGTTATTTTTATTAACTGCAGAAATCATTACTTCCATGATTATCTCACCATATAATAATCTCTCTAAGTCTAACATACCTAGAGATCTATACAGTGTAAATAATGCATGCAATAAAATAAATGTCCTGCTGAATTTATCCTGTTTATTGTAGAATTATTATTATACAACATTCGATGTACAGTTGTATGTGACATAATCATGATATTATCAAATAAGCATTGAAGTTAATATATGTTACTGGGTACAGACCCTACAACGTGCTACTACACCTCAGAAACAAACCGTACCGTTCCATGCAAGAAGTGTACCGTACCGTGCAAGAAGCGTACCGTACCGTGCATAAAGCAAACCGTACTGTACACAAAACGAACCATACAGTACAAGAAGCGTACCATACCGTGCACAAAGTGAACCTACCGTTCATGAATAATTTTTAAAATAATTATGCAAGCCACGCCCCAAACTTGCAGTGACCAATTACAGTAAGTAATTTTTTTCATTTCTTTCGATGCAGCGCCCGTTAAAGAAGGATGGACAATAACCCTAGAGATTCAGAATATTTTTATTATGTACCATGCATCTGGACTTACATCATGTACATCTTTTAATATAAGGAAACTACTCAAAACTAGTCACAGCTTCAAAACAACTTGACAGAGTGTGAGGCGATTCCTTATTTGCTATCCATGATCGGGTTGTGCTTGACTAATTTTTTTTTTCATATTAAATGCTGCATCTTTATATTTTCTTGTACAATTTATAATAAATAAAAGTGAATTAAACACGTTATCGTTTATTTCTATAGCTTTTATCTACCCTATTCTTGTCTCTATGAAAGTTCTCGGAAACCAAGACACATTGAAAAATGTATTAGGATTCTGTGCTATTTTCCGAAATCAAGCCCTTAAAATCATTTTTTATTCATGTAAGTAATAGTTTTAGGGAGAAATGATTACAGATTTAGCAAAGAAAAAAAAAATTACGAACTAAATTGTCAATTTGAAACCGGACATGAAAAACCTCTCAATCACTCAAAAAAAAAATAAATAAAAGCGATGTATATACAAATAACATGTGTTGGTTTACACTCTTCTGACCAACCCAAGATGTTATCGCCAATATAACATACTGTCAAAAAGTTCGATCGCCACATTTTCGCATGGAATTTTCAGTTTAATACACGTGATCAAAAAAAAATTTTAAAAATCTGGATATATGTCAGAATTAATTTTTATTTAAAACATATTCCCATTTCATTTACTTCATTCACTGAAACCTGCAGATAAAATATGTTACCTGGAATTTACACATAAAGCCCAATTTAATCTTAAAGTATTGTCATCACACGTGCACAGGTAAAAACTTAAACTGTGTATATTGAACCGTATCTAATCCTGTTAGTCCAGATATGCCTACATTCACACGTGTATCAACAGTTTGCTGTCTTATATACAGCAAGTCTACAACAATGAACCAGTTTTAATCAGCAGATAAGTAGAATTTCATGTGCAGTCAGCTTTTCTTCTAGATCTTCGATAAAAAAGTTTGAGTTTGACAAGGAAACAAAGGGAGGAGGGTAGCACCCGACATTATTCGATCATTTTCAAAGTTTTTGAGGACATGCATGGCTGCATATTATTTTTTTTTCTACCTAATTGAAAACGGACTATTTATTTCTAACATTTTATAACATATTATTTAGTTCGGAAATCTTTCTTTGCAGTCAATATATATTATATACATTTATACATTGTACATGGAATTGAAGCTGTCTTAACCGTTTTCTTGATTGTAACTTCCCTTTAAAAAGCATTTTTACACATTGATGTAAAATTTATGTAAAAAGGAAAACAATTCCGTGCACAAAAATTAAGTAATATTTTGCACTAATTGTGTGCGCTTCCACCGATTACTTTTCAATATATTTTTCCTAGTGAGCCAAACACCTAGTAAGCAATCTATTAAAAAAAAAATTAAAATTCCTCGCAAATAAATATGAAAATAATGACTTATTTTTTATTTGTTTGATCATTCGGTCAAGAGAAAATTTTTTTTTTTTTTTTTTTTAAATGAAGCAACAGCGACAAGAACGTTACGGTAATTTAAAAAAGAATGGTAGACGAAATGAAAGCAGAGGGATTTATCAAATCAAACTCATTTGTTTAAAAGTGTGATAAGTGAATATTTAAAATAATAATTGTATTCAATTAGGAAAATTAAAAGTAAAAAAAAAAAAAAAACATATGTACGCTTTAATTCTTAAAAAAAATACAGAAAGGCCTTTATGGCGACACAACCAAATTTTTTTTTTCATCCTTGTTATGCTGTGTTTGTTGATATGTTCCATTTATTTCCAAGTTATTGAACCATAAGGTAATCATGTGTACAAAATAAGATAATAAATAGACAAGTAAAATTATTTTATTTTAAAAATTGAAAGTAGTTCATACAGAAATTAAATTAAAAAATATACAGTTAATAAGATGACTTATTACAGCTAGTTACATGTAATAATGAAAATAGAGCTGTAAAAAGGAAATATCTATATCAGCTTTAACTTAAAAACAACTTAATATTAAAAATGCTTGCGATACCGTCCTTCCATTTATATAAAATAAAGAGATTATAATAAAGAAATAAACGACTTTATGAAGTAGCCAATCATAAACTAAAGCGTACAGGCTCCACCCACTTAATTTACATACCATTCACCAAAGCGTACCGTTTACAAAACGAACCGTTCCGTGCAAGAAGTGTACCGTACCGTGCACAAAGCGAACCGTACTGTACACAAAACGAACCCTTCCCTGCAAGAAGCGTACTGTACTGTGCACAAAGCGAACCGTACCATTCACAAAGCGTACCGTTCCGTGCAAGAAGCGTACCGTACCGTACACAAAACAAAATGAACCGAACCGTGCAAGTGGTGTTCAGGGCTCGACATTAACTTTTTTTCTTTCATGTCCATTCGGACAAGTGACCAAGACATTTACTTGTCTGAACTTCAACTTCGCTTGTCCGAAAAATTTTCAATAAATATCTAATACTGTCAACTGGAAAACTAAAATAAAGTCCATTACACGTGACATGTGCTTGATTGATTCATGATGTTATTGATAAATACAACAAACACATTAAACGAAATTTTATCTAGTCTTTCTGGTCTGACAACAACATAAATGTCCACAAGTGAACCAAACTTCGTCAAGTTCATAAGTTCCATGCCTTTTCAGTAGTATGCAATTAGTGAACTTCGATCCCGATTGAATGTGAACTCACGATCACTATGGGGATCGAAGTCCGGTTTTTATGTACAGTTCCGTCTTGAAACTACCGATTAACTATCAACAGTCGTTTTTTTAATTATTTAGAGACTCCTATATATTAAAATGCACTTGTCCAATCGGACAAGTGCCCAGCAATATTCACTTGTCCGTAATTTTTTTCACTGGTACCGGACAAGCGGACAAGCGTTATTGTCGAGCCCTGGTGTAGTAGCACATTTTAGGGTCTGTATAACATAATGTAGTCTTGAAAATTTCATGAACTGTGACAATTCGAAATTTCACACAAATAACCATATAACATCTCAACATCATGACCTAGCTAAAAAATAGGAAGGTCATCCACATTTAATTATACTGGAAATATATGGATTGATCTTCTCTTGACAATGCAACCCTAACTGAATGAAAGAGGTGGAGAAGGAATTTGGTACATGGTTCCTGGATGTATTTTGACCATGTACAACATTTTTATCAATCTGATAGTGCAAAACAAAAAGCAACTTTCAGCTTTCATTAAAAACAATGAAAGCTCCAAGAAGCCTCCTAAAACATATTGCAACCATGCAATTTAAGAGTTCTTGACATACTATCATGGTAAAACTGAAACTAAAACTGAAAAGGATCCCGACAAGTATTGCTGAATTAAACCACAGAAGTACTGCATGTACAATTCATCTCAATACTATTACTGTAACGTAACTTATTCAGTCCCGTAATTATAATAGTAGAAATTACTTCTTTTCACATTTGAAAGATTTATTTATTATATATTACTCAGTACAAATGGGTGTAGCCTTATCAATTTCAAGAGACATTACTTTCTTTACAGACAACATACATTAACAATTGATCGTATGTAATGTTCATGCTTAATGGCCTTTAAGAGGCCATGGCCTTACAAATATCATCCCCTGATAGACACAAATGAAGAAATCGCCATACATATAGAATAAAGATTTGTGATATAAGGTTATGATTGTATGCAAGAGCAGGTTTTCATGGAAAATTAGGGATCAGACTAATATAACCTTAACCACTGTGATTAATCATCTGAATTTATCACATTTTTCCAGTTGACTGCAATACATGCATTAAAATGAATGAAAGTTTTCAGTGGGCACAGATTTTACTGAACCTGAACTTTGTTGTCTTTTTTTCAGTGCACATAAGAGCTATACAGACTAAGCTGCTGCTCAGTGGTGAAAAAAAAGTCAAATCCTGAGTTTTGTCAGACCCAAATTCAATTATCGCATGTGTATTAAGTTCTCTCAACTGCCACTGTGTGGTATAGGTTAATTGAAATAAAAATTTCAGATAGACATGTCACAGACTGGGTATTAAAGAAGTTTCCTTCTTAAAAATACTGCTTCGATTCCTCACCCCCCACCCCCACCCCCCAACCCCTTTCTGTCTTTTTTTTTTCTTAGGGGATTGGGAACCATTAGGCACAGAGAAATTGGAATAACATTATCAATATTAATTACATTAGTATTAATTTTGAATATATACAATATAGTGTGACAATACTCTGTTTTAAGATTAAAAATATTGTCTTCTTACATGTTTAAAATGTTATACACAAATCCTGCAGATGTTATTTTGATGTATTAAATTATATGTCTACATGTACATCAGATCATTAAACTGTAACTGATAGATGTATACAAATGATTTCTAAATAAAATGTGAAATTGTACCCTTCCTGGTTGGTACATATGTTAAAGGATAAACAGATAATCAAACTAAAGGAACACTTGTTTTATAAATTAACAACCTCTTCACAAAATGGTACACAACTGTAGTCATTCTATGACTGTATTTCATAGTTTGATGGGGGGGGGGGGGGGGGGGAGAGAGAAAGAGAAAGACAGTCTTTAATAACCTTTAACCATAGATCTTTCATTTTTACTCTCTCCTTTAGGCTTCTACCAACTTATCTATGGTCAAGAGTGTGTATTTGATAAACAGTCATTCATATGACGAATATTCTGGGTGAACAACGGACTCACAATACATCTTAAAGGTAATTCTAGAACTTCGTCTTAATAATATTTTTTGTTTGTTTGTTTTAGCTTTGTGTTTTGCTGTTTACTATAAAAAATAAATACCCAATTACCCATTTATAATAATTCAAATCATCTTAATAGTATAATCAGCCTCAAGAAGTTAATCCTAAGTAAATCCATATTAAAATTCTTGACAAGTCCTCCTCTATGTTAGTTACTAATAAACTTCTGACACCACTATAAAATATATAGTGCAAATTAAAACGCATGGCTTGAAATCACTTGAACATGTTTAATCCGCAGATTATGAAGGTCATTTTAATGTTCCACTAACTAAAGAATAAATCAATAAAACACCAACACTGCAGGCCCGCCTGATTATCCAGGAAGGTCAGAACAATTAAATCAATATATGTCAAAGAAGAACTTTAGTTTTATTGCCCTACAACTCTTTCTCAGTAAAAATATCTTCAGGAAATTAAATGAATTCATGCATAAGATCAGAACATTTGTCTTACTCATCAAAAGCTATAGGCATGTAAAAGTATTTGCTTGCAATCAATTCACATTGAATTATTGATACACAAGGTGGAAAAATATATATGTAATGGATATATGCTGAATACTGTTCTATATGTAAAATTATCAGACTGTTTGAGGCCCGCGTTTACTTTCCCTGAATTTTTTCTCCTTAACTTTTATTTTTAGGTTTCTGGACATATTAAACCTTGATTTCACTCTAGTTGTTGTTTTTTAACTAGTACTGTCCGATTTTGTTATCACTGCCGTCCGATAATATATTATTGGACTGCTAATTATTATTATCGGACGGCTACAGGTAAATTTTTAGACTGCAAGACCAAAGGCATGACATCACAGCAATGTTTTAACTGTAAAGAAACTTAATATTCATATTTATACTTACTGATCATGTTGATATGCAAAAAGGTCAATATAGTTTATTTTTCCTCGCACATTATGGAAAAGAAAAAAGGTTTCCAAAAAGTAATTGTAGTGAAACCCCAGTTAACAGGGTATTACTCAGACTTTCAATATCCCCCCCCCCTCAAAAAAATTTTTTTTTTTTCTATCTTCTTAATAAATCTTACTACACTAAATACTGATGGGATGTACATCCCACGGAATAAAGAACTGAACTGAACTGAAATTTGAAAATTATGAAAAGTCCCAGCCAAATAATAGGTTTGAGATTAAATAATACCCTGTGTTAGTTATTTGTTCCCCCTAGTTGTAGTGCAGGGTAGTAGATATGCCTCGAAGGACACAGAGGGCCATCTGGAACCATGATTATAAAAATGTTACAGTACATGAAGGAACAATAAAGAGGAGTACTGGTAATTATATATTTAATTCAGGAATACCATGCTTTAAGTATGTGTGATTTTGTATATAACTATAATGCAAGAAATAATACCCTTTAAGTTTGTGACAAAAAAAGTTGCCTTATTATATCAAAGACTTTTTCAGTGGTTGGATCTGCGAAGCTGAGGATCTGTCCAACTTTTATATATTCCCAGAGAGATACAATCCTGATGCTATAAAGTTGAGGGCAGACAGAAGACTATATAATCAATATGTACATTTGTGCTTTTAATTATCATACAGGGAATTCTACAGAGAAAAACACTGAGAGTGTCCTCTTGTCACATGTATCTTCCATAGTTTCTGAATCAACATACGTAAACTTCTGTAAACACAATAAATCCTTGATTTACTTTACAACATTAGTGATATATTTACGATAAACATAATTTGAGAGATATAGATATACATAAATATATATGTAAATCTGAAATCAATTATAAGATCCTAGACACTGTCTTATCTACCAATATATTCATGCTTACTATTTAATATACACTATCCAATATATACCAGATATGCTAGTAGTCATTTGAATTCAATGTCAGATTTGCAGGAAAATCTACAGGTTGGACACTTGCAAACTTGCATTAACTTAATATGAATTTTTAATTTGAATTTAAAGTGAAACTAAGTTTTTATAAACTTTCCCACAGACTAATTGTAGTGATGTTTGGTGCCAGTTGTGCTGCAAAATTTCTTCTGCCAAGTTTTGTGAGCATGAGACTGAATAGATAGCCCTATTCCACATAGAGTCAGACTAATATGACAAAATGTAATCAATCAACTATAATATTTTTTCTAATTGTCTTGACAAAAAGTGCCTACAGCTAGATTCTCATTCCCAACTGCCCAGCCCCCCCCCCCCCCCCCCCCCCAGCAGGGTAGGTGTTCAACTTACCATTCCATCATCAACTTTTGTTTTTAATCCCAAGAGTGTGATTTTCAGCTATATTAATTAAACATTGAGGACTGCTGCTTGTGAAAGATTGTTGTCTTTATGTACTAGAAAATTATAATGTACCCATAAATGGATCTCCATAATGACTTTTATTTGGGCATAATAGATATATATATAAATCTGTGCCTATTGATTAAGGTCAACAAAAATTTCTGTACAATGAAAACTAGTAAAAAAAAAATTAAAATTTTAAAATAAAATCTGCCTGCCCACCACAACTTAAAAATGTTGAAGAGAATCCAGCTCCATGAAAATGTGATCATGACAAGTATAAAGGGCTAACGAATTAGAAAAAAGTCCAAAAAACACCGAATAGGAAATTTTCAAACTCAAAGCATGGTAACTTTTGGAAAAATGCCTCAATCCACCTGAAACTCACAAACTTGATCCAAAGTCATCAATATAAAGACTCTTCCTTAAAGTCAGTTCAATATCTACTAGCACAGCAAAAAAAAAAAAATATCCAGAAAACTAATAATGATGGAAAGACAATGACAGTATGACAGATAGAAAAGGTAACACTATATGCTGCAACCATTTCATGGCAGAGGGCATAAAAAATCATTCTTACCCTAAGTCAAACCTTTCAAAATCTGCCAGTACCAAGTACTTTGATCCCTACTGAAATCATGATTATAATGGCCAAAATATTCGATGGAGAAAAATTTTAATAAGTAATAAAACGTAATATTTAGTTAAATCATTTCCACAAGGTACCTCCTATTTTTGTAAAAGTGCCATGTTTCTAATCTTTTTGAAAGCCTAAAAGTTTTATAAAACATTACAAGGAAAAAAAAATTTTCTTTGGACTTACTCAACATGTTCAATTCAACATGTTCACAAGCACTTGTTTCTGTGATAAAATTCACCCAGTTGAATAACTACAATACTTTTACTGGGTGGAATTTTATTACAGAAACAAGTGCTTGTAGTTTAATTCAATTTAAACATCATTTACTTAAACCATTGACTTCAATACTGTGCCCCTTATCTGTGAAATAGGTTTATAGTACACTGTACAGTATACTTAATGAGCGATGACTATAAATGTGCTACTGAAGTATAGAAAACCTACACGTGCTGATTTAATACTCAATATAAGCCTTTATCACAATGGTGTTTATAAAAATGGCTATAAGATCTACAAAGATTTATAGAATAAGCGAATAACCTTACAGTACACCTACCTATCGATTCCCAGGAATCGGCCTCCGAGAAAGCATCCGCTAGAGACCATGGCGATTCCAGACTCGAGAACCCTCGCACATCAACAAAACACAATAATATACACGTTGCTGTAATCACGGAACAGCCGACAAGGAGACGAATGTCGCCCTTTTTCATCCTGTTATCTAAACGAAATCAAATTTGTGGTATATTGTCCATCGTGTCCATTCACAGACTATCACGAAACAGCATTACCGCAGTTTATCGCCGACAAACACTTTGGACGAGTTCATTGATCAACCGAGGGAGGACAGCTTTGATCTGGTCTGTATGTGTATCCTTTATTCTTGTTAAACAAAATGAGTTAAATAAAAGCAAAACCTTTAAACTTTGTTTATTATTTTACATATATCTCTCTTAAATTTCAGTCATTAAAAAACTACAAAATATAAGTGTTGTGTCTGCAATTCGTTTCCGATTGAGATAGGTTTTCTTATCCCGGAATTCTAAATTTCGTCACTCGTGATTCTTTATGCTTTATTGCTTAATAAATTTCCTACTTGATTTGTGGATTAAAAAGGAAAAGATATTATATTTTCCTCATTTATTTATATTCTCAAGCTATCTTATTGGTTATATTCCTCCTTAGTTTACATGAAAATGCAAACTATGCATTTCTCTAAAAAAAATGTCAAATATTTATTTGCAATGATAAATATGAGAACTGTTCCTAATGTAAACAATGGAACAAATTCGAAATATATGGGATATAGCTTTTTTGCATAATTGCCCATATGATTGACGATTTTAAAGTAAGAATGATATAAATTATCCTCCAGATATCCTTACAAAATACACGAGCAAACATACTTCCAGAATACATATTTCATTTTTATTCCGATTTCTGAAGAAAAAAAAATTACTCAGAAATACAGAGTCTTAGTGCATGTATATTGAGAAATCTAACTTTGTAAAGGACGACAATAGTGTAATTTTGCACCAATCAGAGATTCTTAAAAGTTTTTCCAACGCAATTATGAAAAACAGAATTTTATAAACCCTCATTTTTGTTTTTAATTGAAGTATATTTTGTAACAAAATAATTACCGACACCAATTGCTTTAATTTCGTAATTAATTTATTATCTTTGATGAAAAGTAACTGTTTTTTTTTTATGTTTCTTAACTAATTTCCATAGTAATCACCACATCTTTTATGGGAACAGTACATGTACCATTAAAGCACTTGTGTGATTTTTTTTTTAATTACAAGGACATTAATGACAACCTCTCGTTGAATTATTTCAAGAAACTGATTGAAAAAGAACATAGACATTACCGGTGTATAAACTTTTTCTAAACCTCTCTGCTGGAGCGCATTCGGTACATGCCGTATATATTATAAAAGTGGTCGTGGGACATGGCTTGCTATTTTGAAAAGGTATCTTCAATGCTTTCAGAAGTATTATGGTAAAAAATATAAATAAGTCAGTAGGAATAAGTTGATAAAATATAATGAATAGAAAATTAAATAAATCCAATCGAGAAAAAAAAATACTCTGACACTCAATCAATAAATTTGAAAATTACTTTAAAGAGAGAGAGAGAGAGAGATAAGAGAGATAACTATTGTTCGACAGAGGCCTGAGATTTTTTCTTTCTGCAACATATTTGTCAACGTTTTAACTCTTTTAACTAGTGAATGAAACTTATAAAAGATGAAGATAAAAGGTAAATACAAGTTGAGATAACAAATGGGGAGGTACCTATTCAGAAAAGAAAGTATAAATCCCTGGAATATAAAGATATTAATGGCTGACCTGGCCAATTATTTAAGGATTATGAGCCCTATCGAATCGTGCTATAGTTCTCGGGATTATTTAGTGACGAATTGGTCGTAAACCGAAGAAGACAATGTTGCAAGTAAATGTTACTAGGGAAAGGTGATGCTTGAGATGGTAAAATTTTCAAGTGGTTCCATTATTATTTTGCAGAAAATATCCCTAGACACTCTAAGGTTTTGGTAACTTTCTGACAACTTTTAATTCATTAGCAGGTTATTTTAAAGGGCACTAACATATAATTTAACTGTCCTAAAACAGAAATTACTACGGGAAAAAATAATCTATGAAATGCAATATTAGACCAACTGACAGATCGGGGAATTGAAAGCGAAAAGATGTTCTAGGAAAATCATAGCAGATATTTAAAGCAGTGTTGAAAGCTTGATGAGTGTTTGCTGCACGTGAACTTGGAGTACTTTAAGTGCTTCCTATATCAATCACCCCATTTACAGAGATAAGAACACAGATACAGTGTTCTTCTCATCTGCTGCTTTAATGTCGACATTTGGTTCACTTTGAACAATTAATATAGCGAATCAACAATGGATTTTCTATTTCTGTATGTGGCTTTGATTTGATTTTTTTTTTTTCAATTATTACGAAAACTACTATCCAGAACAGTTTTTTGACTTTGCCGTAATAAAAATGCTACTGTAACGAGAAACATTTTTTAAAACGTCACTGTAGAAAATGGTCAGGACCTATTTCCTTATTAAAATAGACTTAGACCTTTTCCAGCATCTTTTTAATATCATCTTCGGAGTAATTGTGTATATATACAATCAAAATGTTTTTTAATAAAATAATTTTACAAATGACCAATGACAAGGCAAGTAAATTTACGAGTTCCATTTTTATTGAAAAAGCAGCTAGCTGTCAATGATGTCAAAAAGCCTGGACTTAAAGTTGTCGTTGGGAATGGTTGTATAAAGTGTTGAAAAGTCGTACGTTTTTTTCGCCAAACTTTGTGATTTTAAATTAAAAGTTCCTTGGAATTACCGTTATCTGATAAACACCACTTCTTAAATACATAGAGGATATTCAATGTTTTGTAGATGAATAAGGAATTTTTTCACGAGTGGGACAGAGTGTTTTGATATTTTCACGAGTGCGAAGGAAAATCGTTTTAATTTGCCACACTTCTGATATTCTCACACTGTGAGAATACCATTTTGATACCCTTTCACACTGTGTCGGAATATCACTTTTTTTCAGTAAATAAATTACAGTATTTCACTGTTGAAAATGTAATAAATTGTTGTGCAGTACTCCTGAAGTTTCTAATTCACTGTTGGTAGTATTTTGTTTATATGTAAAGAAAGAGGCTTAGTAGAACGTTTACTGGAACCAGCTACATGTACATATGTATATATTTTTGTTTGTAAGGATTTTTATGAAGTTTAGATACTATTATAGGCATGGTAATTCAAATTCGATTGTAAATATTAAAAAAAAAAAACTGGAAAAATGATTTTGAAGAATTTCTTCTTTAAAAAGGGAACTATACAGCTATTCATGAGTAAAAGTTGGATTACTTGCAGAACTAAATCCAAATTCTTTTAAAATACAAGTTAAGTAATAATCATTAATTACCAACAAGGCAAATTGAATGTTTCAGCTGGGACCAGTGCATATTGATTGTGTAATCTAATTCTTTTTTCACCTCTGAATTACTGAAGACAGAAGGATAGATGGTTTTCATATTGCCCCTCAATCGCTTAATGCGAGATTTCAACATCCATCCATTCTGACAAAGTGTAAAGGTCTTTTTTGTCACGTTTGGCTCATAGTCTATCTTCCACAGAATTCATAATATTTATGAAATTATGACGTCAATTGAAAGATCGTGGTTCCCTAAATTTTGGCCCTTAGAAAATAAGTGATTTAAGGTCCTCATTATTAGCCATATTTACGTCATCAGTAATGACGTGTCCAGCAGGGCTATAGATGTAGGGTAAAGAACAACATGAACACGTAGGAGGATTATGTTTTAGATATTCGATATCTAGGCACTTTTTTGTAAATAAAATGATTGAAAGCAATAGTGGATGAAAATCTGTAGGAAATACAAGGTGTGGATTTCAACATGAAATATAGTGGAATACAAGACTGGACCTTTTGCGATAAAGTTTATTACTAATATTTAATGCGTCAATTCCTTTGTTGACAAATTGAAGTTTGAGAAAATATGAGCTGCTTGAGCACTAACTTCTCTTCCGTAAAGCGTGGTGGTTAAAAAAAAAACCTATGATGCTATATCGATAATCACAGATCCAAGCCTGTATTCTGATGGCCACTGAATAATCCAAATATGGACTTTCCTGGACCTTTTGAAATAGATCATTTCAAACTTTCAAAGAGACGGAGTAAAGTGATGAAAACCTAAATGTTTATTTGCATATATAAGGAAGTACAGTATCGAGAGACATAAAATTGGTTTATTGTAAACCCGATTTTCTTTACTTCGCTTAATTATACGTCTCTGTGTGTTGTTAAAAAGTCACATCATATTCATATTGCTACACTGTGGACTTGAAAGATTCCCAACACTATCGACATTGTCATTGTTACCACATGGAAAGACCATGCTTAGTTTTCTAGTATATTTCTCGTTGTCTATGGAAAGGTTTACTCAATGATGGTCTATTAGAGATGGTTTATCTTTTCTAGAATTCCAAAGTTCACTGACGTCGCCCGCGTGGCGCACTGTTAAGAGCGTTCGCTCTAGAGTCGCAGAGTAAGGAGTTGATCCGTACATCGCGTGTTCGAATCCCACTGCTGGACGTGGTGACCGGTCCTTCGGATGAGACCGTATAAACCGAGGTCCCGTGTTGCAGTAGATGCTGGCAAGAAAAAAGATCACTCACTGCTATATGGCCCTGAGTGCCGAATATAGGTCAAAATTTGCAGCCATCCACCTTGTCTCCATATGAGTGAAAAATTCTCGCGAGAGACGTTAAACGATAAACAAACAAAAACTTTCACCGACAAAATAGAATGATCAGGTAAATTAAAGTGCTTGTAGAGAAGATACTAGCCCCGTTGATAAATTGAAATCTATATGCCCCGATATTTTTTTATTAAGTGAACCCTTGGTTTCACCAACATAAATATTTTTAGCCCACAAAGAGTGCATTCTATTCCAAGACAACATTAGAAGATTTGCAGATTATACACTGTATTTCCCAAGTTTTGTTAATAGAAGCTTTGTCGGGTATGATTACTAGTACAAGAATAGCTTGTTATCAAAACATCACAGGTTTTACAGTTTATGGCAGATTGTTTAGTAATATATAGATAATACGGGATCGGAAAAGGATTCATCAAATTTATCTCTACTAGAAACTTTACATTCTTTCAATTTTTTTGTACAAACTATTGGTTTTATACCTAGGAATATGAAGACCACACACATAACATATGTTTAATATCCTGGAGAATTATCCGAGGTTCACCAATTGAAATCTCTGTGTGTGTGTTTCCCCTTATAAACTAAAAAAGTGACACATTTTACAAGCCGACGCGTCTGCCAGTATCATTTCGCCATACTGTGTACTACTTATGAATGAATGAGTACCGAACTACAAGTACTCAAGTAACCTCGGGGACGGACTGTCCACAAGCAGAGATACATGTTCAGTGGTTAAAAGAACATAAACCATTGAAACAATACGCATTGGGAGCAGAGCAAATACGGACCTCTTAAAGCATAAGAGGTTGGATTAGGTGCCATGGAGGAGTAAGCACCCCCTGTCGACCGGTCATACCCGCAATGTGCTCCTTGTCATAATTTGGCAAACGGAAAAAAAATTGTAGACAATTCAGTGAAAAAATAACGACCTCTAACAATTTGTATGAAAAACGTCAGGCAACATTCTACAACGATAGATTATATTTGCTGACAAGGTCATTGTATCGACCATAGAATTTGCAAAATGTTGACTTCAAATGAGACTGTTGATATCCTTGTATCATCAAATTATTTGTAAATATCTTGCCTCGTTTTGAAAATTGTTCTTATGCAAAGCATGTTCTTGCGTATCAAATCAACAGGGAGGCATTAACTCCAAGCAATAGTACGGTGCCGCTGAAGCCCAGAAAAATATAATTTTTCGAAGGAATTAGATACATGTTCTGACAAATTGGATAATAGTTCAGACAAATGAGATCATAATAGTTCAAACAATTAAGTTTGTTCTTCGTTCGGACGAACAAGTATTTGTGTGGACAAAGAAGTTCTTCCTTCGGACGAATTAAATACAATCGCACTTTAGAAGAAAGTAGATTAAAATGTTTTTGTTCGAAATTGTTCGGATGAACCGGATATTTCCTTGGACATTTCAGCGAATAACATATCAGTCCGAACAGATTTGATGTTTCGTCTTTGGACAAAAATAATCATTCCTTTGATAAAGGAGAGCATCCAAAAAATTAAATATGGTAATGTATAAAGCATATGGATCAAGTGCACGCTGAGGAAGAGATAAGAATATTGAATCAAGTTTTTCTCTTATTGACTCTTTTCCTTTGCATGGAAGTGTTACTTGCAGTACATGTATGTTTTTTTTTTAAAAATCCCTCTTTACTTTTGCTTACCTTAATGGATAGCTCATTAACGCTTGTTCTTTCGTTTTTTACTGAAATTGTACCAAAAGTATTTAAAACATCATGTAATTCTTCTTAATACTTAAATTGTACGATGCTTTTGCTTAAACCCAAAAATATCGTGTATGTACACTGTTGAAATCATTGACTTCAAAATACATGCACTCAAACGCAACTTGATGAACCGGTAGATAGACATTATAAACACTTCTCTCTCTCTCTCTCTCTCTCTCTCTCTGGACTTACGCAAGGAAAAACAATCTTCTTTAAAACAATGATACATTTCTGAAAACAATTTGGAACCATTTTTAGATAGTATAGATTGAAGTCCCTTATTATATCAATTCATCAAAAAAGCCAGATCTTTGTACTCGAAAGATTTAATGAGACCAACATCGTCGTATCCTCATTTACCTCGAAGAGCATTTTGGCCCACGGACTTCTTGATTTATGATTCGTCCTTTTGTTTTAAAAGGATATTCTATTCAGTGCTACTTGACACGGATTGAACAGTAGGCATGGATGCCTATAATCGTTCTACACTGCGAGTCAAAATTTTGTTTATGATTTGAAATTCCATGTAGAATCCAAATCATTCTATAAAGTGAATTCCATTTTCAGCACTTACAGGTAAAAAATCTACCGGTATTACCATCATGTTTGTGGTAGCATCATTCTTTAAATGCTTTGTGCCAACTTCGCCTGAAATTGGCCGGGTGACTCAGTGTTCTCAAGAAGAAGTAAAACATGTAAAAAGTTTACAGACATGCAGACAACAAAAGGTGATCAGAACTTTCAGCACAGGTGAGCTAAAATGTATTAAAAAGACTAAATAAGTTTAACATGAAATATATGATATTTACTAATCCACAAAAACATCACTAGAAATCACAAGGATATCTTTCAATCTGAGTACAGTTTACAGGAATCAAATGAAACCTGCATGGGAAATTATGTTAAGATAAATTTTAAAACCTGTTCACTCTTCAAATTATAAAACAGTTTTTTTTATAATCATTTTTCTTTCCCATCAATCGTAAGAAAAAATTGTGCAAGAGATGGTTTGACTGCAATTTAAGAGGAGACAGCTTGAAGTTTTCTCATACAAGTTCAAGATTGTGATGTTTGATAAAGGATATGTATGTGAGTCACCTCTAGCAATAATCACAACAACGTGGATGGTACATGTAACAGTGTTATCTGAAAAAAAAAACTGTCTTCATAATATTCAAAGTTCATCCTATTGTATTTCCGCACCAGTTGCAACTTTAATTAGGTAAAGAACTGAACTTTTCCTAGGACGTGACATCTTACCAGGGGTGCATGCTTCCGTTTCATCTTCCTTTGTTTTTATTGTTTAACGCCCCTCTCGAGAAATTTTCACTCATATGGAGACGCCACCACTTGCCGGTGGAGAGCTGCAAATTTTTTTACCTATACTCGGCACTCAGGGCCATTGAGCAGTGAGGGATCTTTTTCTTGAAAGCACCTACTGCGACACGGGACTTCGGTTTATATTGCCTCATCCGAATGACCGGTCTAACAGTGGGATTCGAACCCGCGACGTAAGGATCAACTCCTTACTCCGCGACTCTAGAGCGAACGCTCTAACCACTGCGCCACACGGGCGACCGTTTCATCTTTGACTCTCACGTATACAAAGTAATCAATTCCCATGAAATTTTGGATCTCTGGGTATATAACAAACTTGTCCATTGAAGCTGAAAGTTTTTTTTAATTTATAAACCTACCAGATAAACATTTTTTTCCAGATCCTTTAGACCCGTGGGAACATCTCTCACCAAGTCATGTATGGTTTCATGATCTGGATGGATAAATCTTTCAGATGGAATCCCAAGAAGAAGCCTATTATCAGATTGTGTTTTTGAGACATCAAATTGACATTCAGAGGGGTAAGCTGATATGAAGTTTCCATAGTATTGTATATCAAAGGCAGCCAAAAAAAAAAAAAAAAAAAAAAAAAAAAAACACCTTTTAACTTTTGGGTATGGAACAATAATTTCTCAAACTTCTTTCTGCCCTTCCAATCTTGGAACATAATCGTGAAAATTTCATCACCATTACATGTAGCACTTTGTAAAAACCTTTTCTATATTATGCGGCAATCTAGCCTTCCATTCACGTGTAAGATAAGGTTGAAGGTGCTGTACCCTTACCACCATATCTCCTTCCATTACCCCTAGTTCCGTAATTTTTTAATTGATTTCTGAACCGTCTTTTTTAACACTGTTCATCTCTGTGATTTTGATAGCTATCATGATTCGTTTTGCATCTTGTCTTTTGAAGAAGTAATCTCCCTCAACAGGGATATGCTGAAGCAAAATGGTGGTATGCAGTAAAAATTTGTCATATACTTCACAGTTTTCACTTGGGGTCGTATTTTGGCTGACGCGTTTGCCTTTTTTTTTTTTAACTTAATTTGACTACAGAATGTCTCGTCTTCCTGATCAATACTTCTCACGGCGGGTGTGACTGGTCAACAGGGAATGCTTACTTCTCCTAGGCCCCTGATCCCACCTGCGGAATTTTTAGGGGTTCGTGTTTCATGCCCTGTTCACAAATTTGTATTTTTTGTAGATTTTTACGAAATCGATCACTGTTCGTTATCTTCACCTTGTCATCTTTGCAAACAGTTCACCTTACACATGTAACAGTAAAAGATCATTTTTCACTGTAATTATATTTCAAATCCATTATTTAAATTATAACAATCATAAAACTTTCTGAGGTTACATATTTTTAAACCTAGCATATTGAGTGATCGTTGTAATTAATTCTAGTATAAAATTTATTCCCGAAACATTTTTAAGGTTGATTTTGAAGATAATTCTTTATGAAAATAGATATGTCAAGAACTCATTTACAATTTATGAATATTGCACATACTTTACAGAGTGATCAATATATATATATATATATATATATATATATATATATATATATATATATATATATATATATATATATATATATATATATATATATATATATATATATATATATATACATGTATATATATACTAAATCGTGTGTGTACTTTCTTAAGCATTGAAGTGGAATGCTTGAAACACACTTTTTTGTATTTTTGAGACAATTTAAATTTTCAGATTGTTAACAAACAACCTATTTTCTTTTTATTTACAAAAATATACCTTCTCTAAACATCTAAAAAAATATTGCAAATATTTCCACCCTTTCAGTATTCGAGATATGTCTCTTCAGGTCACAAGGTGTCTCATATACTCTATTAAAAATTACAACTTTTTAGTGGCTCTAAAATCTACTTAACTTAAAAGACGGAAGTCTGACTAATTTGGTTAAATGTCATAAATTATGAAATCGAATATTTATCAAAGTCATTTCAGTTTTAAAAGACATGGACACTATTTTCTAAACATACATCGAATTTATTTGTCATTCTGTTCTTATAGCAGATATGGGAAGTTTTTCTTGTGACGTTTTGTCCCTTCTAGTTACGATATATAGCCTTGAAACGGAATACTGTCCTGATCTGTGCGAGTGTGTTTCATCGGATGTGTGCCAGGGAATCTATGTATTCTGTTATTATAAAGGACTGTCTACTGTCCCAGATAGATATCCACGAAATACATGTGAACTGTAAGTAGTGTGTGTAAGATAATAATTAATATACAAAAAAAAAAAAATCTCTTAAGTTTTTAAATTTAACTTTAATAATATACATTAAGATATTGTTGGTTAGTTGTTTGATGGCTTTACGTCCCTTCGAAAAATTTCCATCAAGTTGCAATTGGGACACCACTATAGGGCTGCATTTTAGACCTGTACCTGGCACCTTCGGCCGTTGAGCAGTGCGGAATCTTTTTCTTACCACCTACGAAGAACGCGGGGCTTCGATTTACACGGTCTCATTCAAAGCTCTTGTAAAAGGATTTGAACCCAAGACATAAAGTTCAAGTCATTTTTTACTTCCCAATTCTAGAACGAAATGATCTAACGACTGTTTCATGTGGGTAACAGATATTAAAGAAATGAAGCAAAACACCGTAAAGTGTACATATATATCTAGCGGGTTTTGAACTAAATGTTTAGAAAAATAAGACATAAATTGAATGGATTAATTTATTTCATTAGGAAATTTAAAAAAAGTTTGAACAACCGAAATGTGTGCAATTCTGGTATTGTAATAAATTTTATTTTAAGTTTTATAGTATTCTAATATATGGAGTTTAATTCTTTTTATTCTTTGCAAAATAAAGCATCATGCAGTTTCCATTAATTTGTTTCTTCAAAAAGGAACTTTAATACTTGTACTGTAATGCCATTTTTATTTCCATTTTCCTAAAAAGGGGTTGAAGCAGATTGAAAATTATATGTATACAGTTTATATAAAACATGTGCAAGATTTTCATTTTTTTCTTCTTCCTTTCAAACTTCAAGGTCCTTACCTCGGAATAGAATATCCAAGATTAAGAGGGAAGCCTTTGTTAACCTGACTAATCTGCAGAGACTGTAAGTATTTGCTCATATACACAATATATATTATTATTATTACGAGCTTTCTTATTGTCTACCAATCTCACAGACGGCGATTGAAGGTAGAAACTTAAAGGTTGATTTAACTAGATATATTATATATATACAGAGAGAGATAAAAAAATGATGTTCATAGCAATAGGACAGTGTTAGTATTATATTTGTTATAAATAATATTAAAAGAAGGATAAATAAAAACAAATTATAAAATAAATTATATTGACCCTTCATTTGGTTGTGCCCTGTTCAAAAAAATGCGAAGTTAATATTTCATTTGCAGTGAATTAATGCGAAATAAAATAATGCGTATTAAAATGCGTTAACACGACAGTAAATACAAAGTAAACTAATGCACATTAAAATTTATTTCTACAGAAAGGCTCTCTGAGTTAGACTATTATGACGTCTTTTGCAAATCACGTCACCTTATGCAAAGCAAGAGCCATTTGACATAATGTTTGGAGATTGATTAACACATCATTTCTTTGTTTTCCATTAAAAAAATAGTTCTGACCACGAACATGTGGTATTTGACTTAATTTTGCCGTTTAAGCAATCGTCAAAATCTATTTGGAATTAGCTTTGCTTAGCGGTCACACGGAGCTAATGCAAAGCAATTTAATACGCAGTAAATTAATTTGAATTAAACTAATTCGTATTAAATTCTCTGTGTGAAGGTTGTTCAAATTTATGTTGCAGTAGCTAATGTTTAATTCGAATTAAACTCTCCTTGTTTAAACTTTTTCCCTTATATACTCCTGAATGCGTCTGCTAAAATATCAAGCTGAGCATGATTTATTTGAATTGGACTTGTACTGTTTTTCGTTGGTTCCTGCAATTATTTGGATGGAAATGAGATATCTTCAATTGACAATCGGGCCTTTCTTGTATTAACCAAATTACAGTATATGTAAGTAAAACTACAAGGTTAAGTTGTTGAAAACATATACGAAATCTCTCCATGTACGATAAATGATTTAAAAAAAAAAATGAATTAAAATTGTCTTGTACAAAATTTATACAATTTTCTCCCAAAGCTTTCTTCTCACCCAGATCATTTAATTATCAAGTTTTATTTATTGATTTTTTTAAAGAAACAAATTTAACTTTAACCGTGCCCTTCTTAAGTTTGAATTTGTAAGAAAAAGTTGCCTTGCTTGTACTAAAGTAAAAAAGGTACCATGACTGCAACATATTTAAAATTTAAATATAATAATTATGCAACTGATTTTTATGGATACAATTAAATTAATTTTGAGCTTTTATTTGAATTAAATTTTATTGATATTACTGATTCCCTGTTTCAAATAAACGGTTATACATTAAGAAATGTTTCTTTCAAAGCTTAGTACATTGTGTATAAACTAGTATAAATGATATAATTGCGAATTATTTGGTGCGTCTAATAAAAACAATCTGTGTGAACTTAGATGGATGAAAAAAGATGGAAAAAATAATTTAAAAAATGAAAACATAAGTCTATATTAACAAAAGTAATAATTATTTTTTTTTTTTTTTTTAAAAAAAGCTTATTTATAATATATATACAAGGACCTATATTTAACTTCAAGTATGTAAGTCAAAATCCATTCCACTGTGATTACTCACTGCAAGGCTTCGTCCATTTAATACAAAAATATTTACCATATAACTTAAAATACACAGAGGAACCAAAATGCTCAGAGGAACGACGTTGAAAAATATTTCTTTAACAGATTTATCCTGCGCAAGTATGACAGATTTCAAATTATACACTATATGTCACACTTTCAAGAGTTACCTTGTTAGGAAGCTAAATCATAATCCAGTAATTTAGTTTTGTCTCAAATTTAAGCGCTTTTGAGAGCATAAAACAGAAAATATAAGCATTTATAGGGAAAAAACCTTTAAATCTTCATATTTTGCACAATATGCAGGATTTCTAGTTGCGATTTTATATGTTTGATGTAAGCTGCTGGAAAATGAATTCTTTGCAACCCCTTCTCCTAAGTATAGACTATTTTAAAAAAAAAAAAATGAAATGAAATATATGGAGATAACGAACAGTATTGAAGCTCAGAAGTCCATTAAACATTACAAAATAGGTGCAGAGCAGACACGGACCTCCAAAACATCAGAGGTGGGATCAGGTGCCTTGGAGGAGTGAGCATCCCCTGCCGACTGGTCACACCCGCCGTGTGCTCCTTGTCATGATCGGGAAATAACGGAAAAATCCGTCGACAATTCAGTATGTAAATAATGGCCTAACAATAAGTATGAAAAACGTCAGTCAGCATTTGACTCAATGATAAATTGTATTTGCTGTCAAGGTCATTGTATCGACCATAGAACTTACGAAATGATGACTTTAAACGAGCACAAAAAGCACATTAAATATTCTTCATATTGATTATGTAATTTATATTCATACAAAATTTTGGAAGTATTTATGGATAAGCTAATAGTGTTTTACACAGAGTTGTCGCTCCTTTACTAACATTTAACTCTATCACTGCAATGAAAATTGCATTGCTCTATAACTATGTCTTGATAAACTAAGGTGTATCGGTACATAATTTTAAGGTAAATACAACAACAACAGCAAAAAAGAACAAAAAAAAAACAAAAAAAAAAAAAACAACATATTTTGAAAATCTCATATTTAATGCAAAATGAAGAAAACCATATATTATATAGAGTTTTTTTCCCCCTATATTTGATAAATGAAATGTATCCAAATTGCCTTTAATCTCTCAAAATAATGTTAACTTATGCATTCTTGGCCTTTTGTTTAAAATAATGATGAATTCATATAGGATCGACATTACTTTTGGCATGATTTCAAATTGATTTTTATGAAAGTGTTTCATTTTCTAGTATAGATTTATTACAGCCATAAAGTACGGGGGGGGGGGGGGGGGGGGTGTAAGTATAAATTCATTATCACGTCATAATGGACCTAGCATCGTATTTGTAGATCTTGACCTTAAGTCGTTTAGACATTTCTAAATACTAAAAGATTAATTTATATACTAGTAAGTTTACGATTGCATCAATATTCCTGAAGGACGGTTAAAGGTTTCTTAAGGAGGGATTCTTCTCTGGTTTCCTACTAGATGAAATATTCAAAGTATATTTGGTTATATGTCTTATATAATTAGATGTAAGAGATTTAAAAGATCATATTTTTCTTTCCTCATCATAATTGTACAACATTAAATAGAAATGGTAAACTGAGTTTGAAATCTAGCAGGGACTATATTTTTGGCGGAACGGCGGCGTATGAAAATATCTCCTTTTCTGCATCTCAAAATTACTAAAGAAAAATGAATTTAGTTAAAAAATTTTAAACAATCAGACTAAAAGAAAATTTCAAATGTAAGTAAAATTAAAAATAATGGACTGAAGTTTTGAAATATATCAAATTAATATGATTTTCCAAACAAACTACAATTTTGTTAACTTTTAAAAGCTTCCGATCTAAGTACAGATTTGAGCCAAAATCCGTAAAAAGTGTTTTTTCTCGCTTAGTAAACGGTCAAAACTTTTTGTTTTTATATGATTACTTTACCATATATGAAAATAAGAAAAAAATTAAATATACAAAGCATAAAAAAATAACTAATATATCCTAAAAATCTAAGAAAAACAGAGGAAATTCGGATTAGCCAATATCTATTTTAGTAAAATTATTAATGTCAATTTGGTAGTATCATCTGATAGACCCTATATGGTTATATCTTTTTATGAAAAAAGAAAAAAATTAATCTTTTGAAATAGAAGTAAGCATTGCATGATTGGCAACAGTATTTTTTTTTCCTAAGGTCAAGGAAAAAGATAATAACCTTGACCTGACCTTGCTTTTGAAATAAACCGATCAAATTTAATCTAATTGATTATATTACTTAATGGTAATGTCTTCTTGAATCTATGAAAATTTCATTAATTTTTAAATACAGGAAATATGAGAAGAATCCCTCCTTAAATATAATTACCCATGCTATCTATTATCCTTAAAATATTAGCATGAATGTCACCTTTTAAAAACAATGTTTCATCTTGATGAATTTCCTGATCAAGGGGCAAGAATTAATTATAAAAATATATGATATATATTTTTTTTTAAAAATCGGTATTACTTTTAGTGTCTTCATTGTCCTCTTTTCCAAAGAACGTGAATTTATGCGTTTAGCGTTGTAACATATATCAATGTTCCATTGAAAAAGAAATACATATTATATTTGTTTGCATCTGTAATTACAACCCTAAAGAAACAAGTAAACAGAAAAAATAATTTGCATTCTTCTTCTTAACATAATCCTGTAGATATAAATAAATGAATATAAATAACATTACTGTTAATCAAATGTGGTTAGTAAATTGTATAATGGGCAGCTGTGAGGTCATTCGAAACATCACGCTCAACACAACACATTACATTTTTTAAAAGTAATGTGATTATAGGCCTTTTTTGGTAAATTAAGGTAAATAACCTGTTTACACAAACCTAAACACTTATCATACAGTTAAAAGTATGAATGTTAAAGGGAAATAGGAAAAGAAAATGCCTCGTTATATTTTATAATAGTTACGGTGTATACTGTTAATAGATGAATATTTAGTCAGATAGCATTACGCCGCCTGTCTCATTTTTTTGGCTAAAAATGGTGTTCTATTATATTTGGTTCACCCTTCATACATGTACATGATTTCTAAATCATGAAGATCACAGATACAAAAAAAAACCAAAAAAAAAAAAAAAAACCAACGCTTATAAATTTTTAAACACAGTAAAGGTTTTAGATTTCTGCATAAAAAGCACATTTAGGACCAAGTCTAGATGGATTTGTGATATTTGATCTGGCAATTGCTTTGATCAAGGTAATTCTAATTTACATGTATGTTTACTGAGCAAAATATAAACTGTAATTAAAGAGAGACTTCAAACGCACTATTCTACAACATATTCAAGAGGTGGTGATAATGAAATGTTGATTTCAGAAACTCAAAAGAATTTTTGAAAAAAAAAAAAAATCAAAAATTAAAAGCATCAAAATATAAAACTTTTCAACGTTTTATAGATTCATTTAAACTGAAGAGCTTGCTTTTGAAATCGTCGAAAACTGCTTCCTCAATAAATTGAACTCGTAAATTTCCATCTTGTGATTGGTTATCTACAAAATTACTTGGTTAAAAATCATTCTGATTCCATTCACAAGTAATCTGATTGATATTAAAAAATGCTGGAGTTCCTCATTGAAAATTATTATGTAGTGTTTGGAAACCAGGACTTCAAAACATCTGTTGCAATTCCGATTATCACTTACTGTGCTCCTTTGTCTGCCGACCTGTTTTTATATTTCTATGAAGCAGAATTTATTCAAAAGCCTAAACATAAAAGAAAGAAAACTTATCAATAAACAATAGTTACTTTCATTTATGTATAGACTTGATATATCCAAGCAAACTCAAAATAGCAGACCCAACAGAATCTACTACTTCTGTTTCAAATTTCGATTTACTGACAATAGATGATGATGGCCAACTAAAAGTATGACAAACCTTTCCATCGTCAACTGACCTTATTTTATCTAGTTATATTTACCTGCAAAGTGTGTTTATGTCTCCCGAATGATTCGATACACAAGAGATGGTCTGAGTGCTATAAATTTTAAAACAGAAGTAGACTACTAACACATAAGTTGATGTTATGTGCAATTTCAACAACCGTGATTAAAGTCAGCATTTTGCAAATTTTATGATCTTTATAATGGCCTTGTTTGCAATTACAACTTATCGTTGGATCGTATCTAGTCTGACGTGTTTCATACCAATTGTTTAACCACTGTTTTGTACTAATTTTGACTATGGATTACTCCGTCCACCTGTTCAATACATAGGACCTACGGCGCGTAATACAGATCGACAAGGGATGAATACTCGTACTACGGACCTGATCCCACCTCTGGTGTTTCCAGGTGTCTGTGTTTTTGCCCTGTTCACGATTTATATTCTTTACTTGATTTATGAGTTTGATTCCTGTTTGTTATCTTTACCTTTTGCCAAAATTGGATAGCTGTAAACCATCTTCTCCATGGGTCGTTTAAAGTGGTGGCCCCGCCCCAGTAAAAAAAGTTTTCGCCATAGTACCGCCACAGTAAAAAAAAAAGTAGCACCACAGTAAGATCATCGTCGATTAGGAACATAAATGTATAAATTTACAAATTTATAAATGATACTCTCAATTAAGTACAATTGTTTTTAGTTTCTAATGCTTAATTGTAAATTTACTCCGATTAGGGCCCATGGATTGACTTTTGCAATCAATTATCTTCTACACCCTCGCCGGACTTTATTCATGAATGAAAAGAGACAAGCAATTTGTTTTCACACTTCTCAGTAATTGAATATGATTTTTTTTAAAATACCAATTAATACTAAGCCTTATTTTTATAGATAACTATGTCTCTAAAATTGTGTGGCGCTGTGAGTCATACATAGTGCGTGTATCGTTCTCGTTTAATGATGTAATGTTCTATAATTACCGAAAGATCCATCAAAAATCGTATTTTGTGACTTTAAACTGCTGAAGTGCTTTTTAATTTACAAATTCTCTGAAACTTTAGTCAACTGACACCAATAGTTGCAAATGTATTGGGAAAAGTTTGATTATGTGAGCTACCAGAATTTCTTCAAATTTAAATGTAACTGAAGACGTATTATTTACAGTTTGTAAACAAAATAAGTTTTTAAAATTTGTCTAACACTTGAAATAAGTTACTTGTACTATTATTGTCAGATTGTATTAACTTATATATTTCTTAATTGTGTGTAGTTGTGTTGGAGGTGGTGGTGGCAGTGGGGGGATGATAGATTGTAGTTTTTTACAGTATTGAAAACATTGATTTCTTATTATTGTTTATACCATGTTCACTCCGTAATAGATTTTTTATTCTTAAAATCATAATCTTATTTCGAAATGATTGATAGTATTCGTGAATAAAACTGGTGATACAGAAGAATTGTGTCTTTTTCAATTCATTCAGGATTTCTCCGCGAATTCGGTCTCGAAAAGACCGCTAATTTTTCCACTTCCCTCAAGTCTGCGCCACAACAATTGATATGATGGAGAACCCTTTGTAATGTAAAGGAATTTAACAGTAATTTAAATAACATGTATATGATACAAAACTTACCATACTTGCATTGCAATGCAAAAAAATCTATAAAAAGAAAAAATAACAAAAAAAAAAAAAAAAAAACAACAACAAAACAAAACAAAAAAAAAAAAAACAAACAAAACAAACAAACAAACAAAATCAAAAACAAATAAGAAAACGAGTCATGGATAAAAAGAAATTAGTTAAAAACAAACATATAAACAAATGGGCAGGTCAAATTATCAAAAATAATAAAATAAATAAATAAAAATGAAACAGCATTAACAAGGTTTCAATAAAGATGAAAAGAATGTAATCAATGATGCTTTCTATTTTGTTTTTTTTTTGTTTGTATGTTGTTTAACGTCCCCCTCGAGAATTTTTCACTCATATGGAGACGCCACCACTTGCCGGTGGAGAGCTGCAAATTTTGTCCTATACTCGGCACTTACGGCCATTGAGCAGTGAGGGATCTTTTTCGTGCCAGCACCTACTGCGATACGGGACCTCGGTTTATACGGTCTCATCCGAAGGACCGGTCTCCACGTCCCGCAGTGGGATTCGAACCTGCGACGTAAGGATCAACTCCTTACTTCGCGACTCTAGAGCAGACGCTCTAACCACTGCGCCACGCGGGCGACCTTTCTATTTTGTGATACACTTTTTATCATTCATTTATAACTTAAGGAGGCTGGGGGGTCAACAAATTAACCATCAGATATAACTTATTTTTTTAGATAAGATATCTTAAGCTTTCAACTATCATTTGGCAAAGAAAAAATTCATACATTTTAGTTTTAAAATTTGATCATTTTTGTATATCTTTATATGGAGCTCTTCTTCTAAAGGAGATCAATATAGTCTAAAAATGGCCACGACCACCCAGCCCTCTTAATTTAACACGTGAGGAATACGTCATTAATGGCATCAAAGTTTCAAAAAAGATGGTCTAAAGGCTATACAAGTCTCGCCTTCGTATTTGTATACATGTGTAATTAGCATATAATCCTTCATTTGCGCAAGTTACCTTTGCTTTTTTAGAAATTAATTCCATCGGCGAATTATATAATTCAGTTGCTGAGTGCCCATCAAGATAATCTTAATTACGGAACAATGAATAATTATTAAGATGTCGTCTCCATTGGAATAAAATTACAAAACTGAATCAGCTGCAGTGGAAAAAGAATACTACATTATCTTATCAATATTATTATTGTATATAATAGTTGCATGAAGACCTAGCGAAAAAAAGTGATATTCAAATTGCACGATATGTTTTTACAAACTTTTCAGTTAACATGCTTAACTTTTCAATTGTATCACGAATAAATATAAATTAATAAAATAAAATAAATAAAGAGATAGAGGAGTAAATAAGAAAAAAAGAACAGCTAGAGAAAAGAAATCATGAAATATATCTCCTTTTTGAGGAGAAGGTTTTTAGAATCCGTATCAAATCCCTCTGATAATATTATCAACAAAATATGCTTAATACATCATATGTATGTACTTTAATATAGTAGGGTCATATGTATATACAGAAGCTGACGCAGAAGCCAACAATTAATGTAGGGAAAAATATTATATAGGGTATAGTTGGTGTTCTTTTTCCTATAAATTTCACCAAAATATATTTTATTGAGTTTTAGTTGACGTTGTTTACTTATGGTTCATATGTATATGAGCTAATGGCCGTTTGTTTATCTGTGGTTGACAAGCGAAATATCGTCATATATGCAAACTAAAGGTCCTTGCCTTTCTCTAATACAAGAAAATAATTTTCAGCTTATAAGACTTGAATTAATTAATCTCAGTTGAAATAATTAACTGTGATAAGCTTACGTCACGGTGTCTTTGGAATTTAAATTCATATTGCACGCTATGATGATTTTCTAGTATAAAAAGGAGAAACTTGCAATTGCTCGGGCAATCGTGATTGTGCCTTCTGGTAAGATAAAATCTCAACAAATTGGAATGTTCGAATAGACAAATATTTTTTTTTCAAGATTGCAATTGGATTATCATGAATTTGATTTTTTTATTCATCGAGGTGTTAAATGTTTTTTAAAGGAGTACAGTTGTATTTCAGAGAAAATTACATTGGGATATTCACTATATTTCAGAAACCCTGATCATGATGGGCAGCACGAGAAGTGCCGTGCTGGGGGGCATTCTTGCCAGTTGTATTGGTAAGTACACAATTCTTAATTTATCATTTTTAACCCCCCCCCCCCCCCCGAAAAAAAGAAGAAGAAAAATCAGGTATAATTTGTATTTTTTATGTATGATTAGATGTTAAGAAATACCATGCTTACATTCTTAACTAAATACTAAATTTCCTAAATTACTAAAAGAATACCATTGAATAATGAAATAGAATAATATTGAATAAATACAACTAATTTAGTGCATTGTAAACTGTGGTATGGTTTTTTTCCGTTTATTTACATATTGTTAATCATAATTTGGCGATGAAAATTATCAGTGGGTGTACATGTATGTTTGTTATTATAATTTCAAATACACATGTGTTTCACGGAGGGAGCAAAATGCAATAAGTATATCAAGCAATCAAACATGGAATGCAATAGTTGGTATAAAAAATGATTTTATTTTTACATTCTCCTGACAGTGTCGAATGTTGTCTTAAATAAAAATAAAAACTTTTGAAAATTGAAATTATCATGATATTAATTATAACCATTTGATCTTGATACAAAATGTCATCAAAATAAATTACATAATGCTTATATGACAATCTATTTCTGAAAAACAATGTTAGTATGCTAGACTATGTCTTCGTCTGACATGCAATAAATATTAAAAGGAAATTCATTATCATAAATAAAGTCTACATTGTAGTCCTCCTTAACATATAAAAAAAACCTTATTATACATTCTGTGCACGTCGTGAACTATCGAAAAACTAGACACGAAATGCAACTCGATGTTCTTATGTGTGGTGTTTTCAAGCATATCTTTAAATTGAGGTGAAAGAATACTGTGAAAGCAATAATTTTCGTGGGAGTTTAATTTTCGTTGTTTTCAAGGTATGAAGAGACCCATGAATTTAAGTCAATCACGAAATGCATTTTTTCACATATACTTCTACTCAATTTTTCTTTATCCACGAAATCAAATCCCCACCAACCAATATATTTTCCTCAAACCTCGAAAATTTGACCCTTCGAAAATATGTGATTTTACAGTACTTACATATGTGTAATTGTACCTATATACCTTAAATAGTCTTTTTTATTATAAACATATACACATACTTCTTATATTTCAGTGACAATATTTGGATTTACTACATCTTCTCCGGAGATTCAAAATCAACGACGCAATGTTCTTACAAATTTCATGAGAGCTGTACCAAAGAAAGAGGTTCCTTTTGACATGTCTGGACCATCCATATCACAACTAACACAAGCCCATTTCGAACCATATCTAAAAGAAGCGTCCAAAAATGTAAAATCCGCTGATCCTGCTTATAATAAAGTGCATCAAAACCAGCACCCGAATGCTGTATATGAACCTGATCCAGCTGGCTCAAATATCCTGTACCAGAATGAGATTCCTATGGTTGAACCACCATTCCAGCCTGAGGTGAATATGGGACAATATCAACAGAATCCTGCAGGTCAGCTTCATGGGGGAGGCAATGCTGTGGATCCTCAATACCCACCAGAAATGAATCCGCAATATCCAACAGAACCTCCAGCCCAGTTTCCAGAGGTTGCTCAGACAAACATCCAGGGAGGTAATGCCATGGAACCACAAGTAACTCCAACTTATCCAGCTGTCAATGCCGTGGAACCACAATACCCACCAGAAGTGAATCCGCAATATCCACAAGAACCTCCGGTGCAAGCAATTAACAGTCATGGTGGAATTCCAGTGGATCCGACCACTCAGCCAGAGATTACTCCTGGATATCAACCTGATCCTCTAGGCCAGCAACAGGTGGATCCCCACCAGAATGTTCCAGGTGCTAATGTCATGCCTGAGGTACCACTTAATATGCAGGAACCACCAAATCGTCCCCCATCAGTAGTTCATTCAGTGGTTCATTCAGAACCACCTGCTGCACCATTTCAAGTAAAGCTCCAAGTATCGTCATTCACACAAGAATCAACTATTAACCCTTTCGATCAAAGAGGACAACAGCAAATCGATCAAACGTTAATTTCAGAAGTAAATCCTGCTGGTCCAGGAACAAATGGACAGTCACCAGCTTATCCAGGAACCAATGCTGAACCAGCAATGGGGAATGCAAATTTAGTTACCAGTCTCTCTAGTGGTGGAGCTGTGTCTCCGGCAGTCGGTGCTGGAACAGTACTTGAGCCAGTTCCAGAGCCAAGTCCAGAACCATTACCTGTATCAACAATGCCACCTAAGCCCTTAACAAGAGCTGAAAAAAGGCGGCTAAAAAAGCTGCAACGTAAAAAAGAACGTGAAGCCAGAAGACAGAAAAAATTAGCAGCCAGAAAGGCCAAAAAGCTCAAGGAGCAGCAAAGACGACTGGCCAAACAAAAGGCAAAGAAACTCAAAGAACAACAGAGACGATTAGCTAGGCAAAAAAAGGCTCAAGGACGCAGACGATCGAAAAATCCCAGAAGATCAAAATCAAGAAAGACCCAAACAAAGCAAGTGTAATGAAATAACGTACAATGCTAATATACAGACGGGATTTCATTAAATGGGCTTTTTTCTCAGTTCAAGGCATTGCGTGTAAAAATTTACAACTTTGCGGCGTTTGGAAAATAAAGACGGGCGATGCATGGGAGGAAATAGAAATCCTGAAATTGACGAAAAAACCTTTATCTCTTACTTAGCTTTTAATGTCGATTTGTTTAGGTAGACATTAAACAAAGATACTGCTGTTTTCCTTCAAAATTAAAATAAAAATATCAGTAGAAGTACCATGAGAATTCTCCTAGAAGTTCTAAAAAATGATTTTTTGTAATTGTTCTCCTCATTGATGTTGCCAAATGACCATTTTATATCATCCTCGAAATCATGACCAAATGTCCTTTTATAACTACTTTATCAAATAATTTATTATCATATCAAATAACCAGATTTGGTTATAATAATATTTTCTTTTACAGAAACCAAGTTCATGTATAACGTATTATTGCTATGCAAATGTTACACCAAAAGCGTGGTATATTTTTGTTATACTCGTAATGAGAAATAACTTTCAAAATCATAATATCTTGTAGAAAGAATATATTTTTAAGTAGTACATGCAATATTCTGATATATGTATTTTATTCTCCGTGCTGTATTTTTCCTGTTATGAATTAATGTACTGTTTGTGTTGAATAAATTAATTTATAATTAGGAATGGCTTGCTTGTCATTTTATCACGAAACCATTACTAGGGAATGAAGAGATACGGCAGAATGACCCCAAATTAACACATGTCATGTGTTTGTCTTATAAAAACTAAACACGCCTTAAATTTACAATTACGACTGAAAATTATAATTAATGCATTTATCTGATTTTGAGTGTCTCTGTCGTTAACATAAGTCATGTGTTGGTATTTTAAACTCCAAAATATATTTGCTTATCCCAAGAGGGTTCATTCAATTCAAAAATAGAACAGGTGCAGCGGTTCTTGGAAATAAATTGGATTAAAAATATATTTTATACAGATTTTCTTTCGCTACATTTTTTTCTAAGAATATACATACTCAGTCTGATTTGAAATTGACAAAAAATAGCAGGTCTGAGAAACTACCATCCTGCAGATAATAGTGTAGTAATGCTTTTCTGTTGGTACGTATCAAATATTTTTAGAAAGGACAAGAATTAATTTTATACTTTACTTACTTTTATATATAAAAATATATATTATCACAACGAGAAAAGGGAGCTCTTTATAATTCAAACCTTGTCAAGGTGATTTGATTTGCAATGATTTGAGGAACGGGTGTTTTTTTTTTTTTTTTTTTTTTTTTTTTTTTTGGTTCTTCCCCAGACAGATGTGTTAAAAATTCATCACATTGAATAAAAAGTACACAGGAATATTACTCATTGCTTTGGAGGGTTTTTGGGATGACAAACCATACATACTGTAGAAATATGCAAAACATGCCTCCTTTGTAAGGATTCTGCAGTAATCTTTTAATTGCTGGAAACACAATCGATTGTAATACGCTTATTCATCATACGTTAATCAAATATACATTTTTTTTCTTAAGAATTTGTTATTGAAGCATTACTACTTTAAGAATTTTCCTCACAAAAATGTGAGGTACATCATCAGTCATTTGTGCAAAATTAAAGAGGACGGCATTTCCTTTATCTAACCCTACCGAAAATCACTTGAATATCTGAAATCAAAATTTTTGGTGTATATTTTTCTGAGATATTATGCACTTTAAAGATCACAAGATAATAAGAAAACTAAATGCTTTTATAAATAACGAAGAGAAGAAATTAAATGAGAAACTTAATTATCGTGTCACCAGACCTTATAATGTCCTACACAAGAATCTTTCACTCTTGTAGAGATGTCTCCTGCTTTCTGCTTTAGGTTAATTGCCAGAACTTTTTAACTTTGCATAGCGTTAGCAGTTAAAGCTCTAAATATCTATCAACACCTACTGTATCTTGCTTTTCAAGGTCTCGTCAGGAAAAAAACCCGTGACTTTCAATTTAAATGCACGGCTCTTGGCGATTAAACTGAAGCGCTAATAAACTGACAATACCTTGTATCGGGGTATGTTGAACGTGTGCAGGAAACGGGAATCGAACATGGATATCTCAATCACAATACAGACACCCTATCAGTCATCCACTATGACCGAAATATATTCAAAATACGATTCATGTGTCGCTTAAGGAACTGTGAGCAAGCTCACAAAAATGTAACTCACTGAATTTTTTTAATGTGTCCATAAGCATTTTCATTAAAGCGACCACGAACTTGTCAAAATGATCTTGCTTAAAAAATGACACATTCTCTAATCATAAGTAATATCTATCTGAAATACGATCTTCGACTGCATCTCCTGACATCAACCTACACTTTATCTTCCAGTGAGTTTGAATTTGCTGGAATTACCTAAGGTCAAGGTAACCTCAGCTCAAGTGAAATCTTTGTTTAAAATATTAACTTTAATATTTATGAGAGTTATGACCTAGACAAAATTTTATAATGATGAAATATATGGAGATAACGAACAGTATTCAAGCTCAAAAGTCCATTAAACATTACATAATAGATGCAGAGCAAACACGGACCTCCAAAACATCAGAAGTGGGATCAGGTGCCTTGGAGCAGTGAGCATCCCCTGCCGACCGGTCACACCTGCCTTGTGCTCCTTGTCATGATCGGGAAATAACGGAAAAATCCGACGACAATTCAGTGTGTAAATAATGGCCTAACAATTAGTATGAAAAACGTCAGTCAGCATTTGACTCAATGATAAATTGTATTTCCTGACAAGGTCATTGTATCGACCATAGAACTAACGAAATGATGACTTTATACAAGACAGCTGATATTCTTGTTTCATCAACTTGTTTGTCAATAATTTACCTCGTTTTAGAAATTATACATATGTAGAGCATGCTCTTGCGTATCGAATCAACTAAGAGATGTAAACCCCGTATACAGGACTGGTGATGAAGGTATATTGCTGCATAAGTATGGGAAGTTGACGATTGAAAAGTTAAAGTCATCATGTTTATCATACAGTTTGATTGTTAGATTACCATTAATGTCTTTTTCAAGTAAAATATCCAAATACGAAACAGATGTGTCAGACTCTGTACAGTAGTATCTTTTATCTCAAGCTCACCGGGATATATCGTATCGATATAAGAATGGAAATAACCATTGTTAATTGACAATACGTCGTCGACATATCTAAATGTCGCGTTAAAGGGCACAGCAAGTGTTTTCTTCTGATCACGTATAAGATTTTGGACAAATTATACTTTTTTTACTAGTGACCTTGAACTTAACGGAATGAATCTGGTCATACCCATGATACACCTTCAAGCAAACGTGATATTTGTGTGAAGTACGAAATTCCAAAGTTTTCCAGTTAGAAAATGACCGAACTTTTCTGCCAGTGGCCTTGAACTTGCTAAAGCGACCTCTGTCAAGATCATGACACACCCTTAAATCATAAGTAGTCTTTGTATAAAGTATCAACAGTCAAAGTAGCTTGTTGGTATAGAGCCTCGTAGTCGGAAGTTCGTAGGTTTAAGCCTCGGCCGGCCGCCACAAACCTAATAAGTTGACGCAGATAAGTAATTGTTCCTTCGCCAAGCGCTAGCGATCAGAACTTGAGTGAAAGTTGCGGGTCTTTCATATGAAACCTAAAAAACTTAGACCCGAAGTCGCGGGAGTAGTTAGCACGGTAAAGGATCCTCTATGCTTGATAAACCGGAGAGACGAATAAAAGTGTGAATTTAAAGCCCTTCACATCTGGTGACATCACATTTGAGTGAAATTACCTTGCAAGGGACTTTACTCCAATCCTCCTTCATTAAAGAATTGTAAACGGACACGAACTATAGATTTTTTTTCAGTCAGTGACCTTGAACTTGAAAAAATGTATTGGGTCAAGGTTATTATACACTCGCATGCAGCAATCTTTATGATAAGAATGAGTTTCTAATTATCTCCATTAAAAGATATTGTTAGGACAGGAAAAAAAAAATTCTTCTGAGAGTGACCTTGAATTTGATAAAATTACTTTGGGTAAACGTCATGACACAACTTAAGGTCAAAAGTATTATTTGAATGATGTATAAGTTCCAATATCTCTTCAAGAAAAAGTTATAGACGAGGCAAGAATTTTATACTTTTTCTATAAGTGAACTTGAACTCGCCGTAATGACCCTGGGCCAAGCCTTCATATCAGAAACGATCTTTACCCCAAGAACTTCCAATATTTTTGCATTACAATGTAATGGCTCTGACACGACATGGACGGACAGAGACAGACAAGGTGATTCCAATATACTCCCGATCTTTGTTTGCAGGAATATACAATGTAATAAACAAATGTTCTTTGGAAGAAAACTATTCCTGAAAATCTTGTTCAAATCAACACTAGACCATTCAATCAAAGTTCGTGATCAGGAAAGAAATGTTCTGGTGTTCGCAAATTATTTTCTTTCAATGTTCTTAAATACTATGTGAGTACTAAAGGCAATTCATTTTTCAGTATTTAGATGAATTATTTTCAATACAAATTGGCATTCAATAAATAAAATGCACACAATTGTCTACTAAATAATACTCAACAATTCCTGTATACATGCATATTGCTGTTAATGCACTTTGTGTTAAGCTTGAACTGCAAAAAAATTCACGGAGAATTGAATGATAAATACAGATTATATTGATAGGCGTGACTCCATATCTACACGCTTTATATGCAAATAAAGGTCATTGAATATCACAAATGTTATGATTGTATTTACTAAATAGCCACGATTTTTCATCATACCAACATTTAAATGACAACCGCTTTGTATTATTAACTATACTTTTATTTATATTGCAAGTCTCATATAAAATCTAAATCTTATTAAAAATCAAATACTACACCTTTATTGTATTTGCACAAAACTCTCTCTCTCTCTCTTTCATGACTGATGATAGGGATGATGAACTTCATGAGTGGAAAATAAAAACCACAGCCCTGTATTACAAACGTATTGATCAAGAACCCATTTACAAGCTTTTCGTTTTAATTTAAAAAAAAATTACATTTCTATCCGATTTTTCCACAATCACAGCAGATACTGTATACGTGAAGAAAAGAGAATACAGTCAGAAAACTAACCAAAAAGTTCGAGAACAGTGGTGTTTTGTCTAATTTATACATATTTTATACCAAAATTTTTTGTTGCAAAAAACAGGTCTCGATTGTTAGAACTTATATTTTACGTAAGAATCGCTGCTGTCTTATAGGGTCCGGGAACGCGTACCAGACCCAAGCTTATAATTTTGTAAACGCTGTCAAAAAGTTTTTTTTGCATTTAAATGTTTTTTTTCCATAATACATTTCAAATCTAAGTAAAATTTACAAACGAAGTACCTAAAACAGTTAATGTCATTTTCCACAGTAGTTATTAACGGTATTACACGGATAGAGGAAATATCTAGAAAAAACCGCAAAATTGATTGATCGATTGATTGTATGTTGTTTCATGTCCCGTTCGAGAATTTTTCACTCATATAGATATCCCACCATATACCGGTGAAGGGCTTCAAATTTAGACATTTACTCGGCACTCAGGGCCATTGAGCAGTGAGGGTTCTTTATCATACCAACGCCTACCGTGACACGGGGCCTCGGTTTTTAAGGTCTCATCCGAAGGACCCGCAACTTTCACTTCAAAGTGCCGAGTCCTTGGTGAAGGAACAGTTGTTACCTATTTTTTATCGACTTAAGTCAGTCGCGGCCGTGATTCGAACACAAGACCTTCCCATCACGGAGCGAGCGCTCTACCGACTGAGCTACTGTGACGGCTAAAAAACGCGAGAAATGTGTTTCTGAAAACGCCCGAAAAAGGGACGTCGTCCATCCTATTGGTCCTGAAGGCATCATGAAATTATGTGTTGATTTGGTCAAAATGCCATTAGACACCACAAAAATAATTGAATCAGGAAATAAAAGAAATATTTTCTTGTCCATTGATTTACAAGTTGCATTAACGGTTTTCAAAGGGTTTGTACTAATTGGGAGACTTGTGAGAAGTGCAAGTTAAGATTACTGTTATGAGATGAAAATATGAAATTTCGCATTCATGACGTTAATTATTATGAATATGGCCGTGCGCCTTGTATATACAAAGTATGCTAAACTGTTGTGTATTGCTATATATGATTTTTAAAAAAAATATTTTCTCTTCATGGTATATACGTATTAAAGCGAAAACGTACCGCAGAAACAGGAAAATTGACAAAAATAGAGTTTTTATATGATACATACGCGTGACCTTGACATGGACGATAAGAACGATACGGTATATCAAATATATATATATATATATATATATATATATATATATATATATATATATAATATATATATATATATAATTATATGACAATTTCTTGCACTTGTATTTTGCAGTTTTTCTTGCTTTACAGCGCATTTGAGTTTGTCAAAGCTTAGCTTTACTCATATTTTTCATAATTTTTTTTCGCTTTATCAAACACGTCTTAAAACGAATCACTTGATTTTGACTAATTAATATGTAACTTTAAAATTGATAAAACACTTTTTGCAGTGCTCTCAGTGTAAACGCTGCAAGAAGTGGAAGACCACTGTTTTGTGATGAAAATCATGACGTTATTGTGAATTTGTGCATCTAGAATACATACAAAATATTTATACTGATAACATTCGTAATTTTTTGTGAATTGTTCTTATTTTCTAATATTCACTCAATCGTGGTCTATTTTTAGTATATATTATCGCACACACTTGACAGTTTAATTTATGTAAAAAAAAAAAAACCAATTATAGCATGTAACCACGAACTTTTTGGACAGACCTTTTACATCAAGAATTGTAAAGCTCTTCTATCATGCTGTAAATTTCACAGATCTGTGCATTTATAACTTTTCTTGACGCCTACCATATACAACTCCAAATACTTCTAGAATGCAATACAACTTACAGAAATGCAGAGCTTGCATTTAAAATCTTTACAGTAACTAAACGTAAAAATTTATTAAATATGAAATTTTTTCTCAAATGATATGCATCATAATATTTTTTCTAAGCAAGCACCTTTATTATGCGGACTATATTTTAGTGAATTTCTTTAGTTTGGACAAAAGCGTGATATTCATACTTAAACTCTTTCTATATCCATTACAATTCTTTGAATTATAAATGTCCTTTTTCCATTGGTAATTAAGTAATATGCAGATATTATGATCTGCACTGCACGAAAATTTCATTTCCCTGAAGAATAAGGGTTGTGAAATGCCAGACACTGGTAGTAAATACTGCTTAATTTAAATCAGATAATTATAATAAAACACTAACTTCATCCTTAAATAGAGACACACAAGCCAAGACGAGACAATCATTACTGCTAATAAACTGCATATACAGTGAGAAGAAGATTTAAAAAAAAAAATAACAGTAATGCTTCCGTGAAAAAAAAAAAGAAAAGAAAAGAAAATAGTTACAAAGTTAAGTTAATTAAGTGAGTCAACCCTCTAAAATATACATATATATCATTCCTATAATTTACAAGTGATGTTTGCTAATTGTAAAATGTTGTTCAAATTTAAGAATATTAGATACGTGTAATAGTACTTCAATATGCTTATCTAGAACATGTATGTGATTCAATGATTTTTTTGTGTGTGAAATTAATCTTTAATTTTATTTACAAAAACAAAAGTGGCAAATTCATTTTTCTATTGAAAAATCAAACCTGTGACAAGTGAAATTCAGTATTTTTAAAACGAATATTTCAATTAGAGGCTAGTATGTACATTCATCCTGATTTTTATCCCTGAAAGTTGGCATGTAAACATTTTGTTCTAATCTCTTTTAAAAACTTTTAATGAAATCACTAAACCAGCATTGTTTAATAAATTAATTAAGAAAATTCCACAGAGTGTTCTGATTTTGAAGATTATATAAAATTTATGTTTGATTTTGAAGATTATATTTATGTGTGATTTTGAAGATTATATTTAATATGTTTGATTTTGAAGATTATATTTATGTCTGATTTTGAAGATTATATTTATCTTTAAATTTTTCATGTATAAAGTTCTTTGACAAAGATAATGTTATTAAAAATCACATTTCACAACCATCCCAAGGTATTCATTTTATTTTATTGGCAAACATCTAATTTACAATTGAAAGACAATTTTTTTCTACAGATTAAATTTCATATTAATGACTAGTCTGCACGTTATTTTAAATGATTTTTAAAAATTACAAAATGAAACGGGTTAGGTGTATGTAAATATATAGCTTCTTGCATAAAAATGTCAAAATCTACTTTATATTAAAAAGATGAAGAATTTCACGATATGATATTTATATATCTTAAAAGTCTGTACAGGTCCCTATAGAGCAAAGCGATTAAAAGATGCTAATCCTGTCAAATAATTTCGTCTATATTCTGCAGTTTAAGCAATAATCATTTTAAGCTATTCATATCAGTTCCATATCGTGCCCGTTCGCTTGTATTCATAACATATTATAAGTGAAAGAAAATATAGTGTCAAATGTTAATGAATGTACCAAAGATTGATTGAAAGTAATTCTAAAAAGGGTTTTAACCAGTTTAAGGCCCTTCAAACAGGAATAAACCGGCAAGAAACGTCTTTATGTGGCAAAAATGTTTAATAGCTAGTCTATTTCCTTAAAATCACGTAATAATTTATACATTGAAATAAAGTAATGTAAAGGCTACTAATTCTATATTCTATTGATCATGGTATTTTCCTTTACACGAAAAGTGTAACTGGAAAAAAAAGTTAATGGAAGAAGAATAAAATATCTTCGAATCATAGAGATTGAAACAAATTAACACACTTTTGACACCTGAACAGAGGCTCATTTTATAGTTTCTACCAAAGGATGACTTTCAAATCCCTTTAAAAGGTAAAATATACCTAAGGTATATAGCAAATGCATTTTCTTTAAAGATTTCTTCATACTGATTAAAAGTTAATGGCATTAAGTAATCACGACTAAATGCAATATTAGTGACCGGTTACTATAATAGACACTCTACCTAAAAAATATATACAGATGCTTTAAACGTACAAAGAACTAAGCACGCTAACTTTCGATTCCCGCCTACATTTTACACCCATTTAATTCAATACTAATGGCAATTTGGCCATAAAATCTTTGTTGAATGCAAAGAACAGTTTAATGGTAATTGACTGATAATTTTAATACCAGTGTTAAATAGTTATTTACCCCTAATTCCAGCTCTTTAAATAAGGGGGGTAGACGATATTTTTCATTGAAATCGGGCTTTAAAGCATCACCACATTTTAAAATATTCTTGGAAATGAATAAAGGTTCCTTAAATCTTTTCTTATGTTTAACTCATATAAAATTAAACATATATTATTAATAAAATACAATGTTTTAGTTGTAAACCCCTTTGAAATTGTTGAAAAAATAAGCATTTTTGTGGTTTTTTGTCTGTAAACATATGTTCCCCCCCCCCGTAAAACACAAAAAGCTTTGGTATGAAATTGTGAAATGACAGTCCATATTACCTGTAAAAAGGAATTTTTGTTTCACGGGGGGGGGGGATGTTTTAAAAATATTTCCGTTTTCCGTTGATTTCTATAGTGAAAAACACAAGTTTTACCAAAATTATAGAGTTATCTCTCTTTGTTTTCCCAAAGAAGTAATGTTTTATGAAAATTCATATAAATATCTATGTAGATATGAAAAATCATTCAAAAGTATTAACTTCTGAAAATTGACTTTGAGGTAGGCGGGAGAACAACATTATCGTTCGCAGTTCTTATCGGAGAACATACCAGTATTAGCCAAGTAGTTTTACCTATGTCTATTTGTTTGTCTGCTTGCAAGATCCCATAAATTCATAAGTAATTCAATAAATCTGTTTAAAAAGTGACTGAAACAATTTAATATTAATCATTTCATGTGCACTCATTAAAAGAAAAGTTGAAGCTTTTCAGACTTTCTCTTTTTTTTCACAAGTCATACAACAATCGTACAAGAGATGATTTCAAAGTGGATACCTTTTCTTGTTGCTGACATTATCCTTTCAATATGTCAAACTTTGTTAGACTAATAGAGGTAGTTACCGAGTAATTTTTCATATTAAAGAGACATAATGAGTAAAATCATGTGTTTCTTTTATGATATTTGAATAATAAATCGAAAATTTTATAACAAAATATTTGCAAAGTTTCAACAAACTAAACTACATTGTTAAATGTTAAGACAATCAACGACAGTGTCAGAAAGACAAAGATTGTATCCACCGCATTGTTTTTGTTGTCCACGGCAAGTCACGCAACTTTGTAAACATTTTATCTGGAGAGTGTCAAAGTAAGGAATATGTTCTGTTTGAAGATTGTATCAAATTCCACCGACATTTCACTCTTTGGGACTCGAAAAAATGGAAACTCTTCAATTTTTCTGCGCACATGTATAGTAAGAAAGAAGAAGCTAAACAATATTCTCCTCTTGGTCCATACACATTTTTCTTTTCCATAAAAGTATATTTTTTAGTTTTTGAAACCTGTAATTTTATGAAACCTTATACCTTCAAGAATTGGTCCATGCAGAATATACACTTTGATCAAGATCAAGATTGATTTTATTACAAAATTCAGACTTCTCTGATAGAAACATTTTATCTGTGAAAAAATATAAACAAAACATACTCGAACAATAAATTACATACACAATTCTATTCTACAAAATATTATTCCTTATAAACAAGAAGCAAAAAATTATAATAACAACAAATTGAGTTGCACTCATGTTTTTTTCAGTATACTTTTGAACAAATTACCATAAGAGAAGGTATTACTATAGGCAATGAAGGCAAACGTAAAGTTAAGTAAGATTTATTTTTTGTTGTTAGCGAACGAGGCCACGGCCTTAGGGCTGCCGGATGATAAACTGGCTAGCCCTAAAATCAATTATGCATTACATTAAACATTACATTGAACAAATTACCATAAGAGAAGGTATTATAAATCAAACCATCATTAACAGATGTTACAAAAGTAACCTTTCACAATTTATAGTGTCATATTATACAAAAGAGAACATACTATTCATATATTTGCTTAACACTTTTTTTTGACATAGTCTATGTTAGATAAGTACCATGTTTGATTAACACTATGCTTCTAAGGCTCCAACAAATACTTCACTTGTCCCTATTGATTGGAATAAAATGCTAGTATATATATGGCCACAAGAAATTAGATCCTAACATAAACTAGAAATCTGACCAGTCAGCAAGGGCCCCACCGAGGGGTAGAAATATAAGGGTGCAGATTAAGGGATGAGAATTTTACTTGATTACAAAAATTTAAAAAAATATAAAGAAGAATAAGCAACAGCATTTGCTAAATATCCAACAACATGTAAATAGTTTCCTTGTACTTACATAACACAGTAAAAAACATCATATCTATAATAACTCAATAAAATGTATATTTAAAGAAGAATGAAGCATGTGTTTTCTAAAATGCCAGCCTTCAGTGAACACAAATATCACCAAGGCTTGACCTTAAATTCAAAACAAACATCAGTTGCAGATAAAGGTGTTAATCAAACTTAAAGTGACAGAGAGATAACCCTCTAAAATTTTCTGCAAGCAGCAAGAAATTCAAACTTCAGGGGATTAATTATACTGCTCTCTCAACATTTTCTTCTAAGTTAACAATAAGAACTTTTTCAGCAATGATAGAATGAGGTTATTATCTGAATACCTGTTAAAATAAGTAGTATGCTTGAATTTACATAAGGCAGAAAAAAAGAAAGAAAGAAAGATATCTTTATCTATATCTTGTTTTTAGAATTCAATAAAATCATAACTCATTGTGTATTTTACCAAAATAAAGTATGAACATTATTTAAATCCACATTTCAGAGAATGTAAATATCATTCAGAATTGACCTTAATTTCAAAACAAACTTCATTTGCAGACAGAAGTGTTAATTAATCTCAATGTGGCAGATAAAGATAAATGCTTTGGATTTTCTTCAAGAGGAAAGTTAATTCATCCCAAGAGACTCATTGCAACCTTTCCTAGTTTACAATAAGAACATTCTCAGCAGTTATCTCTCTTTGCCCATTCACTCTTATATAAAGTTAAGGAATCTACCCCACCACCCCAGCTCCAAACCGGATGAAATAGAGAACCAAACTTAGCATCAAAATATGTCTTACTGCCTTTTCAACCAACATACAAAATTTGAAGTTAATTGGTCAACCCTAAAAAAAAGTTATTAGAAAAAAAACAGAAAATTTTTGGACGGAAGATTGACAGACGGACACACAGACAGACAGACAGACAAACAGAGTGATTACTATATGGCATCCGCAAATCCTTGCGGGGCCCTAATTATTGCTGTAAAAAAATTGATGTCATTATTTAACAGATTTAAAGGACAACATATATACTTATAGTGTCCAATTATCTCAAACAGAAGTAAGCATATTATATATGGCCATGGTTACAAAATACTCTTTAGATCTTCTGTGTCAAATTGAACACTATCAGGTTTTGCATCTCAAAGTCAATAACATTTACATGGTTACAGACATTTACATGGTTTTAGGTTTTAGATTGCTATATAGACAAACTGAAGGAAGTAGATCGTTTTGCTTGTACTGAGGACAATAAATAATCATTAACCTATGTAGATAGAAAAATGGAATTCAAAACAAAAATAAATTACAGTGACCAGCCAGCACAACCCTGGTTTGCAGATATTGGACATAAACGCACAAATTTAATGGTGTCATTTGTTCAACATTCCATCTCATGCATCAGGAATACTGTATAATGTTACTTCCAATCATCAAGCTGTTGTATAATATGAAGGGTTTCTCATGCTAGATGTGATTCAAGATTATCTGTCAGCTTTTCTTGTAACTGTGTTCTTTGATGTGTGTTTTCAGTGCTGGAATTGTTTTCATCTCTTTTTTACACACATGGCATCTAAAAAAAATCAAAAATACATTCTACTAGAAGCATGGAAAGTATATGTACATCTGGTGACATACGTTTTTTATTATATAATTTTTTAATAATTGAATAATATGATGGCTTTATTTTCTTCAAGGTCAGAATCATTTTGAAGCATCAAATTAGATGACATTCTGTTTTGGAACTTGAAAGATGAAATGTTGGGTTGGGGACAGTTGCTAAAAAATAGACAGTTTTCTGATAATACTGGTAACAAGTAAAGGATGGCCTTTTAGGAATGAGGTCTAAAATGCTGTTTTTTTAATTTTTATATTAACTTTTAATATTTTTTATGACATTATTTTGTATCTGTTAGTAACGTGCTACCCTGGGACTAGATATTAATGTGCATATATTTAATCAAAAGATGAATTAATCATATATATATATATATATTAAAAAACATGCAACATAATTTTATCATAAAGATAACAAGATAATATAGAAATGTTGGCTGGGTTGGGGGTAACATTGATTATGTAAGCCCCCAAGGGATGAAATATTGCCCAACATGGAGCAAAGGGCAATATTTTCATTCTGAGGGGGCTAATTTAAACAAATTTTCCTGAAAACCCTGTCAATAATTGTTTTGTCGTATGAAAATATACATAATATGACATATATGAACTGAATTACATGTACATGTGTGTAAACTAGACATAATGTTGGTATTTAATTATGGAAACTTATGAAACAACAATACATTGTACAATACTTAACAATTTATCATGATTCAACCTAAAACATTAAGTCCCTCTGAGAAGTTCTTGAATCACCTCTGACCATAATCAAGTCATTAATTGCTTCATCTTCCTACTATTGCACTATACCTGAGATCTTTCTTTAACAGTTCCTGTGAAGAGGCAACATCTTTAACAACCTTCCCATTCTTCTCAAGTTCTTTTATAATTTCTAAAATTTACAATAAACAAATAAATCTAGCTATTAAACCATTCTTTTTTTGTATTTTTGTTTATGTAAAGTCAAACCTTGTTATCTTGAATTCAATGGGAACAAAAAGAAACCTCAAGGTATTCAAGAATTCACAATATCTAGGTTCAAATACATTAAAAAAAGTTGTGGGATTTCCAAATCACTACAACATATCTATGGTAATCAAGCTATCAGTGTGTTCGAGATATCGAAGTTCAACCATAAACTTGTATCATACAGAAATGTTCAAACCATTATATACACGTATGTATGTTTGAAAAAGTATGGTATTTTAATATGAATACCTTCTGAGTCAACAAAATATTCTGTGGTGAAGGAATTCCAGTGTTTCTTGTTCTTCAGGCAGGGACTATCAAAATCTTGGCTGATCACATGCAAATGAAGCTGGCTAAGAGAAGTAAAGACTATAAATAATTTAAGAATTGGATTCCCTATTGTGGCCCCGCCCTACCCCCGGGGGTCATGATTTTAACAAATTAAAATCTACACTATCCCAGGATGCTTCCACATAAGTTTCAGCTTTTTTGGCCCAGTGGTTCTTGAGAATAAGATTTTTTAATGACCCCACCCTATTTTTGTCTTTTCTTAATTATCTCCCCTTGTAAGGGGACTTGGCCCTTCATTTTAACAATTTAAACTCCCTTTCATCCAAGGATACTTTATACTAAGTTTGGTTAAAATTGGCCCAGTGGTTCTTGAGAAGAAGTTGAAAATGTGAAAAGTTTACAGACGGACGGACGACGGACAACGGGTGATCAGAAAAGCTCACTTAAGCTTTCAGCTCAGGTGAGCTAAAAAAAAACGTCAAGAATTTACAAAAACATTGCATGGAGAATAAATGATCAAGAATAATTTCAGGATTTAGACAAAATTCACCCATTAAATATGAAAATAGTTTGTAAACAGCAGGCATTAATGTCATAGTCTCTTCACAGGTCATAGTACATGTATTGAATTACATTAAAATTCAGTATTTCACAATGAATATATTATAAAGATAATTTACATTTATCCCATGTTTACCCCTTTATCCCGTGGATATGACTCATTGGATAAATTTTTCATAATCCACAGTTAAGTGCAGTTGTGACGTCACAATGGTTTTTGCGTTAGCGTATTGAAGTAAAATAAAGTGGAGTCCTATATAAAACAGTGTAAAACATTGGTTGTGAAGTATTAAACAAGGGATAAAAAGAATCTCCCATGATTTGTAGTTGGTTATGACTTTTATCCAACTCGTTGTGTGTTTTTATCCCCTCGCCAAGGCTCGGGGATAAAAAACACACAACTCGTTGGATAAAAATCATATCCAACTACAAATCATGGGAGATCCTATATGTATATCACTAGTTCATATAAAATAATGATAAAGAGATTAAGACATATGAATATGTTTAATTTTTGAATTGATCATTATTAGTACCATAAAATTAATGCATTTCAAATACACTAACATATAAAAGAATACTCTGACAGTGACACATATTTCAGCTGTAGACCTGAAGCTCTCTGGGAGAGTAAATTCAGACAGACATGTCTGTCCTTATTTTTTGTTCCAGAGAGCTACAGTTCTGCTGCTAATTTATTTTATAACTTACCTCATACTTGGAACAGCATGGTATCCTAAACGAAACTTCAAATCTGCGTCTGACCTACAACCAATCAGTAATATAAATCATTATTTTTAGTATAACAGATAAAACTGGCAATTCACATCTGATTCAGTAATTTAGAAGATATTTTGGGTTTTTTTTTTTACAGTATCTATATTATACAAAATGCGGCTTTAACTTCATTTTCACAAATTCATAAAATCAGTAAATTACTATTATTACAAATAAAATTAGGTCTACCCAGCCTTTCTAACTGTTTGTATGTGTATGTTTAATTTGCTGAATGATCTGAAAGTGAGAACCTGGATACAGTGACAGTTTAATGCATTCATTTGTTGCAGCTGCGAATAAAACCTGCATATTCAATTCTGTATATTTCTGTAGACTTAGGAAATCAATTAACCGAAGTTTTGACCATTGCTGTATACACATGCTGTAATAATTCATAAATCAGAAAACATGGAACATCTTAAGATTACATATACAGTGGAAGGATATTACACAAACATTGCATAAGCTTGATATGTTCCTGTTAAACAAACGTCCTTGTTACTTAAACAAACTTTATTATTTCAGAGCTATTTCAGAATAGCAGTGACAACTGAAGTGCCCCTTCATGACATATCAGAGTATTTAAGTGCATGACAACACAGGATAAAGATAGAACATATTTTTAACATTCCAAGCTGCAAAAAAATCTGATAATGTCACATTTAAAAGAGTCCCCTCACATATCTGTTAAAGGTATTTACTCTTAAAGTTCGCACAATTTAGTAACATTTAAATGAATCAGATATTCCCTACATAATTGAAAAAAAATTAGGTTTTATTTTGATGAGTTCGTAATAAACTTTTTCCGCAATTTGTACAGGGGATTAGAATCTTTTTAAAATACATTCTTTAAAAATGGACATTGTTTCTTTTAACAATATACAAAATATCTGTTTCTTATAAGTAGCTCTAGAGAAGTTATGTCCTTAAGTTGTATCCAGTAAATACATATAGGATCTCCAATGGGCTTTCTTTGGATAAGATTTTTTATCCAACAAGTTAGGCATTTTTGTCCCCAAGCCTTGGCGAGGGGAATAAAACACACAATGAGGGAGATATTTTTTATCACATTTTACATCTAGCTATTTCATGTGTAACACTGTTTTATATATGTAAATCTACAATATCTGACAGTAAATTCATGCAAAAACCACTGTGATGTCACAACCATGCATGGATATGAAAAAGATATTCTTTGAGCTATATCCTGTGAACAAAGGAGTAAACGTGTGAAAAATATGGTTTATATAATTCATTTACAGCTTGAGTAGCAATAAATAGAATAATGATCCTTGGTTTAGACTCTTCTGTCACAAGTTTCATTGCAATTGGATAACAACTATAGGAGGAGTAGCCTTTTGAAAAAATTTCAAAGAAATTTCTATTATTTAGTCAACTCTGGCAAAATCGTATGTTGAAATAAAAAATTAATAAATAGAATAATGTATCTTAGAGTAATCTACATGTACTTGTGTACATCATGTCTTCCTAAAATTCTACCAAAAGTATACAATGAGTATGTTTTATAAGAAATTCACTGAAATTTATAATTTTTTTAGTAACCATGGCAACACCATTCATCAAAATCAATATGCAGGATTATGTATGTGAATGTAATCCATTTGTGTATTAGTTTTATTGAAATCAGACCAAACCTGTAAAGGAGTAGCACTTTGAAAAAAAAAAATCATAGAAATTCATATTTTAGTACCCATGGCAATACCATCCTTACATCCCCATAAACAATTGCTTTGTCAACCTATCATTTAAGTGAATCTCCCTTATATAACTTACCAAAGAAATTGTGTCCTCACAAACCAGTAAAATTTTGATTACCCATGAACATTGACAACCACAAATTAAAATGATATCGATTCCAGTATATCAATTTTAAACTCACTTTTCAGCCATTTCCTTTCCTTTCTCATGCATGTGCTTTAGCAGATCAATATTTTCTTTCTTTAAACTTTTCAAGTTAGGAATGTTTTCTTTTGGCATCACCAAAAAATGGTATTTTGCCTGTGAACAAAACAAAATTGGTATACATAAAGTGCAAAAATTTATGAAAAAGAAAGAATAAAAGCAAAAACTACAGAACAAGATATAAGCAGAGGTGATAGGAATTTTTCCTTTTTCAAACAATAATCAATTAATATACTTTTAGTTACTTGATAAAACAGAAATTCATCACTTATAATAAAATGAGTTGATAGGAAAATAAAACAAAAATACCCATTTCAACTAATCTCAACATTTTTTCATTTGCTTATTTTCAATAAAACTTAAATGTTAACTTTCACTCACATGCATTATATCCGATCAAAATATAATATTACATTACAAAGCCTTATATATAACATTACATGTTAGCAGGAATTAATCTAGGGCATAGTTACTACCAACATTCTGTATTTTTCCATAGGAGAAAGTTTCCCCTGAATATCCCATTTCCCATTTTTGATGAGTAAAAAATTCCCCTTACAGTAATAATAAGCTCAAATTTTTTTTCCTTGAAATAAACTGGAAAAATTAAAATAAAATTTTTTTTCGGAAGGTGTGAAATATGGCTTTACTTTATTTTTTTCACTCTAAATGGGCATGAAAATGCTAAAAATTCAATTGGGCTCCCCAGCAAGGCTTGCCCTGCACCCGCTGAGGGTTTGGAGTGGACCCCAGACCCCAGGCTGATATTCCCAATTTCTCCAGAAAGTGCAGCTTCCCCCAAAACCTAGTAGATTAATACCTGGTTAGTTAAATGACATGGTAACAAATTTTTGATTTAATAATAATAAAAGTGTCATTTTCATACTAATATTTAGCTGATCGAGGTTTGATGGCTGACGCAAAATTATTCTGAATCTCCCCTCTAATTTGGGCATTTCTGCATTAGACTGGGACTTTATACATTAACTTAATGGTTTTACCAGATTCATCAAAATTTTGAAAACCCCTCGTAAAATTTAAAAGCACAGGCCCACTACTTGAACAACAGAAGTTTTAATTTATATTTCGGAACAAGCCCTTGTTTTTAGATTCTCTATCCAGAGTTGTCATTCCAGCTATGCTTCCACATACACCTCAGACTGTCAAAGCTTGGTAATCTACACATAAATATTCTTGGAAAAATTGTAAATTGTTGAAAATTTTATTAAGAATTGTTTTCAATCAAATTATTCTAAAAAGGACTTATTTTAATTTACTCTCCCTTAACGGATTTAAATTATACAAGGTTTTAATTTTTACTCCATTAAATAGGCTCTTTAAATAAACAAGAAAATAAATCCTTTTAGAGGAGGATAGTTTTGAAATAGATGGTTTTCCATCAAGGTGCCAAAGCAAGTTATTTCCCATGGCTGCCATATTGTAGGTCAACATCCCCAGATCCCTTCATTATTCAACCAAGTTCAATTTGTCATACTGGGCACTTAGGTGAAGATAACACAGTTTTTCTTCTGAATATATGTTTGTTGAAGCTTCTTTTAATTCATAATTTTAATATTGTAAATATTTTTTCCTATATATTTTTGGCATAGATTTTTAAAATTGGTTGCTCAAAGAGGAAAATTCACTAGTTTGACCTACAAGATGGCGGCCAAGGGGAATAACACCGAGGAAAAATACGGCATAGGAAAACCATCTATAAATTATCATCTTAAGTTTTTTAAGAATTACAGTAATTTATTATGATTTCTACTTAATATTTTCACCGTTTAAAACTATCACAAGAATCACAGGGGCTTGCTCCCGGCGTGTAATAATTATTTATTAAAAAATCATACACGGTAATACTAAAACAACACAAGGGAGGACGCCATTTTGGACCCCTTCCTCGCTTCAACCTCTGTTTTCATTATAGTTTCCCGTATTTTACTGACTCATCGCCCTGGGTCTGTCAAGTAATGATTCTTCTAGGACATAATGCTTGAATTTTCCCCTTGGAGCCTCTACAATACACATTTCAGACTAATAATAATCCAAACTCGCTCTTTAGTTGATAGGGACAGAAAACGAAAACACATTCGAAAATCTCGGGGTTTTTCTATTAGTTAAAACAGCTGCTAATTATAAATTTGAAAAAACCGCATTCTAATTCCATATTCGAATGTAAAACAACAAGGTTACTTTCGTTTTCTGTCCTTATTAACTGTCCTAAAGAGCGCGTTTGGATTATTATTAGTCTGAAATGTTTATTGTAGACACTCCAAGGGGAAAATTCGAGCATTATGTCCTTGAAGAATCATTACTTGACAGACCCGAGGCGGTGAGTCAGTAAAATACGGGAAAATATAACGAAAACAGAGGTTGAAGCGAGGAAGGGGTCCAAAATGGCGTCCTCCCTTGTGTTGTTTTAGTATTACCGTCTATGATTTTTTAGTAAATAATTATTACATGCCAGGAGCAGGCCCCTGTGCAAAAATTGTGTAAAACGAGCTTTGACAGAGAGGTTGGGTTCAAAGAACAACTTCGGATAGATAGATAGATAGATAATATGTTGACGGTGCAACCGTTAGAGCGAGCGCAGATACCTTTCAGTTTTAATTTAGATCGGGCTCGTCAAACTGCACGTGACATTTGCTACGTCTAGACTCTGACGTCATATGACGTCGTATGTTTGCTGCATTATCAAAACGAAGTCTGAACAGTGCTAATTTTAATCAAGAACGTTAGATCTACTATTTGTCTGCTATATAGTCATTAAATCGAGGTGAGTTTATTTTTTGTCGAATTTTTGTTGCTACCGCGAGAACGTAGTTTGCGGCGAGATGCAATTCGCTAAGCATTATGGGACCACAGGTAACTGCGGAAAAAAATTCATTTGGATCAATGTGTAAAGTCCGAATTTTCTCTTCGCCCAGGCGTTGCTTTAAGAGCTCGCAGTGACGAGCGGCGCTTCGCGCCGCTCGCTATTAATGAGATTTTACATGGATGTGCACACACCTTGGGATATTTATCTTTAATAATTATCAGTTTGTCATCCTTGTAAACCTGTAGTTCTGGATCATGCATTGAAGAAAGAAGACCCGTCTTCCAAAATGGCACAGACTTTTTCGATGACACTTTGTTGCCATCTAAGTTTTCTTCCAACTTTCTTTTCGAAGTCATCGTGTTCACAGCGTGAGGTCGTCTACGGCATTCATTTCATACAGGAAACAAATCACGCTACATAGATTTACGAAATTGGTTGGCTGGAAATTATTTTCCCGAATTATTTAAAAGTGGCAGACACTAAATTCTGATCTAGCTCCAGTAGGCATATATGATGTACAACAATTATTTATGGAAAAATCGTATACTTACACCTAAAACGTATGGTGTAGGAATATGAATATCAGTTATTGTGTGTTTATATCAGAGACATATAAATAGAGAATATTGCACATAATTACATGCTAAAATCCAAATCATACATGTATGTCATATCAGCCCAAGTGGCTCCATATCAGCCCGAGGGCCGAGGGCTGATATGACATATGATATGGATTTCAGTATGTAGTATTCTATTTATCATATATTTAAAATACTTAACATGCGAGTTCACATAAAAATCATTGAAGAATGTTTCGTGCATGTTTATGACCTTTTTCTTTAAAATCTAATAAAGCAAATTTTAAGTCTTTAAAAACAAATTAAGTCCACAGATGTTAGTAAAGAATTATTTTACATGTATATTATATTTAAATAAAATCAAGTTAATTAACTTTAAAACTTTAAACAAACGTTACTTCCTGTTTGATATGGATTTTTGCCCGCCGGTCCGAAACGTAATATGGATTTTCGGACGCATCCTTGATATGGGGTATAGTGACGTCATCGGTATCGCACAGTGCAGAATCGCTGTGTTTACTACTAAGTATATGATAAAACCGGTTTTATTATCGGCCACAGTTCTGTGGCCGATAATAAATGCTATTTGTGGTTGTGTTAGAAAGTGATCATGGGTAAATGAGGTATTATTTCTTTTTTAGCTCGGTAAATTAATTCGATGATAACATGTATGAAAATTAGAGTAAAATATATTTTAAAAACTTACTCTAAATAAAAGTCTAAAATATTGTTATTATGTATTATTTCAATTTTCATTCTCCTTCAGATAATTATTAATTTTTGATTTCATAAAAAAGGTTTACAATAGGTACTCCCCGTCCTGGGAGAGTGTAAGATATGAACAAATCCTTAAGATTTTCCGAATAAAAATTACAGTCACTGTGGTAAAACTGATGAATAAAAAACGAAAATTTGCAAAACTACTAAAAAATAATTTTATATATGCTACAGCTGCGAATGAAACAAGGCTATTTTTTTCCCCACATTTCGCATTTCGCTTGTGTAAGTTTTCGTGTGATATCACAGTTGTTTTTCCCGTACTCGGAAAATGTAATCTTGAAGCGTTTTTACCACGATTATGTCTTGTTCAACTATGTCCTCTGTGAAATGTGTGATAATGAGATAAGCTTCACCTTACGATAATGCTCCAGTTGATTACTACGAGAAAGGACTTCAGTTCAATCGTAAATTTGTTTGACAGAAGTATAAGGGCAAAAATCTTTAAAAATACTAAAATTATATGAATGAAAGGAAGCTTGTGTTAACATAAATTCGTAAGAAGAAATGTTTATCTTCAGCCATTTGCCCAGTTTGACAAGTTTAAATTGGTTGAATAATAATGGAATTCGGGCTCGTATACTCCATTATGGCGACCAACGGGAAATAACTCTTGCCAAAATCATGACTATTGCTTCCGTAGCAAACTGACCCTCACAATCAACGTTCATATATATGTATATATAAATTTGAACCATAGTTTGATGTGATTTCTTTTGTTAAAAGTGTGGGTTATCTGTACATAACTAACACTTTTCTATGAACTCCGTCCATCAAGCCAGGACAAAAGAGCAAAGACCTAATATAAGTCACATTTTTTAAAACGATCAATCATCAGATCATCCGGACTATAGATACACCAAATTCAAGAGCAAAAAATAAATAAATAAATAGATTATTTTTTTATCTTTCTTTAAAAATTTTCTCATGGCCAGTCAGCCATTACCTTAGTATTGCAATTGGTATAGATATCGTTCGTATTTCTTACTAAATGATTTCAATACCGTTTTATTTATAACCAACCAAGAACATTTGGTATATAAAATTAAAAGCGTACATGTTGAATAATTGAGTTTCATTGCATCTTTTCTAAAAATACAAATTCCTTTATATTTTTATTTTTTTAAATCATTATAAAAAAGATGACCCTATATGTGCCAGTGCCACCATGCACGAAGAGCATAGGTAAAAAATAACAGGAAAATAAAGAAATTCAGTTTTTTAAAAAAAAATGTACAGATACTCGATGGTCATGGTCATAATGAAAAATCGGGAGCTAGGCTCCCTTGTTTCATTATGACCACGCCCATCGGGTATCTGCACATAACCAACAATATTACGTGGGGTAAATACTACATAAACTATATATTATACAAAGGTTTAAAGGAATATTTGAAGATCCATAGTAGTCTAGCATGCACTGTCTAAAAGTTTGTTTTTTTTTGGTTTTGTTTTGACATTCACAAAATTATATTAAATAAATATTGAGCTTTAATCTATAATTAAAATTGGATACCTGGCATTTACCCCCCTAGAAAAATCCTCAAAGACGACAATTAAAGTATTGCACGAGGAACATAAATCACCGTTTTTACTTACTGAAAGTGGGGCAATGCATTCAGATAAGGCGCTCAATTTATTTATCTTGACCCATAAAAATGCTATAAAGGAATAAGTTGATTAAAAATTGAGTAATAAGTTTTCAATTTATTTTAAATAAAAGAACTACATGGAAATACCATGTCCACTATCATGACTATGGAGGGTAATCGTGTTCAAAAATCCAGACTTGTAAGTTTGGAAATCCAGACTTGTAAGTTTGTAAATCCAAACTTGTAATCGTATCAGTTTCATAGTCTACATATGTAAGTAGGTAATTCAGACATCCTAGCATGTAGTTTCGAACATACAACTGTGTTGACTTTGAGTTTATACTATGAATGTGTGTAAACTTGGTTTTCCGGAATTTATATTTCCGTGCTCTAAATAAAACACAAAGACAATTAAAGTCTACATGATTATGAGAAATTATGGAGGGGCATCAGTGCCACATTTCCCCCTTTTTTTTCTAACTTCTTTTTCCAACTGAAATTAATTATCTAGATTTATTTCTTTTTTTATTCTAAATTTTCATTTGAATTTCTTATTTAATTTTAATAATTCTAACTTTTTGTTTATATGTTTTAAGTTTATTTTATCTTCTTAATCTTATTTTATTTGACGATGTGACATGAATCATTACCCGCTTATTCACGGCTTGCGCGGATCTAGAGGGGCTTCGGTTTTTAAGGTCTCAACCGAAAAATCGTTCGACTTTCAATGCCGAAGGAATAGTCATTACCAACACGTATGTTAAACGTCTTACATTTTGCCGGCCGGCACTAGGAACTTAGGACAAGCGAACTCTTACCTTCCCATGGCCCACGAAGCTAGAGCCCTAGGCTACTGTGATCATTGCCTCAGTTTATTAAGAACTAATGTAACTGCAATAATATCATATTATTAAAAAAAACAACAACCACTCAGTAGATGTTGATCCGTATCAATGTTTATCGAAAAGGGGGGGGGGTCCAAAAAATTGACAATGGAAAAATAAATAAACTGCCAAAACTCCTCCTTCGTGGGAGGCAATGTTTAGGATATCTTTCTTTAATTTTTCAGTAACTTTTTTTTCAACGCAAGAATTTGCTAGAGTTCGATGATACTGCATGATAAAAGGGGGGGGGGGGGGAGAGAGGGGGACATAGAGCCTATAAATGAATTTTCATATTAAAACAGCTGCAAAAGATTATTCTCCACACAAAAAAGTTGGGAGCCCAACCTTTCGCTCCCTCCTACTTCGGCCCTGAGATTTGTTAGTGAAAAAAATTTCTCTGTCCTACTGTAAAAAATAATGTGATAACAATATCAATTTAAAGATACCTGATATTTGTGTACCATAAGCGGGCAATCAAAAATGGCGGTCATATTTATCATATTTGAAACATCTTGCACCAGGGCCATAAAACTTAAACGAGTTCACTTTTGATCACAGTCTCACGTTTACCAAAGGAATTAATATATAGTATGTAGAAAAGAGAGACTGGGATCAAAAGTGAGCTCATCTAAGTTTTATGGCCCCGAACCAGGTCCGTAGGTAGCAAGTGGGGTGAGGGTGCCAGTATATACTATACCAATAAAAAAAGCAATTTCCGATTGTGCCCCCAAAATAATTTTGTCGGTAAATACATAAGAAATAAGGCAAATTTAACGTTGTGTCCTCTCAACAGGAATGTCTCGTTTTTTTTGTTTTTTTTTCGGGGGGGGGGGGGGCTTATCAAGAAATTTTTGTTTTGTGCCCACTGCTCCACCCCCACCCCCACCCCACCCAATTAAAATGCTTCTACGGGCCTAAAAACGAGAGAAAACACGCAAGAATATCATATGGTTTTTAAAATGAAAAAAAAAATGTTCCAGGGAAATGTTTCTACGTTTCATAGCTAGACTGTTCGCCAAGATCTCTGTGTACCTGTACATAAAAGGCCGTAGCGCCCCTTTTCGTTTAAATTTTATTCGGATTTCTTAGTTTAACTCTGTTAGTTCTACTTCTAAAACAAACTTTCAATTTTGCTTATAGTTGTTACCAAAAAAGTATTAAGTTAGCTAAAGTGAAACATAATTGAAATTTTAAGATAGAATCAAAATGCGAAAGGAAGCAAAATTGCCATAATAGAATAAAGAAAATAAAATAAAACTTGAAAATTATAAACAAGAACAGACACGGATCCAGGATTTTTTTCCGGGGGGGGGGGGGGATCCATCTCAGTCCCCCAAAAAAATCCAACCCAGAAATTTCTTGACAAACAAAAAAAAGTAAACTTGAAAGCATAAAAAAACCTATTTCGTGTGTGTGTGTGTGTGTGAGGGTGTGTGTGTGTGTGAGAGTGTGAATATGTGTGTGTGTGTGTTGAGGGGGGGGGGGGGTCAACTTAACACAGATCAGCGTTTTCGAAGGGGGGGGGGTTCCAAAGTCACTTTTAGTTCGTTTAGTATATACATTTAATAAGTCTGCAAATTCCAGGGGGGGGGGGGGGGTTCCGGACCCCCGACCCCCATCTAGCTCCGCGCATTCTAGGAGTAAGAATTAAAATAAGAAATATAAAATGAAGAATTTAATTTGGAAAACAAAAAGTTATAATAAAAAAAAGAAAATAAGAACATTTAAAAATAATTGTGGCACTGATGCTCCTCCATAGTTTCTCATTATCAAAATTCGACCAACGTGTAGACTTGACATTTGTAGACTTGCCAATTGTCTTTGTGTTTTAATCAGAGCACGGAAATATAAATTCCGGAAAAACAAGTTTACAACATCAAAAATACACACATTCATGGTATAAATTCAAAGTCAACACAGTTGTATGTTCGGAACTACATCCTCGGATGTCAGAATTACCTACTTACAAAATAATGTAGACTATGAAACTGATACGATTACAAGTTTGGATTTACAAACTTACAAGTCTGGATTTCCAAACTTACAAGTCTGGATTTTTGAACACGATTACCCTCCATAGTCCACAGATTCAGAATTAAGTGTATCTGGAGGATATTTTTTAAACATCAAGTAAGACCTTACGATGCATATCATTTACTTTAAATCTCATAAAAGAAGCTCGAGGTATTAACATGTATTTCTGTTTTTTTTTTTAAGTTCAAAATTATGCAATCATAATAATTACAATTCTCAGTTTCAGCGAAATTAACGTTCAATCATTTTTGAAAAGAAGATGATAATCGTAGTCATAGTAAAAGAAGATACCACTGAAAATTGATCTCACCTCTTCATCATTTTTTTTAATTTATATATATAATGTATATGCCTGTAAAGTGTACCATACTTTATTTGGAAAATACATCATTGAATTATGTAACTCTGTATATATGTGATTTTTTTTATTTGGAAAATATATCATTAAATTATATAACACTGTATTTATGTGAATTTTATAAAGTTGCTTTTAGGATTAATGACCCTCACTCTAAATTTCACAATTTTTTTTAAACTTCCCAACATCAATTTTCATCAAGAGCTATAGCATCAGCTTCAAATGGAAAACAGTATGAGGTATGAAGCGCTGCTTATTTTTTAAGAAATGATTTTTTTTTTTTGGTCAGATCATGATATAAAGAAATTTTAACACAGAGGATAGAAAGAGTAATGATTTAATATCACAACATAAAATTAAAAATATGAGGTGTATAAGAAAATAATATTTGGTATTATACCTATTAAATTCATATTAGAAAACATAATTAAGCGCTGCTTCCTAAATCAGAATATCACAATGTATGTAGTTGTAAGAAAAAAAAATGTATCTGTTAGCAAGAGTTATCTCTCTTATAAATATTTTTTTTAGTGGAAAAAAAATGTAATATTAATAAAAATTCTTCATTTGGTACTTGAAACATTAAACCATTTTTTAAAATGGTTCTTAAAAAAGATACAACTTGTTCAAATATATAAGGCTTTTAATACTGAATTCAAATGTTTTTGTTATTAAATATAATAAAATAATTTGAAAAGTATAGGCAAAGGAAATAGAAGGTAATGTTTCCATCATACGTAAGTTCGATCAAAATGACTACTCTGAGGTCTTGATAATGAAACTCTGATAATGAAAATTATGAGTAGTGTTCGTAATTTTTTACTTGGTAAGTTATCTCTCTTGTCAGAGGGTTGGTCCCCCTTAATTATTTTTTTCAGCATACGTGTACTGATCATGCATATATAGGTGAGTGGACACTGTGCATAAGATGCTATGTAGTGCATATAGACCTACATATATACAGGTATGCCACATTTGGAAAATTTATTTTAAAAAGATAACTACGGTACTTGCATTTTTTTTATTCTTTACGCAATCTATGCTAGAAAATGTAATTGCGAATAACAAGTAATTTTTTTAGACACAATGATTTATCTGTGAAGAAGATTTCTAACGTGAGCTTCTCTCTCTGCTTTTCTAAACTGCACTTTTAATGCAATTTTAAACAACCCGCAATCCACTCCGTTAATTCAATATCCCAGTCAACAAGGTAAAACGTGCCACAAAAAAAAAATCAAAATACAAAATGGCGTTCTCTTTGGATACGTGTACAGCAGATGAAAAATTCACAAATTACATCACTCTTGTGGTTGCCTTGAAGTACACTCAAGAAGGATTAAAAGATCTTGTGAAAAAGGCAATGGATGATATGTATGTGAAGCTATCTACGAAGTGTTCGGGATATTTACCGTGCAATAACGACTGTCCCAAACAGAAAAAATCAAGGTTTAATGAATGGTGCCCCACTTGTTCAAAATGGAGAGAAGAACTTTGTCAGTATATGAGATATCCAGGCCATGTCAATCGCATTCAATGGAAGTATTTTGAATCGAGTTCCTGGGGTAGAGACAGCAAACCATCTACAATAAATCAAATTGCAAACGTCTTTGTGCATAATTGTAAAAATCCAACTATTCCTTGTACAAGTGAAATATCGAAGATCGTGTCGCTATTCGAGAACTGCCGTTATTTTGAAATAGGACAGAATACAGACTTAATGAACAGAATTCGTGCTGTGCGAAACATTCATTTTGCCCACAACACGTCATTTATTGTAAATGAAGAAGATTTGATATCATGTTTAGACACGTTATTGGACTGTCTTGATCACAGATCCATTCGTACCAATCAAATTTGCAAGGAATCTGTAATGACTATATTAAATTTAAAACTTAAAAGCCAAAGACTACAATGTTCAGTAGTTACAAAATTATTAAGCGTTTTTAATAATTATCCCAGTAATTCCAATAATACTGTGGAAGTGAAAACAAAAATCCAGAAGTTCATGGAAAATACCTTGCAAACAGAGTGCGGAAGTAGTCCAGAACAACGCAGTAAACAAAAGAGATATTGCATTTTTATGTTAGGAGTTATTTTAGTGATGTTTTTCATATTTATGATAACATTAAAATTGAGCAACAGTAATGAGACAGACAACCAAAATACAGACAACTTTGAACTTCAAGGAGGTAATTTTGAAAATTACATGAGAGAGAGAGAGAGAGAGAGAGAGAGAGAGAGAGAGTCAGAGAGAGGTTTGAAGCTGATTATTTTTAGACCATCATGGAGAGCCATACCTTGTAAATAATCTTAAATTCTAACACAAACATATATATATTTGAAACAAAATTTATGCATTTATCGTTCAACTGAGAGAGAGAGAGAGATAGAGAGAGATTTAAAACTTAATGTAGTTTTCTATATTTCTTTGTAGAATGCAAAACCATGGATTTCACCTTTCATTGGAAGAGTGACATACACTTTGATTACTTTATAAAGGCTCACAAGCACTTTGTTGGAAGGGAATGGCTCATCGAAGATATAGCTTACAAACTTCTGAATACGGATGACAGAGGCGTGCTGCTTGCTGCAGAGATAGGTTTTGGTAAAACTGCACTTGTTTCACATATTTCTTGTAGCAGTACTAAGCTTTCCCCAGCCTTTCCTATCTACGAAAACTTGATAGGCATTCATTTATGTAGGTATGATTTTGAATCAACAATGATACCAGGTATATTTGTTCGCAATATGACTGTTAGTCTTGCTCAGGTACTTCCTGAATTTGGAAACATTATACAAACAGATAACATGGCAAACGAGTATCTCTTTAGTAAGAAATGCATTAAGGAGCCATATGGTTGTTTTGATTTTGGTATTTTGAATCCACTTCGCAGAACAAAAGTGGAGTTCAAAAAGTTAATTTTCATTATAGATGCTTTAGATGAGTGCATTGAAATTGGCTCAGGAAATATTTTTTCATTATTAAGTGAAAGAGTTCATTTATTGCCAGCTAACTTTAAGTTTTTATTCACTTCTAGAAATATCTCACATATACTCGATAATCTTCCTCCAGGAATGCTTGTTTACCATAATCCTCTTTTCTGGAAAAAAAATTTAGAGGATATTAAGAAATTCATAAAGAGAAGGTTAGTTAATACTACTGTGAATGAACAAATTGAAAATCTTTTATCAAGTTCATATCTTGATAAGAATGTTAGAAAACTTGCAGACCATGTAAATGGAAATTTTTTATTTTTGATTCATGCTTTTGATTTTTGGATTAAAGTTAGAGATGTGGAAGAATTTCCCGAAAATGCAGAACACATATATCGATTGAACTTAAAAAGAGTGTTTGGAAAAACTGATAACATGTTTGCAAAAGTACGCTCAATTTTTGAAATTTTATGTGCCTCGCATGGATCTATAAAAGAAGAGAGTCTTTATAAAATTTTAGACATCAATGATATACATACGAAATTAGTATTTTCTCGCTTTATTTCCAATGAGTTGTCACACTTTCTCAAGAAAATGTCTGACAATATTGCGTTTTCTAACAAAAGGATTGCTGATTTCTTTTCCAAACAGGACAAAATGGAAAATGAATTTTATGTTTCAAAACAAAATGGCCATCAACTCATATCTCAGTACTGGCTTAGCCATTTAAATGAACATAATTTAGTCCTGAATCGATCGGATTTGATTGATATATTTAGACACGTGGCCAGTTCAATGAATGTAACACTCAAGAAGCAATTGATAGATGCTGTTCGTCAAAGAATAAACAAAAATTGAATCGAAATTTCTAACGCATTACACAGCAGCATCAATAGATTCATATCACACTATGAAACTTGTTATACAGTTTATATCTGGATCTGATATTGACGAGAGAGATTCTGGAAATTTAACGGCATCTTATGTTGCTGCTGCATATGGCAATGAAAATTCCCTTCGTGCATTAATTGAAAGTGGCGCAAATGTTAATTTCAAACGACCACAGCCTCCTTTCAGTCAATTTCCACTTAAACAAGACCTCATAGCTCTTAGCAAGTATGATACACACTGGGGTTACAGTCTCTTAAACATTGCCTCTCAAAATGGAAATACAGGTGTCGTAAAACTTCTTATGAAATATAAAGTAAATCTCTGCCACGAAAATGGCATAGGTCTTAATTCTTTTCATTTGGCATCAGAACAAGGGCATGTTCCCATACTTATTCTTCTTATGTCATCGAAAGATTGTGACTGGACGTCCAGCTTTAATCACTCATTGTATCTTGCTGCTAAAAATGGACACGTATTTGTTGTAAAATATCTTCTCTTTCATAATGCTATTGACCACTGTTTACCATGTGACGATACCATTTACTGGGTACCAAAAGGAAAAGAAAGATTACAAAGCAGAGACCCCAGACTACTTTCCGAACTTGATGATATGTATTACGTTTTAAAGGACGATCAACGTTTACTATTTTGTGAGACTGCCTTGGACATTGCAGTTCAAAACAATCATTTAGACGTTGTCAAGGTCTTAATAAAAAAGAAGATAAATGCATTGAAATGCACAAATGCACGAGGAATGACTCCTATGATCACTGCAGTAGCATTCAATCAAAAAGATGTTCTTCTTTATTTTATAAAGACTGGGCTACCTCTTAATGATACATGCAGAGCTGCATGTCGCAGGCAATATATAAAGGACTCTAAATTGTGTTCTAAAGGTGTTACATTTTTGCATATAGTGGCAATTTATGCAGAGTTTGAAATATTGAAATCTCTAACCAAGAAGCAAATTAACGACTCATTATGGAATGCAACTGATTTGGATGGTGCGACTCCTATGCATTATGCCTGCTGCAACCACAATTTTATCTTATCTGATTTTGACTTTGGTTTGCATTTAGCAGATAGAACTATTAATGGATCAACTCCTGCTCACTATGCAATACTTTGTGGTAATGTTTTTATCTTACTGCAAATCTTAGCAAAAAATCGGACAATGGTTTTGAATGTAAGAGATAACAGTAATAAGAATATTTTACATTACTTATTATTTACTACAACGGGAATGACGACTTTGAGTATTTTGTACCAGGAAATTATAAGAAGTTATGAAAGGCTAATCACTGAAAGAGATATTGACGGAAGAACACCTTTACATTATGCTGCTATGATAGGACAACACTTTTTAATAACTGGTAAAAAGATTAATTCATATAATTATCTTGCAAAAGATAAGTTTAACATGTCAGTTTTAGACGTTCTCTTCGAGAACATGCCAGCATTTCAGCCAAAACATGAATATTATTTCTCACATTTGCCTTACAACTGTAGCATGACAGATTTATTCGGAAGACCAGGATGTTTGAATCTCCGTTTGCAAATACTGGATCCGTTTGAACAGTTTGCTTTTGAGGCCTTTTCTGCATTAAATAATACTAACCTTATCAAGGAAGGAGATGTTTTATCCTTCTTGTACAAGGCATTGGGCAAAAATCGATTTTATTTGCTTTATATGATAAAACTATTTTATCCAAGATTTTATGAGACCATAACTACAAGTAATAAAAAGATCAAGCTGTTTCTAAGACTTCTTTTTCGAAAGTCCACGTATCCAAATCTTTTGCTCTCTTCATTATTTTTAAATGATCTTATAGGAAACTCCTGCAAAAATAATCAAGATGGATCATTTTGGTATATCTTGTATGACAGCCAAAGGAAATTTTGGCCCATTTATGAAATGTTTAATGACACAAGGTTTACTGATAAAATTGAAACATTTTTAGAAAATTGCAAACAACTTAGACCGCTCAATGCCATAATGAAAGGAGGGAATGTACATGTCCTTAATTTCGTTGATAAAAGAAAACTTCCTGCATTCGATATAGAAGGTGTTGTTCATCTTGCTCCATGTATTATTGCAAAGTTAAAGTATTTATTCCCAAAGACAGTATATGTAATTAATAAGATGTTTTATGTAAGTAACCCAAATTTTGTACCCTATTCACATCCTGAAATAGTCGAAATTACGTTACGTCGTTATTCTTTTTCTTTCGGTTGTTGTACTCTAAGCTGTTTTCGCAAACTGGATACACTAAGCTTTGTTCATATTGCTGCTGCAAAGGGATTTTCAAATCTTATTTATATACTTATTGACAATGCAAAGACAGATGTTTTAGAATGCCGAAACAAATATCACATTAAACCTAGCCAATTGGCTTTCTTTTTCAACCACAGTATTCCATATCAAAGAACAATTGACACTAACATTTTTTATCAAAAGGACTTTGTCTCACTTTCATTTAAGGTGATAATGGACTTCCATACTTTTGTTTTTCCAGATCAGTCTGCAGCGTGGTCATGTTATCACTACCTACACAAAATTAATAGAAGGTCTGTGAAAAAACTTTCATGTTTAACAATTTTAGAAAATGAAATATGTCAACTGATAACTGAACTCTATGCAAATGACATTTCCACAATCTACCAAATATACACGTTTAGGAAAGTATTTGAATATATAAATCATGGGTATCGATATCCATTTAATATCATAGATTATATTCAGAGGGTTTGTACCTTTTGCCTAAGAAAAAAAGTAGTGCCTTATGCACATGCTGAAAAATTCCATAGATTTTATGAACAAATTCAAAGGCATCAATGCTTAAAAATGTCAGCTTCGACAAAGAATAGCAAATATTGTTTGAAACAAATTTCAGTCTTTAATAAAATAAGAAAGAATTCAAATTTTAAAATTCTATCATGTTTACAAATGTTGTTTCCATTGTCTTACTTGATATATGACAAATTCATTATACATCTCCCCGACCTCGCTCAGAAAGATACCATTGAATTGATACAAATAATGCATGCATATGCGTCAGCGCCCGCCTTCCATAATACACCTAGATACGATTATTGGAATAGGTTAAACTCCCCATTTAACAACCCTTTTAGAGTTATGACACAAACCATACTCAGATCTAATATTACAGAAATTCTTTCTTGGATAAGTAAATTTGAGATTAAAGAAAATGAAGACCCACACAATTCTAAATTTCAAAGCAAAAACTTTCTTATAAACCCTTTAACCGTATATGAAAATATGACCAATACTATTCTGCGTACAAGTATCAAGAATACCCATAAAATGAATTGATACGGAAAAAAATATCTGCCCTATAATTATGTGTTTTAAAGGCATTTTAACGTCTTGTGATCAAACATCAATGAACATTTCAAAGTAATGATTGAAGCACAATGTAATCATTTATCACAAGCGTACAAAATCTGCATTTGATCTTAATCAATTTAAAGGTCACCTGAGTCAGTCAATTTTAATCGAATTTTCTATGAAGCATCTATGAATGAAGTTGAGCGAAAATTTCCATGTTCCAAGGCACTTTAGGCCCAAAGGGTTGAGCTGAGCCATGAAATCCATTCTCATAAAATGTTCTGTTTTCAACAAAATCAAGCAAACCAACTGCTTGCGTGATTTTGAAGAAATAATGTCTTGTACCAAAACTGTAAAATGAATGCCCCCTGGGTCAAGTGTTAAGGCCCACGATAGGGCAAATTAATAATATGTGTATATTAAAAGTGCATATCTTATTTAAAGTCGCCTTCATTTCCTTAGTTTGTAGATTTCTAGCAGAAAAACTTCTAATTAATATATTGACATATTGTAGAGGGCCCTGGTGACTGAGTTAGGGCTCATTGGACTTGCATGATTATAATAGGAGACTAACTTTTAAAATAAAGTTTGAAATCCACGTCCCCGGGGTTCAGGACTTAGGCTTCACGGTAGGGGTAAATTTGACATAATAATATTGAAATCACTTACACCTTTGAAGATCTTTTTTTTCATTAATATCTAGCTGGCAAACTTTTGGCAGGGTTCTATTGAGCAGTAAGCCTCCTTCAGATATAGATTGTGAAATTTGTGTTCCTACGCCTTAAGGTCCAGTTCCTGGGTATGACTACGTTGGTGTTACATTATGAATACACAACACCTGAGGAAATCTTTTCCATGGCTCATTACATCTAGCAGATAAACGTTCATGAATGATATAAGCAGCTACCACTCTGACAAAATTTTTTTTTCACTTGTTACAATGAATTTTAACTTTATTTTTTATACATCTGCGGTTCTGTGAGAAAATTTCATGATTTTGATAATGAACGTAGAGTCCTCCCTCTCCTACTTGTAAAATTCATGAAATATGAGTTCATAATTAAAGTTTTAGATTGGGATGAGCTATATCTCATGATACCATGGCAACAGCCAAGGCCAGTAGCATATTGTTCATTGTTTGAATCATCTATTTATGTAAATCTACAGGTTTAACATTTAGTATTAAACAATGCAAAACTGTTAGTATTTTTAATAGTTTAAATGAATGGACTTATGTTATTTTAATGAATCGATATTTGGTAATTTTTATTCAGCTGTTCATTTATATATTAAGACTGCTTTTCTGTTTAGCTGTACATGAATAATTGTAAATACAAATAAACATACTTGAACAAATGTTCATTTGTTGTTTTTGTACTTTAATGTAAAATCTGACAATCTGAAATACTTATAACACTGTTACTATGACAGTAGCATGGACCAAAGAAAAAAAAATAATCACGTAATGAATCACATTAATATTTTCCATTGAAAATCATAACACACCTTCAGAAAAAGAACGTGTTGGATTAAATTTGATTTCATTCAGGTCATGGTCTCAATAGCTTTCGCACGGACACTGTTTTATAAAAAAAAGAGTCGGGATGAAAGACAAAAAACCATGACAAAACCTATGTCTTTTTCTATTAGGGGAGACACGCAGGTATGTTAATGTCACCGGGTCTTTTGTAGGAAAAATCCAACACTGGATTCGGCACAACTATATTTATTACTGTGCTTATAACAAAAAACCTACAAAGTATAAATTAAACACACTCTCACAACACAATACACACACAAAACGAATACTTTACATTTAACATCAGACATTAACAACACATAAATTATATGATTGTTCGCTGTCGGGATTAATTAATAAAAGTAAATTATAAAATACATTTATATAATAATTATAATAAAGGTAAACAGAAAGCTTACCAGGAATCCAGTTAAATTAATTCCAAGTAATACTTGAAAGAATACTTCTATGTTTCAAATATATGTAAGACTTCTACCGTAAAGGCAAAAAGCGTGGGGGTAAAGAATTGGCGGGTACTGTGCTTAAATACTCGGTGCAGAAATTTAAACATGCATATTAATAAGATAAAACAGTCGGTTATTGGTCAGCTGTAAGGTCACATTAGGTCACCTAACCGGAAACACGTGGAAATACAAAAATAAACAATGTCACATGATCTCCCAAAACATTCACACTAAACACACAACACAAACAAACGCAGCGAACGCATTCGATTGGCAATGCGCGCCAATTTTATGTACAAATTAAAACACAACATCTGTGACATTCTCCCCTGCTTGGGAAAATGGCTCCTGACATTTTATAAATATCAGATTAATGTTAATAAAACACAAAAATATACAAATTCCTATATACAAAAGAATTGTCATAAAAACCAAAATGAAGACCATCATCCTATATACTCAAGAAACGTCATAAAAACCAAAATGAAGAACATCATTTCATGTGACATTCTCCCCTGAACAATGGAAAAGTTACTCACACAAAATAGACCACTGGATTAATCTGATGTGAAACCCACTCACCATACTTGTCTGGGGGTCTTACCTGTCTGGTTGATCTACGAGGGGGTACATTAGAAGCTGGACTATTTACAAAGGAACTAGTATCACTAAATGTTGCATTACGATTCAAAGTTGAATTACCTGTAAATGCAGCACTGGGATCAGATGCAGACATAGTGTCCTGAAAATCATGAGAACCCTTTATTGTACTAGGAGTTTTCAAACGAACAATGCCAGGCCTTACCCTCCTCTGAGGAATCACATATACCTGGGAACTATCTGATGATTCTGAATCAGAAGTTGACGAGTCAGACAATGTACCGGTATCAACCATATCTGAAGTGGGACTCTCCTTGGGGAGTGTCATATCATGGGTAGTCTTAAGACCTTGATCAGGAATAATCTGATTAGGGGTGGTCTGCTCAGGGGCAGGGGTAGTCCTATTACTACTCTTAGGAATGGTTTGCTCAGGGGCAGGGGTAGTCCTACTCTTAGGATTGGTTTGCTCTGTATCAGCTACCCTGGGGAGATATGAAATCGGTAATAACATATTTCTATGCAATGTTTTCACCTTTTCTGACCCAAACTCTTTTTTAACTCTGTAAACTGGAATATCAATGTTGGGTTGACCTACTACAATGTAAGTGTCTTTGGCCCACTTATCTGCCAATTTGTTCTTTCCTTTCAACCCAACATTTCTTACCAAAATACGGTCACCGACCTGTATTTTTGAATGTCTTACTCTTGTATCATAGTTAGATTTATATCGTGCACTACTCTTTTCAGCTTCCTGAGAAGCAATTTTGTATGCATATTCTAATCGTTTCTGAAGCTTCTTAGAGTAATTGTCATGACTATTAGGCTTCTCGGTAGAATCGGTATCTAAGCCTAAATATGCATCAATAGACAGGCGCGGATGTCGCCCAAACATGAGGAAAAATGGCGAAAAACCCGTACTGTCATGTTTGGTTACATTGTACGCGTGAACTAAGGTACTTACATATGACTTCCAGTCCTCTTTTTGTTTGTCGTTCAGCGTACCGAGCATTTTAAGTAGGGTTTGGTTGAACCGTTCTACCATCCCATTACCCATAGGGTGGTAGGGCGTGGTACGTGACTGTTGTACTCCAGCTAGTTTACAGAGCTCCCTGATGACATGGCTGGTAAAATTCCGACCCTGGTCGCTGTGAAGTCTGTTGGGAAAGCCATAGTGTACAATAAAATTTTCAAACAGAATTCTAGCAGTGGTCTTAGCAGTTTGATTACGAGTGGGAAAAGCTTGGGCATATCTGGTAAAATGATCAGTGACTACTAGGACGTTTTCATAACCACCTTTGCTTTTTTCCAGAGCTAAGTAATCAATGCATAATAGATCTAAAGGTTGGTATGATTTGATGTTGACAAGTTCTGTTGAGACTTTCTCTGGGGTTTTAAATTTTATACACCTGTCACAGGTTTTGATGCTTTCCGTAATGTCGTGCTCGAGACCAGGCCAGTAAAATCTTTCTCTCATCAGTTGCAGAGTTCTGTCTCGGCCATGGTGCCCTAAATTGCTATGTAGTAGATGGAATGCTATTTCTCTGAAAGAAGCTGGTAATACTAGTTGTTTTCTATTTTCATTATTCAGTATAGTGTTTCTGTATAAAATACCATTAATTAGACACAATTTTCTTGATTCTCTCATAAATTTACTCACTTCTGGAGATTCTGCTTTTAAGGTGGTACTTGATGGAACAAAGTCACCTTGCAATAATTCTATAACTCTTTTAATGACCTTGTCACATGATTGTTCTTTTGCCCAATCAACATTACTGAATACACATGAATCTTCTATCTGAATGGAGTCAGGGATAGGGGTGAGGGGTTCTGATATATTTGAAATGTTACCTGCTTCCCCAATGTCTTGTAAACTCACTGACATACATGTTGGAATGTTGACGGGTAGAAGTACATTTTCCACCAGTGGACAATTGTCTCTCTGAATAGTGTAGGAATTACAAATTGTCTTCACCATTTCTGGAACTATTTCTTCAGTGTCCTGGGGTCTTCTCGATAAACCATCTGCATCACTGTTATTGGCTCCTTTTCGATAGTGTAAAGAAAAGTTGTAGTTGTTCAATGCAGCTAGCCATCTATGACCTGTTGCATCCAGCTTTGCAGAGGTAAGAATATAAGTAAGGGGGTTATTGTCCGTTACAACCTGGAAGGTATTTCCATAAAGGTAATCGTGGAACTTTTCTGTAACTGCCCACTTCAAGGAGAGAAATTCCAACTTGTGGGCTGGGTAATGTCTTTCGCTGTTTTTGAGTCCCCTGCTGGCGTATGCAATCACTCTCTTCTGTCCATTCTGGTCTTGATAGAGGACAGCTCCAAGTCCTGTTGTTGATGCGTCGGTGTGCAAAATGAATGGTGACTCAAAATCTGCAAATGCAAGGATCGGCGGGGATGTTAACTTACCTTTAATGTCCTGAAAAGCTCTCTCTTCCTGGTCTTCCCATTTCCATGGAGATGGTTTGTTCTTTGTCTTACCTTTAATCTGTTTATTTGTAGGATGTCCTTTCAGTAAGTCGTTTAATGGTTTCACCACTTTGGAATAGTTCTGGACATATCTCCTGTAGTAACCTGCAAAACCGAGGAATGTCCTGAGTGTCTTGATGTTGTGAGGTCTCGGCCAGGTTGAAATTGCCTTGGTCTTCTCAGGATCGGTGGCTACACCTTCCTCACTTACCACATGGCCTAAATATGTCACGCTGTGCTTAAAGAACTCACACTTCTTAGCCTTAAGTTTTAAACAATTTTTTTCCAGTCTTTTGAACACTGCAGTCAGTCTGTCAAGATGTTCGTCAAAAGTTTGTGAGAATATTAAGATGTCGTCCAAAAACACTAAACAGTCTCTTAAATTTAACTCACCCATACAGCGTTCCATCAGCCGTTGGAATGTGGCTGGTGCATTCGTTAGTCCAAATCCCATTCTGTTGCATTCGAAATGGCCTATTCCACTAACTGAAAATGCTGTCTTTTCCTTGTCTTTTTCTTCAATTTCCACTTGCCAATAGGAACTTGTTAAGTCTAATTTTGAGAAGTATTTGGATCCGATAAGTCTGTCTATGGTGTCATCTATTCTTGGTAGGTTGTAAGCATCTTTGATGGTACGTGCGTTGAGCTTCCGATAATCAATACAAAATCTAAGACTGCCATCTTTCTTCCTGACCAGGACAATGTTAGATGAGAACGGACTCTGGGATGGTCTTATGGCACCAATATCCAACATCTCCTTGATGTGTTGTCGAACTTCTTCCAACATTCCTGGCGGTATGCGTCTGTAGGCATCTTTAAATGGGGTTTCATCAGTCAACTTGATCTCATGCTTTAATAGGTTGGTCTTGCCAATGTCTGTCGGGCCATCAGAAAATAAGTGTGTCCATTTTCCTAGAAAGTCTTTGGCTACACTTACCTGATCTAGAGTAAGGTTTTCCTCAGTAATCTGTAAATTCAAATCCTCCAAAGATTTTCTGGGCTTCTTACCTGAGTTCTGAGATTCAGGAGACCAAGAATCTACTACCTTTACACCATGAATAGAACATAAAAGTGATTTGGGAGGTATCTGAACAGATGTAACAGAAAGATTACACACCCTAGCAGGAATGGTAACTGTGTGCTTACCCTTGGTAAGGGGAATAACTCTAGGACATATGACAAGATCTCCAGACAGACTAGTATTAGTTTGCTCTGTCAATGCAGAGTCAATATTATTTACATTTTTTACAATACCTCTAATGACTTTGGTCTCATTTGGAGCAACTGTTATGGTATGCTTATTTGTTGTCTTGACCGGCATCTCATCGTTCATGCTCTCGAAAGCCAACTGCCACTCGTCTGGTATGTCCGACGACTGTGCCATCATCTCACAGTTTTGTCTGCAAAGACGAATAAAGTTAGTACCTATAATAACTGGGACATTCTTCGAATAATTTGTTTCAGGTACAACAAGGGCAGGGATGTGACATGAAAAGTTACTTATAGAAGGAACACTGATTTGTAACTCTATATAACCTTTGTAAGGTAATTCGCTGCCATTGGCACTTCGAACACTAAGTCCAAAATTTGTTAAACTTAACAGTTCAGGCATAGGTTTCAGAGATTCATAGAAAGATTCTGAAATACATGTGACCATAGACCCCGAGTCAATAAGTGCCTTGGTCTTGGTACCAAACACAGTAATGTCTGCTTCATTAGGAGTACCTACAAGTCTGGTCAATAGATCTTGATTAGGAGGTAAAGTAAGGCTTTTAGTAAACTGATCTTCTGTTCGCCCTGCAACAGAAGATGCTGCTAGTTTAAATCATTACCTCTCTGTGCTTTACCATAACCTCTATTACCATATTGCTGTGAGAAATTTCCTCTTCCTCTTGAATTCTGGTACCGGTAGTTTCCTCTGTTGCCTTGGTAACTGTTTCTGAAGTTGCCTTTGGAATTGTCTTGAGGCGTATGTCTCTGAAAAGATTCTGCATTAGTTAAATTCTTTTGATCTTGTTCTATTTTACTCATTCGAGCATCAAGCTTTTTCATTTGACTGAGTAGTTCACTGAGCTGTTTTTGCAAATCAGAGTTTGATACATTTAATGTTTCGACATTTGTTGATACAACACTATTCTGAACTGGCTTAGCAACAGTTAAGTTCAATTCTTCTTGCTCTATCTGTCTAACTTCCCTTAACAGTGTCTGAAATTCTTTGACAGTTTCATATTTATTTCTAGTAGCATTTCTCAACTGGGGATTTCTCAATCCAGACCAAAATTTTGATCTTAACATTGAATCTTTTGCTACTACATCTACATGTCCAAGTCTAACAGCTTTTGAAACAGTTTGTTCTAATCTTGAACCATAAGCAACAATGCTCTCACCTTCTTTTTGATGATCACTGTAGAAGTTTTGCATGATGTTCTCTGCAGTGCTGACATTTCCGTAAAAGTCTTCCAGCTTCATTAGGATGTTGTCGACACTAGCAAACTCTCCGAGAGGAATTAACATCTCTCTGGCTAACCCTTTTAAAGAACTTCAAACAGAATGTAACAAAACATGTTCAGGTAATTGATTTTTCAAACACCTAACTTCATAAGACCATACATCAAAACTTACTTCACCTTTTTGCAGTGGTTCACTTCCACTAAATGTGGGAAGTTTAACAGAGTTAGGGTTGGGAATTTGACACAGAGTAGAATTTGGGTTCTGATACAGAGCAGATGGGCTAAAATACCTTGGTGAAAGTAAAGATTCTTTGGATCTAAATTTAGGAATAGCTCCTTCACCAAAGTTGAGCTGAACCTTAGGTGTACTAGTGGGGAGATGTTGAAATGTAACACCTGTAGGGGGTTCCTTATTGAGTAATCTGTCATACTCTTCTTTTGTCAAAACTCTCAAATGTTGTTCACTGTTAATTTGATCAATGATATCTTGCAATTCCTTCTTACCCTTATCATCTTTTGCTCCTGCAGTATTTGACATTTTGATTTCAAATTGTAAATAATGAAAACTAATTTCCAGCAAAATAAAAGCAAATAACGCGTTGCGCATTTATCAACAAGATGCACATACACACTATCACCCACATGCAGACTCAAAATATATACACAGTGACATTGATAACTGAGAACACAAATACCTGATTGTCAGTCCAAGCTGTCCAAGAGTCCATGTCGTGCAGTTGATGGGTTAGTAATACCTGTAAAGTGATTGTCGCTATGCGCAGGGGAAAATGGGATAAGGAGAGGGAGGCACGTTGAACACAAACATGTACAACATTCAACAAAAAATCGGAAAATACATTGACAGTAGACAACACATAGTAATGAACACCACAATGCACGATGAAATCGACAGCGCGTTCAAAATGACAGCCAATAAATAAACAAAAAAAAAAAATAAATTGGATCAAACAGAAACACCTGACAAAACACGTTTTTCTGTATTACGAAAGTACAAAACGAAACAAACCGTGACGTCACAATTACAGGAATATCGAGCCCGATCTCTTTCACACTTCAATTCTCGCACCTTGCGCACTAGTTAGCACCGGCCGGTATACTCACACACATTACAAAACAGAGAACAAATACAAATACATAAAGACAAACATATGAACAAAAACATAGACAAACACAAAACAATGATGTGCACACTTGACTTTGTTTTTATTAAATGTTGATGTTGATGAGCTCAAATGACAATCGATCTGCAGAGATAATGGTCCACCGCACTAACGTCTACTTAGGTATACATGAGCTGCGCTTCACGGTATAGGTCAAAACAATGGACAGGCGGTATTGTTCGGTTAGCTGACTGAGTACAGTTCACCACACACGCATATTACGGTTCCCACCAATTTAGTGAATGGTTTTCTCCGCACTGTTTAACAAGCGGTATTCACTTCTAATAATAAAGTACTCTAGTGAAGAGCGAGAAAAAAAATATGTAGGCCTACTTGAATCGGACGGAATTCCATTCTTGAAGATTGTAGCTGTTTCAAAACGTCACAGAAACACTGGCTTGGTCCTGGGCGTTCGCAGCTAGTCCTGGATCCTGGTTTTCAGCACAAACCAACGTTGGGCGCCATTGTCAACGGGTCTTTTGTAGGAAAAATCCAACACTGGATTCGGCACAACTATATTTATTACTGTGCTTATAACAAAAAACCTACAAAGTATAAATTAAACACACTCTCACAACACAATACACACACAAAACGAATACTTTACATTTAACATCAGACATTAACAACACATAAATTATATGATTGTTCGCTGTCGGGATTAATTAATAAAAGTAAATTATAAAATACATTTATATAATAATTATAATAAAGGTAAACAGAAAGCTTACCAGGAATCCAGTTAAATTAATTCCAAGTAATACTTGAAAGAATACTTCTATGTTTCAAATATATGTAAGACTTCTACCGTAAAGGCAAAAAGCGTGGGGGTAAAGAATTGGCGGGTACTGTGCTTAAATACTCGGTGCAGAAATTTAAACATGCATATTAATAAGATAAAACAGTCGGTTATTGGTCAGCTGTAAGGTCACATTAGGTCACCTAACCGGAAACACGTGGAAATACAAAAATAAACAATGTCACATGATCTCCCAAAACATACACTAAACACACAACACAAACAAACGCAGCGAACACATTCGATTGGCAATGCGCGCCAATTTTATGTACAAATTAAAACACAACATCTGTGACATTAAGGCAGTACCCAGATCATATTTCGGCGAATTTAGACTTTTTTCGTAAAATGTAACATTGATAAATCGGAAAAACCATAGATAAAACATTTACTATTATTGTCCATTATATAGACGTCATTGAGTCTTCGGCTAAAAGAAGCACTCCACTACGACGTCATCACGTGACGTCTATAAATAGAAAAACTGCCTTAATGAAAAAGTGAAAAGTTCAACACTACCCCGGAGATAATTCATTTCTTTTAGTGAAAATAATTATGTAAAAACACTGGGCCATGAAAAGTGCTGCTAGAATCCTACTCTCCTGACACAGAAAAAAATATTCCAAAGTTTCGCATGAAACCTTACCAAAATTTTTACATTTTATACATACGATCAAGGAATTTTTATCAATTCATGTTAACCGCACGATTCTAGCAGCACTTTCCAAGTACTATAGAATACAAGCTTTCGATACAAACAAAAATTATATTTCAAAGTATGCGGCGTAGTGTTGAACTTTTGCATCTTTGTTGTTATAGAACGACAGAGGAACGGCTGATCGGGATTTCAAAGCACTGACTGTGTTCATTATAAGAAAACATGATAAGAATACATCAGCGTACCTGATTTTTAATCTTTAATTCCTTATGAATCACACATAACATTCACGGTATATGCCTTAAAACTCCCATTTCATATATTTGTTTATATGAATTCTCGTCACCTTTAATTTCACTCGGCAGATATTTGATCAATAGTTATGACGTCATGGGTTTGGTATTTAACCCCCGTGCTAAATAATTAGCTATTTATACCACCCAAAAACGACAAGATTTAGTTTATATTAAGATTTGAATGATTCCATTCTTTTCTTGGACCTGAAATTAAACTTTAAAGATAGATACAAGTTGCTGTCCTTTAAAAAAGGACTGCAATACGTGGACCATATGCATGTGTTTCGAAACGAAATTTAAAGAAAATTTCTAGATTTAGTGAGTTTACAAAGTTGCAATTAAGTTTAATCTTTTTTTTCTTCTAATTTTCATCGTTATTTAAGTCTGCTTAATTAGGCTGTAATGATAGGAAAAAATCATGACCTTGAAATGATATGAATATGAAATGTTGATCTAGGTATCTATCACAATTGTAATTTAGCCTTTAAAATTAACAACAGAATTAAAAGAGGCTTAAGCGTGCAGGTATCGTAATCTCCATTGGCGTATCCAGGGAGGGGGGTTCGGGTATTGGAACCCCCTTTATTTTTGCAGAAAGAGGAAGAGAGAGAGAATGTTTATTCTGTAATATATATATTTTTTTACATCTAGTATTTTCAATAAAATATGAAGTACTTCAATCTCTGCCCTTTCTGCTCTCTAGATAGAGTTTTGCTTATTGCTTACTCCGTGTACCTTCACAATACCGGTCCCGGGCCTCGACCACCCACTTGTAACATGAAATATTTCACTTTGATATCATCGGAAGATTCCAGCGAACGAACGTACGGTTATGCCATTTTTGGACCATCTTTTAAAGTAACTAACTTTAAGAAGTATGCATAAAAAGTCATGAAAGGGAGTATCCATAAGAGAATATTATCCTTTACAAAAATTTTGATATTTCTTATGCAAAATTTGTACATGACAATTAATTGTCATGTACAAATTTTTTGTAAAGGACAATATTTATATCCTTATATTATGGGGATATTTTAATCATTGAAGAGAAAGGTTCAAAATGTCCCGTAGTATGTGGGGGAGGGGGGGGCTCACTTTTTCTTTAAAAAAAATCTTTTTTTAGAATTTGAATGTATAAGTTTTAATTTGCATTGGAAGCTCCCCCGCACTTTTTGTTGCGGAAAGGTTCAAAATACAGAAAATCAAACATTTAAAAGAAATCAAAATGTACCGAAAAGTTAGATGAAGTCCCCCCCCCCCCCCAATAGGATTTTACAGGGTGGTGCACAGGTTGTTAATTTATTTATTTATTTCTGGTTGTCAACTCTCTTTGGAGGTTGCCCCCTTTGAAAACCGTTGCTACGGGCTTGAATGTAAGTGCCTGTGGTGTGACTTAGACCCCCCCCCCCCTTTACTAAAGTGTCTCGAGTTATCTTAAACAGTGCTAAGTTATCGATTAACTCATCAATTTAAAAACACAAAAAAGATTAATTTTGTGTGTGTTTTTTTTCTCTGTCTCTTTTAAATAACGGAATGGTTAATATACAACACCTGCAATCGTAACTTCTCGGCAGAAGGTCTGAGAAGATGCGATTGACAATCTTATCGCACGTGTGTAGACCTAGGCTATTTGATCTTGCAAGCACAGGTGTGTGTACTGTTTGCTAGTGACGCTTAGACTGGTGACGGTATTTGCTACAGACATGAAGAACTATACACCAGTTTCATAACATGTACAGTTTTTTTCTAGTGAAAATTGGAGTAAATTAAAAGTCGAATATTTTGGATATGGGGTAACCCATATCTATTCTTGTTACAACGACAGTCAATGCATCCATGGACGAGTTCATTGGTTACTCTGAAAGGTGGCACAGGTTTACCTTTCGTTAACATTTTCTACAATGATCTGCCTACTTTGAGTGATTGTACTTTCATAGCAAAGTTGTTAAATTTTATTCCCGATTGGCCTATAGTTTTGTCATTTAACTGAAAAACAAGTTGCTGTCCTTTAAAAAAGGACTGCAATACGTGTACCATATGCATGTGTTTCGAAACGAAATTCAAAGAAAATTTCTAGATTTAGTGAGTTTACAAAGGTGTAATTAAGTTTAATCTTTTTTTCCTAATTTTCATCGTTATTTAAGTCTGTTTAATTGGGCTGTAATGATAAGAAAAATCATGACCTTGAAATGATGTGAATATGAAATGTCGACCTAGGTATCTATCACATTTGTAATTTAGCCTTTAAAATTAACAACAGAATTGAAAGAGGCTTAAGCGTGCAGGTATCGTAATCTCCATTGGCGTATCCAGGGAGGGGGGGGGGCGGGTATTGGAACCTCCTTTATTTTTGCAGAAAGAGGAAGAGAGAGAAAATGTTTATTCTGTAATATATATATTTTTTACATCTAGTATTTTCAATAAAATATGAAGTACTTCAATCTCTGCCCTTTCTGCTCTCTAGATAGAGTTTTGCTTATTGCTTCTCCGTGTACCTTCACAATACCGGTCCCGGGCCTCGACCACCCACATGTAACTTGAAATATTTCACTTTGATATCATCGGAAGATTCCAGCGAACGAACGTACGGCTATACCATTTTTGGACCATCTTTTAAAGTAACTAACTTTAAGAAGTATGCATAAAAAGTCATGAAAGGGAGTATCCATAAGAGAATATTATCCTTTACAAAAATTTTGATATTTCTTATGCAAAATTTGTACATGACAATTAATTGTCATGTACAAATTTTGCCTAAGAAATATCAAAATTTTTGTAAAGGACAATATTTATCTCCTTATACTATAGGGATATTTTAATCATTGAAGAGAAAGGTTCAAAATGTCCCGTAGTATGTGGGGGAGGGGGGCTCACTTTTTTCTTTAAAAAATCTTTTGTTAGAATTTGAATATATAAGTTTTAATTTGCATTGGAAGCTCCCCCGCACTTTTTGTTGCGGAAAGGTTCAAAATACAGAAAATCAAACATTTAAAAGAAATCAAAATGTACCCGAAAAGTTAGACGAAGTCCCCCCCCCCCCCCCTAAATAGGATTTTTAGAGGGTGGTGCACAGGTTGTTAATTTATTTATTTCTGCTTGTCAACTCTTTTTGGAGGTTGCCCCCTTTGAAAACCGTTGCTACGGGCTTGAATGTAAGTGCCTGTGGTGTGACTTAGGACCCCCCCCCCTTTACTAAAGGGTCTCGAGTTATCTTAAACAATGCTAAGTTATCGATTAACTCGATCAATTTAAAAACACAAAAAAGAGATTTAATTTTTTGTGTGTTTTTTTTTTTTTGTCTGTCTCTTTTAAATAACGGAATGGTTAATATACAACACCTGCAATCGTAACTTCTCGGCAGAAGGTCTGAGAATCTTATCGCACGTGTGTAGACCTAGGCTATTTGGTCTTGCAAGCACAGGTGTGTGTAATGTTTGCTAGTGACGCTTAGACTGGTGACGGTATTTGCTACAAACATGAAGAACTATACACCAGTTTCATAACATGTACAGTTTTTTTCTAGTGAAAATTGGAGTAAATTAAAAGTCGAATATTTTGGATACGGGGTTACCCATATCTATTCTTGTTACAACGACAGTCAATGCATCCATGGGCGAGTTCATTAGTTACTCTGAAAGGTGGCACAGGTTTACCTTTCGTTAACATTTTCTACAATGATCTGCTTACTTTGAGTGATTGTACTTTCATAGCAAAGTTGTTAAATTTTATTCCCGATTGGCCTATAAGTTTTGTCATTTAACTGAAAAAAAATAGGGTTATTTCGATACCTGTAATGCTTAACGGCTGGGACTTGACATCTGTACTAGATTTATACGGAAGTATCCTATCATTGGAAAGATAGATGGTACACGTGTAGCACAGATCTGTAGTACGCGGAATTTTTTTTTTTGGATGTTTCTCCCTCTCCCCCACATGGAAAAACATTGCTACAGGCCTTTATCAAGCTATATTTGGATTGCTGTCTATCAAATTATTTTGCAAACCTTGATGCACAAAACTAATGCCGGTAAACATGGCAAAGACTATCTTTTAACACCTAGTGGTTTGAATTCAACATGTTCAAGCTGTTAAGCTATCTCTATAAGTTCTTCCTACTTATTTAAAATGCTCGTACCATAGAATTTAGTTTGTATATAAGGATATATGTATTAAAGAGAAATTCAGATCTTGGTTACGCCAAAGAATACATAAATACGATGTGCAGGTTTTAGAGCGAGGTTTGCCAATGATTGGCATATTCTAATTCGAAGAGGGCGAATTGTTCTACGGGCAAGTTGTCTTAGAGGCGAACTCTCTAACATCCTCGCGCATGCGTAGCCTGACGTAAGCCCATGGCATCCGGTTTAACTCCGCTAATATATTTTCTGCGTGGACCTCAGGGTCCACGCAATTAAGGAAACATTATTTCTAAAGTTCACGTCATACAGCTTACTATGACGTCATATTGTAAAGACAAGTAGGATATCTCTGGGTGTAGCCTTAACATACTCGCACAATTTTTTTTATACTTAGACACATTGCAATCAGCTCAAATCGTCAGTTCCACATTACGAAGACACAGCAGAGCTTTTAAACGGTCAGTCAAAAGATTCATCGTGTGTATCATGCTAGCAAAAATAAAATACATTTGGATAAAATACATTTGTAAAACAAATCATGTATAAAATAAATCATCGTTGATTGTTTTTAATCAAATATTTCAACATTTCATAATTCTTTAAATAATAAATACGCTATTGTATATTAACAACTATATTTAAATTTATATTCATTTCATGTTCTTAATTAACGTTCTGTTTTGAGATACTCGCAAAATTTATCAATGCAGATAAAAATAAGTATTACTTGGCTTGATTTTTTATGTTATTCCACTGATTTAGGTAAAAACTATGTAATGATAGATAATATCATTTTCAACATTTTAAGGATTCCTACAAAGAGGGTCAATGATACGAAAAAACAACTTTCAAAACAGCTGAAGAAAAGAAAAAAAATATATAGAAGGAATGTTCTAAGATATGATAACTAAAAAGCTTATTAAGAACAAGAAAATTTTCAAAATTTCAGTATATCTCTATCACTTTTTGCTGAGGCAGTTAACAAGGATTAAAACATTTTTAATAATTTTGTGTTTTGACTAAAGCAAAACGTATTCTAGTATCCAGAGGAAATGTGGAGTTTGTCATATTTTGTGTTATTGCATTCTGCGTCGAGAGTAAAGCAAAATGTGCTAACAAAAAAAAGTAATAATCTTTCTTTATATTTACCAAACGAGTTTTGAAGTGAAGATTAAATGACTGATTAACATTTTTAAACATTTAATCCACCCTTAAACTTGATGACTTTTTGTGATGTTCTTAGTTTATCCCGATCCCGAAGAAGAGAGAGAGAGAGAGTGTGTGTGTGTGTATTGTAGATACAAGTAGATAAATAAACAAGCAATAGTGTAGAGAGAATTTTTTTTTTTAACTAATATTGTGTCCAGGATCGATGTGCACCAGTATGATATGCCAAAATACAGGAATTCCGGATTTATCTGATATTCGAGCCTATATTTTTCTCTCATATATATTTGGAGACTGAATGTTAATTTTTGTGTTCAGAAGTAATAATTATTTGTTATATATTTTGTGTGATTCTCATACTGTACCGATATATTATAGGGACTGCATTAGGGAGATATTCCTAGTCTTTTTTCAAATATAATTTATTAATTTTATTTGCACTTTTTTCCTCTTTACAGTATTTCTTGTACACATTTATATTGAATACAACCTTCATTGCAGCTTTCTTAACTGGTGTTGAAAGAATGACTAATAAGCGAAATTGAACGTATAATTTTCGGTATCATCATTAACATTTTCATCACCATCCACATTATCATCCATATTACCGAAACTCTAACTGTCACTAACCCTGTATACAGTAGTCTACGAGAAACTTCCGTATGATTTACACACCACTTTTGTATTTACATGTACATATGTCGCTGAGAATATACTACTACAGAGTGCACCTTCAGATTTTGCTCTGATACATTTTGATATATATATATATATATATATATATATATATATATATATATATATATATATATATATATATATATATATATATTGAGATCGTGGGGCAACTGATGGTTTGTTCCCATTTCGCCTTAACTGTAAAGTTTAGCATTCCCATTTCGCCTTCGTAAGCTCTCAGGTGAATTAAGGCGAGATGGGAACTTGTATAAATATCTAATTAAATCTAAATACTGTTTGTATAGCAGTATCGTTATAAATTTTAAATTATCTATGAGTAAAACTGTTGTGGAAATAAAATTGATAAAGATGTATAATGTTTTATTTTAAATACTTTTTTATTTTCTTGATGTGCAAACAATATTAAATAATGATATAATACACATATTACAATAAAAGTCAAGGAGCACATTGATGGATAGCACATTGATATAGTTCATTATCACAGAAGATATAAGCACTGAAGTTTCCACAAGCACTGAAGAGTTTATAAGCACTATCAGATTATTTGTCCAGCTTCAATATATAGGATGCTGAATCTCCATACTGGATAAAGTTCGATCTTCTCCCCGGATGCCAGTTGGGTTTTCAGGCGCTGGAGTCGTTCTTCTACCTCGCGATATTTCTTTACTGTTTTTCTCCTCTTGCCACCAGCTGCACGCTGTATCATCTTGACTTCATTTGCTGCTTGCTCTTTCTTGAACTTTTCAATGATCACATAGATTGAAGGATGTGCAATCTTCACTCTCTTCTTTAGTTTGTTGTGCCAGCCCTCTAGATGGTTGTTAGTTCTGGGGCCCTCGGTCTGGTAGTGATTCCAAGTAGGGGGTGCGAAGCTGTAAGTGTGGCACAGTCTTCTCTGTCTGGTGCATTTTCTAAGGTGTGTAGCCAGTAGTCCTCAACTTTGTCAAGGGGTAGAAGTGATCCAACGAAGGCATGTATGGTGAAGATACTGTCAAACATCTGTGGTGCTGTATAGAATATTCCGTCACAGTAGACTGTGTCTGCATTGCACAGGTGATGGATGTTTTCTGAAGTAGAAAAGATGATCATTTTGTTGACGTCTCCATCATCAGCTTGTAGGAAAGGCTCTCCACTGGTGGTCTGGCCAAATTTCATCTCTAGCTGAATGTCGGGTCTAGTAGTTGGAACTGGTGGTGACATCTTCTGTCTGGATCTGTACAATGAGGACTTTGCTGTGTCACATGTTGGTAACTTTGATGCTGTCTCTCTGCTCTGGGCATCCCATGCTGCGTCCCTGAGTTTGGTTATCTCCTTATCGTAAATGGAGGGTAGTGGTGTGAGTTCCTCTTTGGCTCTACTTCGTATGGTGCTGAATATGCGCCTTCCATCTACAGCTGCTCGGTTAGGTGGATGATTGTATGATTGACCAATCTTGCTTGGTGTATCATCCCTGGTACAAACTGTAGCTTTGCAGTTTCGTTGAGTACATTTCCAAGATATCCATGTTTCTATCTTGTTGTTCTGACTATATGTAAAGCCATTCCAAACAAGGTGTCTGCCTCCTCTGCTAGTCTCTTTGAAGTCAACATGTAGTAGTACACCAGCCATTGCTTGTACGTGCATGCATGTGGATGTTGACCATATTATCTTGTCTACTCGATTAATATATCTCTATATTGAATTCTGAGTATCAAAGCATTTTATAAAAAAAGAGAGTAAAACTGACGGCTATATCAAATATATCGGTCATTTCAGCATTGCACGCGCGTGCATGTGCATGCATATGCATGATGATAATACCCTCTTGCCTACACTTCTAATACATTTCTATTTTTTGAGTTTCAAAGCATTTCATGAAAAAGTTTTAAAGTTACGACTATATCAAGCACATTGGTCATTTAACACATTGTGCGCGCTCGCACGTGCATGCATGTTCTTGCATTCAATTCTGATAGTAGCATAATGTAGGAATCCATTATACCTATTTATATTCTAAATTTCATCCTGTTTTGTTGAGAACCAAGAAAGTTATAGCCATTTAAAGTTTAAGCCAATCAGATTGCAGAACACGTGCAACGTATTTTGTCAAAAAACAAGATATTGAGACTTTTATTTGAGCCAATCAGAGCGAAGGGCACGTGCATGTGCGTGAGTTCTTGCTAATTTGACCATGCCATCTTGTCTACACTACTAATATATCCTTATGTTATGAGTTTCAAACCATTTCATCAAAAAATATAAAAATTACAGCTATGTGAAGTATATCCGTCATTTTACTCATTGCACGCTCCCGCACGTGCATGCATGTGCGCGCAAAATGACCTTCGTTCCGCACATCTACACAACATACCTATTAACACTAAAAAGGCTTTAACTCAATTGGATGAACAGTTTCCAAGAACACTCGCGGACAAGAAAGTACCCGAGAAGAAATGAGAATAAAAAAGAATAATATCTAGAGCAAGTTTGTTGAAAAGCAACGAGTAGGTCTTCCGTCCTGTTTTGACTAGAAGTGACGTCAACAAAAGAAAGGAATGAGTTAAGACGTCTCCAGTGAATTTAAAATTTCAATTTTGCATCAAAACCTGCAAAATAGACTATTTCTGGTTACTTCGGGTTTGACCGGAAGTGATGTCGAGGGATGAAAAATTTGGTTGGATGCTTCTCTTTACATAAATTAACCAATAACATGTCGAAAACGGCAAAAATATGCATTTTCTGACTACTTCCGTTATGGCCGGGAGTGACGTCATTTGACGACTTTTGACAAGCTTATACTTGTCATTTTGAACAATTTTGCTTCTTTAATGTATCACAAATTCTCAATAGTTTTTATATTAAGAAACCAGTTTCAGCCCTTGTAGATCCCTCTTTTTAGGGGTCAGTCCCTATTTGTTGATATCAAATGAAAGAGCTTGTCATTCTGCACAACTTTTGTTCTGTATGTTTTAACAAAATATTGACGTAAAGAGATATTTTTGAAAAAAATGCTAAAATTGTTGAAAATCTCAATATGACTTTTTTCGGAGCATACCGAGCGTCAACGCGCGGCGCTTCCGGGAAAAATGAACTCCTTAGTACACATTTATGAACATTGCTCTATCATCACTGAAAATATCAAGTTCCTATTGTAAGTGTTTTTTTTAGAAAACGAGCGGACAATGTGACCTCTAAAAATCACTTAATCGCAGAAATCTTCGGACGGAAGGTGACGTCATCAAAATAAAAAAAAAATATATCTAGATTTTTTTGATGTTCTACCAGACCTGAAAGTTTCATGAAAATCAAACAAGCCATTTTCGAGAACTCGCGTGCACAAAATCGGTGGGAAAAAAACCCAATAATAATAATATTATATATATATATATATATATATATATATATATATATATATATATATATATATATATATATATATATATATATATATATATATATATATATATATATATATATATATATATATCTCCCATGATTTGTGGTTTGATATGATTTTTTTCAACGAGTTGAGTGTTTTTATCCCCGAGCCTTGGCTCGGGGATAAAAAACACACAACGAGAGTTCGATAAATTATCATTTCTAACCACAAATCATGGGAGATTTTTTTATCACATGTTTTGTACATTACTATCAATGTTTTACATTGATTTTATATATGAATCCACATTATTTTTACTTCGTCACTTTCATGCAAAACCCATTGTCACGTCACAGCAGTGGGATATGAAAAAAATATCAATTGAGTTATGTCCAAGGGATAAAAGAGTAAACATGTGATAAATATATTATTCATCAGGTCATAAAACGGTTAATGATACAACGATGACGAAGAAAGAACGGATGATGTTGAACCCTTTTCTACACATTTATCCTGTTTACAGACATGCCCAAAATGTCCAACTGAATATAATGAGATCTGTAAGCCAATAACAAAGTTTATAAGTTTTTTTAAGTTTATTAAACTACCGTGATCGTATACATTGTAGATTTTTAAATGCCTGTTTCTGAAATTTCATCAGAATAGACCAATATACTGGTTGTAGCAAAAGTTTTAAAGATCCGTCCTAAATATTTAAGAAGAGCGTAGAACTAAAATTCCAAAGTAATAACTAAGATAAGGTTCGAAAAATTAGAGTCCAAAGTGTAAAGTATTTCAAAAGAGAGTCAATAGATGCCAAAGAATGATCGAGAGAAAGAAGAACAGAATGCCGTTTTTCGGCAAAACAGGGTATTTTGTTGCTCAGGTATTCATGGTCACGGATATAAAAGTACTTTTCATTGGCTGACTTAACATTGCCATACCACCTACGCTTAGTCCGTAGGTCTATCCGTTGACCTATGTACCCCAACATGACACTACCCTCCAATCCAGATATACCTTCATTAATAATATTTATGGACTCAGTCCCCATCTATGTACCACAGGAGTTCTAGCCCTAGGCTCTTTTACTTATCTGCTTCAAAGTTCCCAATTCCATTACTCTTAATCAGGAATCTTAATAGTAACTTTACATTTCCGTTCAAAGTTTATTACTTAGTATCGATGGGCTTGATTGGTCTATTCTGATCAATTCCATTACAAATGAGTTTACAAAATTTTAGTTCATTGTATCAATAACAACATCCAATTTGATCTAACAATATAATTATAGTTCATGATGTTAAAGTTTCTTTTCCAATTATAAAATCACTGCATGTGGTACACAAACAATGTACACCTCTGTTTAACAAACTTTTATTTCATTATACTGTCACTATTAAGTTCACTATTAATAACTAAAATAATTATGTTATGAATATAATCCAAGTTTAAAATGTTAGATAAAATATCCATTCTGAATCCTATAGGTTTACAGATCCGACTTATGTTAATAAATAGAGAATATTACATACTAAAATCCATATCATATGTCATATCAGCCCGAGTGGCCCCATATCAGCCCGAGGGCTGATATGACATATGATATGGATTTTAGTATGTAATATTCTCTATTCATATAACACTGCGTTGCTTTCTACAGTTACATTTTATTCGTGTTAAAATTTTACGTAACCGCACTAGTACGTCTTTGAAAAATTCTGTTAATGCTTTTCTACCCATTTGCATTTTTTGCAGTTTACTAGGTTCACGTTTTTGTACATTAAGTGCAATTATTTTTTCCCGTAGACATTGAAAACCTGTGTCTCAAGCTGCATGTATCCAGTTTAACAAATGATAAAAATTCTATCATGTTGAATAGTGATAGCAAATATCGCAACTTCTGATGTCTGTCATCCTTATTGAATATCTCGTGAATCTTTATACTTTCACATGACAAAATATCCAGGTCAAATTGTATGTGGCAATGTCGTTAATCATAAAATGTTGTCTCTGCCTATGAAGCAGGCCAGCGATCATTCTTCGATGAGAAGTACGTCGAAATGTCTACCCAACTTTCTCCCAGCCAATTACTGACTATATATTTATTGCAAGATAAACCTTTATCTGGAGACACGGTGGGATATTCTCCATGATAGGCGACAAAATACACAAAAAATGTACAATGTAAATTTTTCTAAAATCATCATTTGGAACAAAATATGGTGCATACATAATGTATTTTTCTTTTATATATGTCGAGAGTTTACTTGAGTTGTATTAGCTTTATTGCATTTTCTCTGATTACTACAAGACTTTTTCTTATCTTTTAAAAAATAATGTTAGATTTTCTGCCTTAGAATCTGGATAAATCCGTTAAGAATATACAAAAAGGGGCTTAAAAAAATAATGTTTAAGTTTTTTTGCGCTAATAGGATTTCAGCCAATCAGAGCTTATAAAAATTATGTTCAGTTCTAATATGTCTTATAATTCGTCTTTAGAGGAAATCAAACGTGGCGCTGACTTCTTCTCCAGTATTCATTTTTGAGGTAACCTTTATTTCGGTCCCGGCGATTTCCATTTTTGTTTTAATTTGAACCCTTTCAGGCCAGACACCTTTGTCACACATAACCTCAATATTACCAAGCAGATGACATCCCTTATCATCTACGTACTTTGGAGATTCTTTATCAGATACATACACTGAAACACTAATTGGTTTTCTGCGATTGGGCTTATTCCACTCATCGACAAAGGACTGTATACTGGTCAATTCAATCGCCTCACCAAGTGAAACTACTTGCCCTATAGTAAAGAACTTTTGGAAAACATCGCTGCAATACGGTCTTCCTTCAATCAAAATTAGTCTTGATATTGGATGTATGGATTCATCGAAACTTTCGGCAATGGTTGTCCCATATGTATATCGACATATACGCGAACAAATCAAATCTGGTTCATGGCCATAGAGAACTGCACCCTTAGTAACTGCTAATCCTGCTTCCATTGGAATAATAAACTTCTTGTCAGGAAAGGCCTTTTTAATAGCTGAGTTAACAATGGAACTCTCAGCAAATCCCCCGACCATTACTACGCCGACAAGATCACGACAACAATCCTCATTAAAAATACCTTGTAAATGAGAGATGATATTATCAATCGACTTCTTATAGAATGCAAAGAATGCAGAATGATCAATCTTGAGTTTATTACCCATTAACAAAACAGTTCTGCCATGTGGTGATTCTTTAATATTGTCTTCCATGGTACTGTCACTTTTCTTCAATAAAATGTTAATGAAGGATTGGGGAACTACAAGGTTAACATTCTTTTCAACGTTGTTGTCGACGGTTCTCTTCTTAATCTCAAATACCCGAAGAAACTCTAAATATTCCGACCTACATTCGTTTGTAAGCCTGCTTTGAACTTCGGATCCGAATATATTTTTCAGGAAATCAAAGAAGGTTTCATCCACATTGGTTCCACCCCAGTTTCCACCACACACCTTGTAAATTATCTTCATTTTCCCCATGTCTGTTGTTTCTTGTACTGCAATATCCACTGTCCCACCTGTACATAACGAATGAGATTCATTTTAGCGTTATATAAGGCAAAAACCTGGAAGCTATGATTTATAGACCGATATGTGCATATATAATGTCATATTTTACGTTTTGTTTTGATCGTTACAGACGTACTTTTCTACGTAGCAGCAATATCAGCTGTAAAAAAGATGTCACCAAGAGAATGCTCACCCTAGTTATATATATATATATATATATATATATATATATATATATATATATATATATATATATATATATATATATATATATATATATATATATATAATAGAGAGAGAGAGAGTTTGTAAGTATGTTTTAAGTCCTTGTGAATGTCAACGTACAGAGTGTATGCCAGTGAAGGGCATAAACTTAGATCTTTACTCAAGGTTACTCAAGAGTTACACCCTTTCAAACCATAGTTATGGAAATGTCAAAACATTAGAAGTTTTTCCAAGTAAGAGAAATTCTATTTACAAATCATAAATTACAATTCTCTTTGCAATAGCAAAATTCAAAAGAAAATCTTTTATCCATGGGTATTCAGAGGCAAAATGGTACTGAAAGTGCAAGCTAGTATTCAAACAAATTATAATTTGGGTATTTTGATAATCTGACTTTATATCACTGAAAGCGAAAGTGAAAGATTGTGTAACACATGTGTATAGAAATCAAATATTTAGGTTTAGTATCTGTGATATGAAGGTTGAATGCTAGCTTGCACTTCATAAACATTTGTAAATTAATTTAAATACTATTCTGCCACTGAATACTGGTGGATAAAAGGGCGAGATGTTTTGAAAAATTCTGCTATTTCGAAGCGCATTTTATTTTATTTATTTATTTTTTTTATTTTTTTTTTTGTATATATAAAATATCTCTTACTTGGAAAACCACTAAATCAATTTTTTTTATTATTTTAAATTTTTTTACTCAAGCCTTAGAGGGGCTTGGATTATCTAAAAAGATGCTAGGTCATCGATTCACTCAGTTTAGAAACACGAAAATATATTAGTCGTGTAAATAAAAACATTCCTAGAAACAAAAAATGAAGCTTGTCTTAAAATTGTCTGTATATTCAAAGATATTAGGTGTTAAATGTCGGATTACATTCTATGACGAAGGAATAATAGGTGATGCTCCGCAGCCGCAACAGATTTTGCGCTTTCTTCTACGTAGGAACCTCAGGTAAGTTTTCCAACGACCTTCAATGCATGGACGAGTTCATCGGTTACTCTGAAAGGTAACACAGGTTAACCCTTCGTTAAGATCTGACTACTTTGAGTGATAGTACTGTTAAATTCTATCCCCGATCTATAGTTTTGTTTCAAAAAGGGGCTATTTTCTATAACCCATAAGGGCTGGGACTTGACACTGTTTTGGATTTGTACGGAAGACTCTTTCATCGAAAAGATTAGATGATGTACACACATATTTTACAGGCCCGTAATACGCTGGATGTTTTCGGAGATTACCCTCCCTCCTCCACTTTGCTAAAACGTTGTGACATGGCTTGAACAGTTATTTGAATTGCTGTATTTCAATTTTTGCGATATGCCGTTTAGGAAAAATACAAATAAATGCATGTTGTATTAAATACCTTAATATAGACAAATATGAAATCAATATAGAAACTACCGCCACTATGCTTCATGAAATATTCCTAAAACTGAATACAATTCATTATTTAAGTAGAACGTTTAATTATATTAATCCTAAGTTCTATAATTATGAATTTTAGGTAAAATAAAGATATTTGTTTTTTTTTACCACATGGAGAAATGGTGTTCATTCTGATGATTTGCATATCGGCCATTTTGGAACTATAATGGCGGCCGAATTTATAAAGGTTTATATAGGGAAAATTCAAAAATTGCAAATTTTTATATCCTAACTATTTCGGATAAAGTTCTTCCGCCGATGGTTTGATTCTTCTTATTATCTTCTACCGGAAAGGACAAGATTGTTGATACCAAAATGAAAGTTGCGGCCGCCTTTTTGATTTGAAAATTCGAAGCGAGAGTATAATGTTTCACCGAAGGAAAGAGCACAGAATTGGTGTTTTCATCATTTTTTATTAGGAAATGTAAGTGTTTATTACAAGTTGACATAAATTTTCCGCCGATTACGAGGTGCAGGAGAGAGCCTATTTTTACATATGTTTTACCATTCCATGAGGCGTTACGACCGCCTTTTTAATTTGAAAACGGCAATTTTTTGCATCAGTGTGACCTACATTATATCGGGAAATTTCGAGTTTATTCAGTATCTGATGAATATTAATGAGAAATAAATCACATGGAAGCAATTTCATGAATAAATTGCACACAATTTCTCCATATGACGCAAGTGCAGCTTTATGAAAAAGCCACTACATGTATGTATATGTCCATGTCCATGTATTTTGTTTTCTAGTACATGTCCATGTATTTTATTCAACAGAAGGTGTTGAAACTCAAAAGCCTACATCTTACATGTATGTCATCTTAGCATATTTATGGCACTAGTACCAGATTATTGACTTTCTACAGCTTGAGTATCTCTGACGTTTGTCAGTGAATACATGTTTTTTTTTTTAACTAAGGTCTTCCGTCTTCAGCGGAAGACCTTTTTGTTATTTTTAGGTTTCTTTTCCACTGTTTATAAGGTCTTCCGTCTTAAGCGGAAGACCTTCTTGTTATTCTTCGGTTTCTTTTCCACTGTTTTTCTTATTTTTTTTTTCTTACCGATTTTGTGCACGCGATTTTCATGAAACTTTCAGGTCTGATGGAACATTAAAAAATCTTGATACATTTTTTATTTTGATGACGTCACTTCCGGTCCGAATTTTTTTTTTTTGCGTTTTAGTGATTTTTGGAGGGTCAGTTTGGCCGCAGGTTTTCTAAGAAACCACTCATCACAGGAACGTGAAACTTTTAGTGAAGACAGAGCAACACATATAAATCTGTAATATGTAGTTAACTTTCACCGGAAGTGCCACACATCGACGGTCGCTATGTCCTGAAAAAAGTCATATCGAGAGTTTCAAAATTTCGAACACTTTCTGTACGATATCTTTTTACTTGAAAATATTTTGTTAAAACATATACAACAAAATTTGTGAAGAATTACAAGATCTTTTAAATGCTATCTCGAAAAAAGGTCTGGCCCCTAAAATAAAGGATCTAGAGGGGCAAAAGTTTTTTTTTTCCTGATATCTCAAAAAGTATTGAGAATTCGTAATACTTCAAAGAAGCAAAGTTGTTCAACATGACAAGTAGCAGCTTCTGAGATCATCAAATTGTGTCGAATTACGTAACTTTAAGCCAAACAGGAAGTATTGGAAAATTGCTTATTTTCACAGATATTGGTATTGAATTGAATTATGCATATCACAGAGGACGTCTGATTGTATTTCCTGTCGAGTATCGTCACTTTTGTCAACTTCCAGTTAAACTGGAAATAAGTATAAATGACGTACAGTAAACTTCTTTTATAACGTACTCGGTTATAAAGTATCTCCGGATGTAAAGTAGCCATTCCGTAGTCCCGGCAAAGTGTCTATATATTTCATTGGAAAAAACACCACTTACAACGTATTTGTATATAACGTAGTATCGCTAATAAAGTATAAGAAATTGGTCCTGTTACATAATTACACCTCTTATAACGTATTCTGACACGTGGTTTCACACCTTTTCAGAGTTTTCTTTCAACTCAGTGACTGCGGATTAGTCACGCTTTGTTGACTTCACACTTCTCCGTAATTGGTGTTTTTCTAACGAGGTTTCTTTGTTGTTTCAGGTAGATGTATTTATAATAAATTGTTTGAATAAAGTTCATCGAGTGGATGTACTCATAATTGTTTGAATAAAAATTCACCTTTGAGTCAGTAAATAGCAATATAACCGAAAATGATATACATGTAACTAAACTAGTGAAAGAAAAATACATTGATTCAATATCAGTGGACCGTGACGACAGCGAGGACGACGAGGCCATGCCTGACACATGCATACCATCTACCCAGACGATCAAAGAGGGCATTAGTCCGAAGTTTCCACGACTCTGGCAATTCTAAAGACTTTTGTAAATAAATGTCGTCAGGCGAAACAGACAAACATTACGGATTTTTTATATGATCTGACGATCATCAAAATTGTACAGCTCTTAAGTGATTTTGAAATAATTTATACTTTGTGAAAATAAAATGTTACTGAATATTAATCTTTCTTAATATAAGAAATGAAACCAAATATACCTGTAAATCATTTATTTACTTACTATACATACTTTAGAATATTAATAACGCACTAACGGTTTGAAAAGTGCTTACGGTAAAGGTGTACTGGGTACTTCCCGTCTCCGTTTATAACGTACACCGGTTATAACGTAGAATTTATCACAGTCCCCTGAGATACGTTATAAAAGATGTTTACTGTATTTCTGCAGATATCAACATAAAATCAAATGATTAAATTCACCCAAGACTTCTGACCCAATTTTGTGTCGATTGGGTCACTTCCGGTAAAACCGGAAGTAGTCTTGATTTGCTTTATTTATCGAAAATCAGCATAGATTTCAATCATAAAAATCTAAATATAGATCGACATCAATTTTGGTCCTTTGGCCTTCTTTTTAACGAATACTTAAATTTCAATCACTTTTTCTTCAGCATCTCTTTACCTGTAAATACATGTATTTTGTTAAAACATAAAGAACAAAAGTAGTGCAGAATTACAAGATATTTCCATGGATATCATTGAAAAGGGGTAAAGTTGTTCAAAATGACAAGTAGCAGCTAGTGAGACCGTCAAAATACGTCGAATGACGTCACTTCCTGTCAAACAGGAAGTAGTCATAAATTGCTTATTTTCACAGATATTGACATGGAATTGAATTAGTAATGTCACAGAGGACCTCAAATGTATTTTCACTTTCGTTCACTTCCGGTTAAACTGGAAGTAGCCAGAAATGACTTATTTTTGCAGATATTGACATAAAATTAAATGACTAACATCACCCAAGACTATCAACCTCATTTTCTGTGAGTTGGCGTCACTTCCGATCAAACCGGAAGTAGTCATGAATTGCTTAATATCAAGTAACAGTGTAGATTTCAATAGTAAAAATATACAAAAGACAGATCAACATCATTTGGTATAGTGGCCTTCTTCATGATGAATGGCTTACCTTCCTTAAATTAGGGAGCTAGAGGAGTCAAAAGTGTTTTCCTGATAACTCAAAAAGTGTTGAAAATTTGTATAGCGTCATAGAAGCAAAGTTGTTCAAAATGACAAGTAGCAGCTGAGAAGATCATTAAAAGTCGTCAAAATGACGTCACTTCCGGTCACACCGGAAGTAATGGTAAATGGCTCATTCTTGCTCATATGACCATAGATGTCTCTCGATATCATCTCCTTGAAATTTAGACGAAAGACTTATTTGTTGCTTTGCAACACGCTCGTCTAGTTATTATTATTAATTAATTATTATTATTGTCAACTTCATAACTATAGTTTGCAGAGGTGTAACTCTCCAGTTAAGCAATTAAGAACATGAACACATTTTGGCCATTGTTAAAAAGGCTCCTAAAACAAAAATGTGCTTGTGGTGGAACCTTACAGCCATTTAACAGTGAGGGATCTTTATCGTTCCAACGCCTGCTGTGACACGGGGTCTCGCTTTTTATGATCGGCTTTGGCTCAGTTGAATCACAGTTGATTCCTCACGAGGCATCCAGCAAATGTAACTATTTTCGCACACGCCCTGCACTACTTTGATTACCATGCATTGACACCTTCATGTAAATTTTGCATTTGTTAAGTACTGTTGAGCATTAATTTCATGCAGTTACCATGAGATGGAAACATTTATACAGTTATATTATGAATAAATTTTTGATGCGTAGGAATTCCATTCGAAAGTATACTTCCCTTAAGGATAATTTTATTCTTTCATTGGTGTTTGCGAAGCATCTGGAATATACACGTTACATCGAATCTAGAAAGCGCGAATTATCTCATTCTGTCTATTTGTAGCATCGTGGACTTTCAGCATATTTTCATTTATAAAGTAGTTTCAAATCTCACAGATATTATTTATATTTATTTTTAATTATATCGTAATGTTGTTTTTTAGGACTGTCTATACATAAAATGAAAATAATTTTTGGACATTGAGAAAATTATAGTGCTCAAAGGTATAAATATTGAGATTATCTATCATATTTTCAACATAGGGTACCTTACGTTTACCCCCCCCCCCCCCCCGGAAAACTTTTCAAAGACAATGAAGTACTGATGAACAGAAATCACTGTTGTTTACGTAAGTGGGTAAAATTTCCGCAAAGAAGTGTTCAATCTATTCATATTGACCTATTAAACATGTAAAATATAATGATCTGATCTTGATCTGATCACAAATTAAGTACTGTACATTTTAAAGGGCAGATTACTCTATCTGCATAAAAATACCAAAATATCAGAACACTTTAGTGCGCAGTGTATAGAGGGCTCTCTTAAGGTGCTTGACACATCACATATCAATTAAATCTTCGATGACGCCATCTGTATCGATTTGTTTTGCACACGGCTCTTGATTTGCTTGGCGTTTAGCGGGAAAACATATACTAGTTGTTCCGTTCCGGAAAATTTTTAGGTATTTGGTTTTGGTGTTTATGTTCAACATACTTCTTCCGCTCCACGAGCTTTTCATGTTGTGAGTTTTATCGATGGTGTTTTACAGACACCACAGTGTATGTATTTTTGTTATTTCATTTTCATCTTTATATAAGTGATAAATAGTGCATTTCTTTCAATATCTATGATGTTTTCAATTTATGCATTTAAATATTTTGGATATGAATGAATTTATTGCCTATCGGTAGTGTACTCCCTGACCTATGATACGTTTTTGCATGTTCTACGTTGTATTGTTTATATTTTGTTGTAGCATCTACGGTTCATTCCTAGAGAATAAATTAAGTTTACTAGCTGTCGTGTTCTCGACTTTTTGGGACAGCAAACTAGTATTAAAACCATCTATAAGGTAGTTTAAACTTTGTTTTAGTCCTAAATTTGCTGAGATATTCATAAATACTCGATCAATCCAGTTAAGAAAAAATCTTTTGCAGTATGGACTGAGTGTAGAACTGTTCAGAATATAAGCATGAGTACCTAGGTTTTATTAACTTCCAACATTAATTTCTCTGTAAAATATTTCATAGTTAATAAACCTGCAGAGTTCTATTCTTATAAAGATATTAGCCAATGTGAATCTCATCCCATCTCACAAAAATACGAACAGTACATCTTTCTCTTTACTAAATAAAAAATAATAAAGGTTATTTAAGGCAACAATATTGTGTTTTTACAACCATTGTTAGGTTAAAATTTGTGCTTCAATTTTAATTCGGTATGTTGATAGAAACCTTTTGAGGGTTACTCAGTTGAAAGTAATGTGCAATTAAAAAAAATACTTATAGAATAAATATTAATTTTAGTTAATTAAAATAGAAAAAAAACAGTGATTTTTAGAATAGTTTAAAGTCTACAAATGAATTTCAAGACATTTGAGGATACTGACTACTGATATCCAATGCTGATTATTCCTTTAAAACGAATACTTGTTTAGGTTTCATCGAAAAGACCCTTAAATTTCATTTCAAAGTGCCCAGCGCCTGGCGAAGTGACAGTTGTTACCTTTTTTTTTTTTTTTTTTATCAACCTAGCTTTGTCGCAATTTGGGCGCGAATCGACGACCATTTGATAATGGATGGGGCGCTCTACCGACTGAGCCTTCCCAGCATAAGTATCTAGGCTTCAGAATTATTAAAAGTTACAATATTCTGATTAATTCTTTTACTTAAAACATTCTAAATCTAATTTCACAGACCTATTCATAAAGTAATGTGTATAGATGTTTGAAATCTTGGTGGGGAACTAAAAACATGTAGTTGTATGAAATTTAGAGGGTTATAGTGAAATTGGATTTCAAGCGTTACTTGACTGTAAATAGCTAGGAAGTTTCTACTCCTCGAATGCACTACACATTAAAATATAACACATCCCATTATCCTCTGAATTCTGACGAATTCAAAAAGTTTACACACAGGTTTTTAATTTTTGAATATACTGAGAACATTTGAGCAAAGATATATTCAAGTTTACAGTGGATTTTCAAGGATTGTTTTACATCGACAATTTCTTAGGTAAATGTCAATCACCTTATTCATAAACTAAATATTGAGAAAGTGGCCATCTCAAAGGGTCTAAGTTTTAGCAAAGGACATTAGAGTGAAAGGGATTTGTAAAAGACAGTATATTGAGTTTGATCTTGACCTTTGATTTGCATCTTTATCTGGGTTAGGATAAGCCAGATTGGGCCAAGGAGATAGAAAATACACTCAGGATAATGATTTCACACAAAGGTCTACTATTATCTTGACCTCTGAAAAAGAAATTTGTATTAAGGTCTCTGCACACCCTTACCCACAGGCACTTAATGGGTGAAGCAAAATTTAGAAAAGGCAAAGGGAGAAAATATGCTAATAAAAAGGATTTCACAAAGAGATTTGTTTCAACCTTAACCTCAGACTTTAGGTTCAACATCACTGATATTTTGAACACATGAACAATCTACGTGTACCGTCTGAACTAGGTAGGGCCAAAAGGAAAATAAACAAGCATTCTGAGAGTATTGCATTAGCAATACTAGTCCCCTACCGGTAAGTGTAATCTGGTTCCGTTCCCGTTAAGAATTGAAAATGCCATAATTCCGTCAAAAATTAATGAAGCGGGACGAAATGCAAACTTGATCTATAACTAATCAAGGTAAAGCCACATACTAAAAATCAGCTCAATATCTACAAGCGTTTAGAAGAAAATTGCGGAAAACCCGTAAAAATTGAAAAAGCCCTAATTCCGTCAAAAATCAATGAAGCGGAACGAAATGCAAACTTGATCTGTAACTCATCAAGATACAGTCACATACCAAAAATCAGCTCAATATCTGCAAGCGTTTCGGAAAAAAGTGCGGAAAACCAAGTGGGACAGACTGACAGACAGACAGAGGGACAGACAGACAGACAGACAGACAGACGGACAGACAGACAGACGGACGGACAGACGGATGGACAGACTCAGAGGAAACCTATAGTCCCCTCCGGTTTCACCGGTAGGGGACTAATAAGCTGCGGACTAGGATTTTAAAAAAAGAGGGTTTTTTAACCTCGATAAAACAATTAGTTCAGGGTCACTGGACACCCTCTATATCCACAAGCACTCGGTGGGTGAGGTTTGAGACAGATGGGGACAAGGGGTGTGTCGTTGAATTCTTAATGGACTAATTATTCTTCTTTGTTTATTGTAAAATCTATACACACATGTTATGTTTTGTATGCCGTAATAATTTGTCATAATAGTATGACGTCATATACGTTACCACCACGTCTTGTGAAAGACTTTCTACAGTTTAGATCAGAGTTCATTAAAAAACACTGCAGCGAACAGAGGTGTTTTAAATATCTTCGGGCTACCCAACCCACAACATTCTCGACATTGGTGCCGTGACCATTGGTATAGTATGACAAGCCCGGAAATGGATGCAGTGAAATTGATGACAATATGTTCCGATCATTGAAGTGCTATAACAAGAATTTTGAAGAGAATTCCTTAATCTGAAGATGAAATTTCAAAGAATGAAATGATGAAAATACTGCAAGAGAAACAGAATTTATCAGAGTATATTTACACGGAAATTCTACAAGGATTATCTAATCCTGTAAGATAGAAACTGAAATTGAGGAATCAGATGAGTAAAAGATTTAAGGCTCAAGCTACGTGCTGATGAAGCATGCAATGGATTACAAGACTCAGTTTACCCCTGGTCAAGTTAATGAGAACGTTCATCCTTCTACTCCTAAACACACCTCAGTTCATTCCTAGCAATGACCCTTCCCAGCTAAGTTTAGGAAGCACTAAGATTCAAAATCATAAAATGCCAAAACTTAAGTTGCCTGTATTCTCTGGAAATTTACTTGAATGACAAACTTTCTGGGATTGTTTTGAAACAAGTATTCATAGAAACAACAGCCACTCTGATGTTGAAAAATTCAGCTACATTAGATTATTGCTTTGAGACATGCAGAAGCTGATGTATCTTCCAGCTCCAAATAATATCCCGAATGTGAGAGTTAAATCAGTAAATTAGAGATGTATATGCGCAGTCTTGAGTCACTTGAATTATACCCCGAAACACTCATCCTTGCTGCTATCTGTGACCCTGAAGAAACTTCCACAACAATCCTCCGAGAAATCATTCGCCGAAATGGAGATGACCATTTGGATATACATACACTCTTCAAATCAATCAAAAGAGAACAATCGGTGTTTGAGATTACTGACTTCAACAACATTACTAACAGTGAACCAAATATCACATCAAGTCATCAGAATAGCCTTTTTCTACGGTTCATAGATCAGAATTAAAAAAAAAACACAGTACAGATAAGGTGTTTTTCATATCTTTGGGCTACCAACCCACAACGCAACATTCTCGACAGGGTTTTTTTTTATAAGAAATATATACATATACGACATCAATATAAATTCACTCCTCATCTGTCTCTGATGTCTTCTGTCACGGGTACTTCAATGAAACTCAATGATAACTACCTCTTTCGTTTTGAAAACGGATTTCGTTTTATAAAGTGTTTGAAAGATAAGGAGAGCTTAGCAAACAAACACAAGGAACACTTCTAGATATCACTTCTATTTATTTACAAATCCAATTTATCTGAACCACTTAACAAAATAAAATTAAATAGTTTGGAAACGGATTATCTCACAAAATGAAAAAGGAAAAAAAAAACATATGGTTTTCAGAAAAAAAAAACCTCACAAGAACTCAAACCTAGCGCTGGTTTCTTCTCCGGTACTCATTTTTGCTGATACTTGAATTTCCGTTCCAGCAATCTGCATTTCTATAGTACAAGTAAACATATCAGGCCATAATTTACCTTTGCATTTCACAATAACTTCCCCTAAAACGCGACATCCAACGTCATGAACAAACATAATATCTGACCTATTCGTGACATATACTTTTATATTTAATGGTTCCTTCCGTTGATCTGCTCTGCTTTCATCTCGAAAGTCAAAAACAGAAGTGAAAGATTGCTTTTCGCCTAAGGACACTCTTTGTCCTTTTTCAAAAAACATTCGAAAAATATTTTTGCAATATTTTTCTCCGTTGAATTTCGTCATATTGCTTAATGGGTGTAACTCTTTATTGAAAGGTTCACAAACATCTTCTCCATACGTATAGCGACAAATGCGTGAGCAGATCATTTTTGGGTTGTGTCCATATATAACTGCACCTCTAGCAACAGCTAGACCAGCCTCCACGGGAACGACGAGTCGATTTTTTGGAAACGCAGCTTTGAGTCTTTCAATAACTAGAGAACTATTTGCATATTGACCAACAACCACTATTCCTAATAACATGTTACAACTCGGATCCTTAAAGATAGCCTGGAGATGGGATATGATGTCATATAGCGAATTTTTGAAAAAGCTTCGAAACAAGTTAGCGTCAATAAACATCTTTTGGTTTGAAAATCTAATATAGCTGGCATATGGAGACTGGGCAACAATTTCAGAAATATTGCAATCGGTATGTTCTTTTAAAATATCGAATAGAGCTAAAGGAATCCTTATAACAATTGCGTGGTTTGAATGAGAATCAACTTTTCTTTTGGTTATTTCTAGCGCCCGCAAAAGTTGTAAATAGTCAGACCTACACTGAACTTTAAATTCACTGAGAACATCTGATCCAAAAAGCTTCATCAGGAATTGGAAAAATTCTTCATCAACTCTGGTACCTCCCCAAGGTCCTCCACATACTTTATAAATGGATTTCATTTCGCCTGTCTGGGTCGTTTCTTGAGCTGTAATGTCCACAGTTCCCCCTGAAACAAAACTCTGTACTGCACTGTATACAACTCCATGAATTTCTTGATATAATTAACCTGAGGCATTCATAGCAAAACATTGTGTAAAAAATACCTGCATGTTTCGTATGATTCCATTCATTGCATGTTACATCTGACGTATACATGTCTCGTACGTTAGAGGCAAAAAAAAAAAAAAAAAAAACAAAAAACAAAAAAACAAAAAAAACCAATCTCCATGATACTATTTTTGCTAAGATTCTGGAATTGTTGACTACTTTAAACAATGATAGATTTTTATCATTTGATACACATATCTGATAATAGTTCTTAAAATCAATGTCGAGAAATATATTTATGTTTCAAGAAATGAAGAGATGCCCTCACATGGATTGGATTACGCGTGTGTATCGAACACTTTTCTTGGAAATATCATTGTTATTGTATCTCTTAGGTGAATACCATGACCGAATACTATTGCATTAGTAAAATATTAATAGATTGTATTAAAGATGAACACGATTCGTAAAAGAAATGTGTCCGCCATATTCGATCTGAGTCTCGCTATATCTGAGGACCCCTATATATAGAGCAGTTCACTTAGTCACAGTTTAGTGTAATCAATCGTCACCGGTGTAGATGGACGCATGCTATACAACACTCGTAGCGACAAAAATAACTGTGTACTTCTTCCAATGTTGGAGAGTAAGATATTAAAGAGACTTACAACAGTTGCACAGGTCAGTGCATTATACAAACAAACACAAATATACGTAACTGCAATAAAATGTTAACACAGGTAATGCAAGATATGAACCAACACGAACACGGGTCGCCATTCCTCGGCGATATCCGTGACAATAAAGCAGTCAGGTGTAACGAATGCAAAGAATATACCCCGGTGCCGATATCGGAGATAGTAATATTGAAAATGGCGTATGCCTATTTACGAGTCGTGTTCAGCTTTAACCACACAGGTTTAAATTTTGATGTGACAGTAGGATAAAATAATCATGACCTACCTCCAAGATCTACAACCATGAATTTTTTCCCTCGTTCAAAGGTTCGGAGGACCAGTTCTTGGTGTTCTCCACCCATCTCAAATCTATCAATGGGAAGTAGACGACAATACAAGGCTGCAGCTTCTGGCTCATACGCTAACTTTAATTGGTCGTCTTTAATACCAGCCTGTACAATGTACAATGAAATGACGTTTTAAAACAATAGACCAATCAACACAATCATGCCTCTCACGTGAGTCAATAATCTCCTGAAAAATGAATGAAAATTAAACAATAAAATGCTTTCGTACATGTAAGTTGTTAGTATGGGAATAAATGTTGTAGCTGTTGCAGAAAAAATACATAACCCGCGTAAGCGGGTTATGTAATTTTTATCTGCAATAGCTGCAACGTTAATTCCCATACTAACAAACAAACAAAGAAATTTTATTGTTTATATTTATATCTGTCCAAAAATTACCTATAGTAGGATTAAGTAGATTAGATATTGTGTTATTGATATGTACGTAATTGTACGCTTAATTGCATCGATGGCAGAGTCACTGCTCAAAAAATCTTTACAGGTGATATGCTAGAGCCTTATTGCTGTTTACTGACTGCTAAACAGCAATAGTTTTCGTAGGAAATAAAGAAGGTATTCTGTGGATGTAAATATCATATCATTAAATGAAACCTGCTAGTATGAACACAGAGTTGATGTAATTACTCTAAAATGTTTAATTGAGGATTACATCAACGTTGCAGCGTTCACGGTAGCTCAGTCGGTAAAGCGCTCGCTCCGTGATCGGGAGGTTGTGAGTTCGAATCTCGGCCGCGACAGACTTAAGTCGATAAAAAATGGGTAGCAACTGTTCCTTCGCCATGCGTTCGGCACTTCGAAGTGAAAGTTGCGGGTCCTTCGGATGAGACCTTAAAAACCGAGGTCCCGTGTCACGGCAGGCGTTGGCACGATAAAGGTCCCTCACTTCTCAATGGCCCTGCATGAGTGCCGAGTAAAGGTCAAAATTTGAAGCCCTTCACTAGTATATGGTGGCGTCTCTATATGAGTGAAAAATTCTCGAATGGGACGTAAAACAACATACAATCAATCAGCAACTTTGGTTTTGTTTTTGTGAATGTCAACATACTTTAAATTTCTAGAAAACTTTGTTCGTTCTCCTATTGTGATCGGGAAGAAGTCATTGAGAGACATTCCTTGAACAAAACTAAATCTACATTTCATTGGGATGCTTGTGTATCAATATGAAAAATTGTAATCCAGCTTTAAATGGAAGATTTTCCCTATATTTTCCACGAAAAAGACAGCTTTCCTGATTCTGTTGCACACTACCTCTAGGGGTGTCATTTGAATAATTTTGATTTTGTAAACACTACATGATAATTTTAAAGATTGATTTTATAAATAATGACCCTGCTGTTTCTTAAAAGAGGGTTTTAAAAAAAATTCCAGTGTCACACTCTGCTCCTCCATTGTGGTCCCACTTAGCCCTAAAGCTATGTTTGAACAGAAATGATTCTGTATTACATAGATATGCTGTGTATTCAAATGATCAATTGTGACCCTGGTTTCTTAAGGCTTAAAATATTTTAAGTTGCTTTACTTATTATTTTATTATTTAATATTGCATGAACCCATCTTAGCCCTTCCCCCCCCCTCCCCCCCCTGCGTAAATGCATATGCTTATATATGAATATTTGCCGGCGGTCTTCAGAAGTTTTAGATCATGATTTGTAGCTCTGGGCGTTATGATGTGAACAGTGTTAGATCTTCAATACAAGATGTTTGCAAATTGTCTTAACATTCTTTGCATTTTTCCTACATATTGCCTTCAAAAAGTTTATCTGTACCGTGGTTTCAACCTAGGATAAGGTATAATGAATTCACACTTTATATGGAAGCTTTCACTTGACCTTACCACATTTTCATGAATTCTTATGTTCATAATCTCTTTTTGAGACGTGACATTTTCCAATGATACATGAAGAATTATGAATACCCGTCGAAGCTCTATGACAGGTTTAGTGGTTCTAAAGATAAGTTGAAATGTGAAAAAGCTTGGAGAAAAAATATGCAAACAGACGGTCACCAATCCCTCTTCCACCAGCAAATACATGTCCTCATAAATGGTAAAAATGAATAACTTGGCCTCAACTGCCAAGAAAATAAATAGTCTGTCCTAAACTGGTGTTAACCCCCCCTCCCCATTAGAGTTTATGAGTTCGGCAGTTTTCCGTTATTTCTTTGTCAAGCTTTTTTCCGTGAAGAAGAAAATAAATTATCTGTCCTTTGTCATCTTGAAAATAAATAAACTATCCTTCACTGGCATGAAAATAAATGATCTGACTCAAAATAATCCCCCCAATGGTCGTCCCCTAAGACCACATACAATAGCATCTACCAGGTGACCCCTTGTAATTTAATTTTGCACATTAACAAAATCCGGTTTAAAGAGAACAACTACAATTGAAAAGTTACAGTTTTTTGTTATTAATTTAGTTATTTCTCTACGAAAGCCTATTAGGATCAATCTAGTATGTAGAAAAAAAAAATTAAAAGGCGATATAACGCCTTTCAAAAGGCGTAATAATGCGAAAAAAGGCATCGGTTATAACGCCTTTTAAAAGGGCTTAATAACGCGAAAAAAGGCGTAATAACGCAAAAAGGCACTATTACGCCTTTGCAAAAGGCACTATTACGCCTTTGCAAAAGGCGTTATTACGCCTTTTATTTGCAATGCATGACTAACTTAGCCCACCCCGGGGGCTGAAATATTACCCTTGGGACATGAATATCACAATTAAATATAGGGCTTATTTCTCAATAATAATTTAAAACATATTGTAATTAGATTTCCAGGAAAAAAGATTTTTAAATGTGTAATATATTTTCAATGTCAATCGAAGTTAGTCCTTCTCTGATGCCAGACACCTCTACCAAGAGTCTTGGATTTCACAAATTTGGTTGAAGGCTAATTGATCATTATACCCATGCAAATAGTTTGCCTGCTTTTTTCCAAGAGGAGAGAAACATATTTTCAAATTTGACATGAATTTTTAATACATGACCAGCAAAACCCTTAAGCTGCGTCTACCTTTATCCTGGATTTTCACAAGTAGAGTGTTGACTTCTCTTAATACGCATGCAAACAGTTGTCTGCGAGATGTGCAGGAATATAGAAAACACTTTTAAATGTTGCATAAAGATGGCTTTGATTCAATCTTTCATAAATTTATTAATATTAAATAACGCCTTTCCATTTTTTTTTTGGATATAATGCCTTATCAAACAGGCCAGTAGTACGAGTGCGAGGGGGGTGGGGCTCCCTTAACCCCACTTTTTGGGAGTATAATCTTGCTATAGTTTAAATATAAAAATTCATTTATTGGCTGCTCGGTCACTGAACATTTTGTTGCAGTATGGTCAAACTCTTGCAAATCATGGTATTTAAAAAAAAGTTTTACCGAAAAGTTAGAAAAAACCCTCCAGTTTAGGCAGTTAAGTTTTTATATCGGGGAAGGTGGGTATCTTGTTTTCTGTCTCCACCCCCCCCCCCCCCCCTTAAAAGCACGAGCCCAATTATGACTATTCAAAAGGCATAATAACACCTTTTCAAAAGGCGTAATAACGCCTTTTAAATTTTTTTCTCCATAGATTGATCCAAATCGGCTTTCGTACTTCTCTTGCTGCTTCGCGTGTAAACTGTTTGGCTGAATCTGTCCAAATGGCGGGAACAGTGATCACCCAGAAAATGCCGTCTGCTGTTATGGCGTCCAATAAGTTCTTTTCGTATAACTGTTCGAGTAAGTGCTCTTTCAAATAACGAATGGCGTGAGCTATGATTGTCATAAATGGCATCTTTTTGCCATCAATGTCCTCTATTTCCATGTCCCTCTTCAAGTCTGTAAAAAGACAGTCACTCCCGGTCTGATCTTTGGATATATCCTAAAAATTATAATAATGCTGTGTGGATTATAATTACATAGAACTTTTTAAATATGAAAAGAAGAAACATTTCCGAATGAATGAGTCATTATAGCATCGCAAGTGTGTAATGTTATTTTTTTTCAAAGCATAACACTCTGAACCAAAAGCACCTGATGTAAAGATGGTATAACCACACCCACTAACCCGATTCTCCGCAAGTGAAAGAAGAATGATTCAAGTCTGGTATATAAATGCTGATTCACAACAAATATTTTAAAGGTCTGACCAGGCGTGAATAGAAAGGGTTTGTTAAACATCATCTCCTTGATCTGCCTCTTATATGTGTCGTTTATTATATTTTCAATCTGAAGATGAATATGATTACATGATAATTTTTAAAATTATCATATTCAACTTTAGATTGAAAATCAATAAAACGACACCTTTATATAAATTCCAGTGATAGTGCTGTATAATATTGAAAATTTCCATCGAAACCCCCCCCCTCCCCCCCCCCCCCCCCCCCCCGCTTTCTACAGCACTGTTTTTATGTACTGGTAGAAGAGCAAATTATAAAATGTAATATAGGAAATTTATATCACATGTTATGAAGACATGTTAGGATTTATATTTATGTATTTTTAAGAAGCTGTCGTAATCTGTAAAAATAAATCTCATAACGGGGGGTGGAGGGGGAGGAAGGGTTGATCAGGTGCCTGTGTTCTGAACTTTTCTAAATTGTAATTTTAGATCGATTACCAGCGCATTCATAAGTTTCATCTTAAAGCGACTGAAGTAGTACCATCCCTCATGTTCGTCATTTTCCGCCAATTCTGCGTACTTATCTTCTGCATCATACCCAAAGCTGTGGAAGGTCTTATTGGGCCTCAACAAAACAGTAGTAGGAGTCTTACAGGAAATAAAACCTGACTCGGTGGAAGCCCATTGGTTTGAGTGAATCATTAGAGGATTTGCTTGAAAATCATATTTAGATGAGAATGCGTATCCGGAATACGTTGAACCAAAGTCAATTGCTGCCACCATCAGTTTTTCAAGTTTTCTATCTCCACCTTCAATATAGCATAATGCAAGAATCTTGAAAGCAAATCTCAAATAATTTTATTTACAAATGTTTTGAACATCAAAATAAGTTCCTTAATACATCATGCATGTTATGTGTGAGATTCAACTAGAGAGTCTCAAACATTTGAGGTAAAATCGCAATTAAAATTGAACTGGAAGAATGCCACACACGAAATTTTAACAAAATTGTGTATTTTCAATTGAAACAAGGTATGAAAAAACTAAAGTTGAGGCTTTTTGGCATTATATTTTTGTTTATTTCGAGATATAGAAGTATTGCGATTTTAATTGATAACCTGTCCACGTGCATACCCCCCTCCCCCCGGAAAAAAAAACTGGTTAGATTTTTCAAATGGAGGCAAAGCTGCCCAAGCATATCATTGCCAACTGAACACCTTAGACTATGGGCGGGAGAAAGGGTAAAAAAGACAAAAACTAACAATTTATTTGTCAAAAACGTACTGAAATACAAAACTAACAGTAATCGCATCTTCTCGGACCTTTCCGGCAAACTCGGAAAAAAAAAACAAACCCTGGAATGCATTTACATCACCGGATGTTAAAATTTATACAAGATGGAGTCGCTTCCTATTTATTAAAGTATTGGATAGACAGAGTTAAAAGTCCCTTCTGTATAGTTTATTTTAGGTAATATCTTTACATTCAATGAAGTTCAACTCCATGCTATACAGATAAGAAACCTCTCTACCTTTATTTCAAAGTTTAGGAGAAGGGTGGGGGGTGTCATGGACGCCTACGTGTACCTAAATAAATCTAGGTTTGATTTTTGGCTTGTCGGAAAGGCCTGCAAAGTTGCGCTTGAACAAACTGCTTAAAATAAAATCAACAAACTCGATTGCAAAATCAACAGATTCCGTTGCAAAACGAGCGATCATCGATGCAAAACCAACAGTACAATGTAGTTAACTGAATTTTCGCTATATGGCGTGCAAAAAAGAAATTCATAATCTGAATTAACTCTAGATGGCGTAAGAGTCTGTAAATTATGAAGCCAAAGGGTTCAACAATGTAATTTCTTAAACATATGTAGACTGTAAATTGTGTACAATCGCAACTTGTTTATTTAAGCTATCCTGTGCAAAATGAAAAAGAAAATTACGTGAATGAACAACATTGTAGTTCATAGACTTCGGATTTGTCAATTTATGAAATGTAATATAAAATTTATAACAATTACAATATGCTAATACCCACTAGGTAGAATAAAGTTTTATAGTAAAACATCATAGTCGGGATATAATATTTTATGAGGCTGTGAGCATGATTTTTTTAAATAAAATGTTTATTCTAATTTTATGTTTTTTTCATATTGAACACATAGTTAATGTGCTAGAAGAATAAATGATTAAGAAACAAACCGTATTCAAAATCCGTTGGGCCAGTTTGTGTATATATTATGAAAGGTGGAGTGGGTTCATGTCTAAAAGCACCTGCGGCTTATCCTAACAAGAACTTTTAAACCAACAAAATTCAGCTGTCCCTGAAGCTGTTTGCAAAAATATTATGAAATATGAAGGGACGGGAGGCTGTTTTAATTCCCGGATCGAAACTTTCAAAATTTCCATTTATTAATAATAGTACATTTGTATATCTAGAAGGATTCTAGATAAATAAAAATCTAATCACAGCCTTGTTTTTACAATAGCCCTTTGTGTTTGATATTTGCAGCTTCTGAACTGCGTTGTCCCAATAAGGTGTATCAACTTCAGATCTGTGTTTGCTTTTTCCTTCACTGTACAATGTAAACTATAATACATGTATAGTCCCTCTACTAGTTTCTGGACCCCCCCCCCCAAGCAAACAAAACTATCATCGAGTTTGTTTGGTTTAGAGGAGCAAGTTGGTTTAGTTTAGGGTAGCATGGATGAATCTACTGATTAAAATCAATTATAAAAATCTCGGGGTCAATTGCACTGTCTCGTGCCTGATCATTGAATCAATCTAGTAACAGGTACAAAATTTTGAGTGCTGCAAAGATGCAAAGATGACATCGCCCCTTTTCGTGTGTTTGTAAACGTTGAATCTTACTACGTTTCAAATGCTGAAATATTCCACCTTTTGTGTTAAATAAAGCCGGATAGGCTCATTTCTGCCCAGATACGAACAAATATGAGTTAGTATCTTCTTATAACCAGATTATTATCTCGTTATAATGAGTAACTTTGTTTGTTTGTTTACTGTTTAATGTCCCTCTTGAGAATTTTTCACTCATATGGAGACGCCACCACTTGCCGGTGGAGAGCTGCAAATTTTGAACTATGCTCGGCACTCAGGGCCATTGAGCAGTGAGGGATCTTTTTCGTCTCAGCACCTACTGCGACACGGGACCTCGGTTTATACGGTCTCATCCGAAGGACCGGTCTCCACGTCCCACAGTGGGATTCGAACCCGCGACGTAAGGATCAACTCCTTACTCCGCGTAATGAATTACTAATTTAAAACGAAATAATTTTATCGTTATGGTAAGTTAGTAATCTCGTTAAAAAGGAAATAATTATCTCTTTATAACGAGTCATTATCTCGTTATAACGAGAAAATTATCTCGTTATAACGAGAAAATTATCTCGTTATAACTAGTTAGTTATCTCGCTATAACGAGATAAGTTTCTCGTAATTTCGAGAAAATTTAATAGCAATATAGGACTAAAAATTGGCAGCAGTTTTAATGGATTTTGTATTAATTTAACTTGAACAATTGATAAATGTTTAAAGAAAATCATTTGTGCTAGGGTTTAATTATAATAACTGTCTTGCTTTCAAAAATCATATTTTGATAAGTAAAGCAATTCTTAGGTGATCATTTTTACCATTAGTTGCATCGCTTTGTTGTACACAATTCGTGAACAAGCAGATATATAACCATCTCGCATTGTATAATTCATTATTTGTATTGTAAAATTTCTTATTTGTATGCATTATTTTTTTTTCATTTATATTGTATCTATGGGATTGTTTATTTATTTCGTTAAGACGGATTTCATTGGTCAAGTTTTAGAAGGGGGGGGGGGGGGCTAGGTACCACCAGTCAAGATTAAATTATTTTCTCAGTCAACATTTCTAAGGACAAATAATTATTTGATATCTGCCAGCGCCCCCTTTTCAAAACAGTTTCCTTTTAGCGCCCAGAACATCTAGCTCGTTAAAACGATACAGGCTACAACTTGACCAATGAAATCCTTCGCTACTAAACAAATAAACAATCCCTCAGATAAATAAGAAATTTTACAATACAAAAAAATTATACAATATAAATGGATAATATACAATACAAAAAAATTATACAATGCAAATAGATAATATGGAGTGCAAAATGAAAAAAACAAATACAATTCTAATGATTTTTTTTACAATACAAATGGAATACAAATAAAAATATACAATCCAAAATGGAAGATTATAGAAAACAAACGAAAAATTATAGAATAAAAATAAAAATTAAACGATACAAGTGAAAAATTATACAATACGAATGGAAAAATATAGAATATTCATAAAAATTATAGAATACAAATGGGAAATTATAGAATACAAATAAAAATTATATAATACATGTACCATTGGGAAATTATATATAACAAATGGAAAATTATACAATAAAAAAAATTATACAATACAGACAGAAAATTTTACAATACAAATGGAAAAGACCGAATATTGCAACGTTTGACATGCCATACGATTGTACAGACTGTAGATATTGTATAAAATAAATCCAAATAAAATATATTATTGATTGGACAAAACTAATGGTATCATATCGACATTATTAATTCGCATTATATGGAATTGTGCAAATATTTCTACGCATTTTTTTCCTGCGACAAATGTTATGACGCATAAAATTGTGCAAATATTTCTACACATTTTTTTCTTGCGACAAATGTTATGACGCATAAAATTATCATGATTTGATTAAAGTCAACAATGCTTGAGCAGGGCGGTTAAATCATCCAAAGTATATCGAATTTTTCTGATCTCCTTGTACAAGTCGACATAATTTTGACGTTATAAACACATCACTGGAAGAGGACACTAATTTTATTTTGCCATTTTTAGGTTAAACAACAAAACGCGACAGTCTTTTCAATAAAGAAATCTAATTAAATGCATAAGACAATAAACTAGCATGCGGTTGTTCCATAAAATCTTTATCATGCACAGTGCAAACAGATTTGATAGAATCGCCCCTGTTTATTTCAAATACTGATATTTTTACTTACAGATATCAAGTCTAGATATTTTTATCTCTCAATAATGAGATCCTAACGAGATAAATAACTCCCTGTAACAATTAAGGAGGTTCAATCCTGAGCCTTTTGAGCAGATTTTTGTCTGGACTTTTATTTCTAAGATTCTGCATCATTTTTAAGTTCTAACATTAAATCTGGATTCTACAATGCAAATTAAACTATATCCATTGAAAAAACTGCGATTAAATTCCATTCAAATAGAATTAAGCCAGGAACTATATTTTGTGGCGGAACGTTTTTTAGAAGAAAATGATCGATTTTTTCCCTTTTGAAATCTGTACAGTACTGTTAATTTTAGATTCCTATTTTTCCATGCTGGATGCACACAGAGCTGTTTTTTTGCAGTGAAACGTTTTATGCTGGTTCGGAAATATCTACTAAATTATTTCATATGAATTCTTTCATTATATTGTGACAAATATAGTAAATATATTCTGAAAGTCCAGGAAAAAATTGAGCCATTTTTAACATAAAATTAACACTTTTTTAGTAATATCTAAAAATTTACATCATAGACCCTCACTTTTGTTTTTCTTTTCTGAATATATAAGATAACTTTGATCAATCTGCTTAAATTCAGCAAAAGTTTAAGACTTTAAAATAATTTTCTTGCTTGTTAAATTTTTATTGCCAGAAAAATCACATTTTGTAAGTGCAGAAATTTCAAATAATTGATTATGCGAAGCAATTTGAAACTTTTTCTTAGTCACGATTTTAATGTTTCTATTTTTAAACAGACTAAAAGTTTATTTTGTCCCATGATTTATTTGGATAAAAACAAATTTCAGTGCAAAAAGGTCATATTGAATGTACTGTAGCGCCAAAAGAAGCATATTGACCCCTATTTTTTGTTTTGATATTTAATTAAGCTATGTGTGTAGAAACTAAAAATATACTTGACAAAAAAAGTTTAAGACTTTAAATATCAGGATCCAACCTCGTTAAGTAACTTGTTTTAACGAGATGATAAACTCGTTTTAACGAGATATCTAAATCGTTATAACGAGATAACTACTCTAACTCGTTTGAAAGAGATAACTACCTTCCTACCTACATAACTAGTCCTTGTTACGCCCGGGGGCACATAGGGCAAGGAATAGACTTCTCTCCTTCTTTCTGTCTTGAGCTTTCCTCTCAAGTTCTCCACCTCTTAGTTTGTGGTCTCTCATTTCCTTTTTCACACTCCTTCGCCAGGTGTTCTTTGGTCGACAAGGTTTCCTCCTCCCTTCTGGTGTCCATCAAAGTGCATACTTTGCTGATGTTCCTGGCTGGTTTTCTTAACACATGCCCTATCCATTGCCATCTCCGCTTTGTCAATAAAGCTCTCATATTAACTGTGTTTGCTTTTTCATGGAGCTCCACATTGGTTTTTTTGGCCAGAAAATCTGCATGTCTCATTCTGTCTTTCTACTTATGTCATTTGTTTTCCAGATGCTCTCGAGGCTGATGAAAGCACCCTAGCTTAACTATGTGGCCTTTATATCTTTTCCTGCACCCTAATCAGATGTTACCATGCTGCCAAGATAAGTAAATGATGTTGTGTTGCTCAGGTTATTTCCATCTACCTATATTCTTGCATGCTGGTTGTTGCATGGTATTTAATGACATAACGGCAGTTTTCTTTATATTGATTTTCATTTCATTTTTTTTCTGCGTTATTCTTATTTTGATGTTTTACTTTGCATATGCTTTTCTAGATGTGACAATAGGACGAAGTCATCTGCAAAGTCAAGGTTTTTCAAGATTGGTAATAAGAGTCCACCCTATTCCTGTGTTGTCGCCACTAAGAGTTGATTTCATGACACAGTCTATTGCTAGTATAAAAAAAGAAGAGCTGACATCACACAGTCCTGTCTCACGCCAGATTTTGCTATGAAGCATGCATCTGATGAGCTGCCTATAGAGCATTTAAACTTCAAGTAAAAAGCTTTACTCAGTTTTACCATCTTTGATGGTATTCCATAATGCCTTAAGATCTTCCATAAGCTTTCTCTATGAATACTGTCAAAGGCTTTTTCAAAGTCGATAAAGTTGATTTTAAACTACTTTTGCCACTCTGTGCATTGCTCTATAATGTTTCTTAGGGTAAAAACCTGGTCAAAACAGCTTTTTCCTTTCCTGAAAGCTGCTTGCTCTTGTCTTATTTTGGCATCGACTGCAATCTTAATTCTGTCGATTATTTTTCTGCTAAAAATCTTACTAGGTATTTATAGTAAGGTGATGCCCCTCTAGTTATTGCAGTTAGCCAAATCTCCTTTTTTTGGCAGTTTGATGATATTTCCTTTGGACCATGTCGTAGCTATTGTGTTATTATCACAGATCTTGGTGAATAATGGGTGTAAAATGTCAGTTGCCAGGTTTGGAACTGCTTTAAATAAATCTGCTGGCAGTTGGTCATTTCCAGGTGCTTTGTTGTTCTTATTGCTTTGTTTATTTCAGCCTTAGATGGTTCTTCTGTTTCAATTTCTAAATCTGTGTCAGCTTTTGGTATGTGTGACAGCTCGTTAGGCTCTGGGCGATTCAACACTTCTTCAAAATGCACTCTCCATTTTTCATCTTGTTCTCTTTCGGATGTAATGAGGTTGCCTTGCTTGTCTTTCACAGGCATGTTTGTTTTTCTTCTTCCACTCAACTTTTTTGTCAATTGATAGAGATCTCCAATTCTTTGTTTATAAGCACCTTTCCCACTTTCTCTTCTCATACCTTCTATAAAGCTTTTACGATCTTTCATTATTGCTCTCTTCACATATCTATTACACTTTGAATATTGTTCTCTTAGTCTCTCTTTTATTCTTTCCGAGTGGGTGTTACATAACTTACAGATCCTGAAACGTGCTACTACCCCACACGCTCGCTGCACGAACGGTACACGCTCGCTACACGGTTTGCACGAAACGCTGCACGGTTTACACGAAACGCTACACGGTTTGCACGAAACGCTACACGGTTTACACGAAACGCTTTGCACGAAAGGCTGCACGGTTTACACGAAAGCCTGCACGAAACGCTTTGTACACGTTTCTCACACGCTTTGTACACGATTCTCGCACGCTTTGGCCTCGGTCTGGATTTTCTATTCGGAATCTTCGAACTTTATTTCAATTATTACGGATTATTCAAAGATTAGTTCAGAATTGCAATCATTCAGATTAAGTTAAGATTAAAACTCGCTACACCAGTACTATATTAACAGATAAAACATTCAATGTTCAGTTGTAATTTATAAATAGTTGTCATTGAGTATGTGACCCGCCCGGTGAAATACTTATTATCGTCTGTGTACAAACCTTTTTTCACTAGATTCTAAATTACGCACTGAAAAAAAATTATATTTGTAAATCATAATCTTTTACAGCATTTGATGTTTTTCCAATTATAATTTGATATTAAATAAATGTTTGTTACTGACAGTTAAACCTAGCTATTGATTTGAAAAAAAAATGATTAAATTGCGTATGATTTCTTTAAACGGATTGATTTTCTTTCTTTTTTTTTTTTATTATTGATTGATTTATACATTTTTTGATTTCGTAAAAGAAGAAATTCATCTGATTAAATTAAGTTCTGTTTATAATTTGCAAAGGTAATATGTTAACTGCATCTAACAGAAACATTGTGCAGGAAAGGTGTGTGTGTGGGGGGGTGGGGGTGGGGGGTGGGGTTAACGAGATCTTACTGTTGTATCTTCAAATCTGTACATGACTAAATATAACGGGCACTTGTTTCAGTAAGTATACCATCGGAAAAAAATATATTATAGAAACAAGTGCCCGTTCTAAGAAAAAAAGGATACCCTTATATCCAGCGGGACCCGATACATGTAATTCATTCAATGCTCTTTATTCAGAATGGTACATATATCATTTCATTACAGAGTTAAACTTTAATAAATCATTATATGGTAGAGAAGCCGGGGGATAGGTATTATGACTCTTTAGTTCTCTTTTGAGGCATTGTGTTTATCAAATAAAAACAATATTATACCCACCATCTTTTAAAATCCTTGATTTCCAACCCCGTCTAGAAAAAAAAATCAATAATTTTGTAATCAATAGTCGCGACTCTTCTCAATACATTCAATATATATACATGTCCAATGTCATAAAAACTAAAAAATATGCTCTAGAACTGCGTGATTAATAAAACAACTAATATGTGATTATTCAGGATTTATTTTATTCACGAATGCACTGGCAAACTAATTCACTGTTTACAGACGATAGGATAAATTTAAGAAATAAAATTCACGGGTATTTATTTATACCCCTTAAATACTAATAAAACTGTTAAATTTCACGAATTAAAAATCAATCGTTATTTTCGGGTGTCATCTTATCTATGATTGACAAGAAACAAGAACAAGTTTTCAGTCCCGGCACGCGGAGCCCGTGATCGCTGTTGTAAATGACCTTGATCACGGTCGTAAGAAGAGTGTTGAAAGTGTAAAGAAGATTCCAAGATTTTTTAAGGGGTACATCGGGTGCACCCTGAAAAAAGCATTAAATTATTTTAAAAAAGAAAATTATCAATAAAAGACTTGTTTACAACAAAAACTCAGTATTTTCATTTGATCCACCCCCCCCCCCCCCGGAAATATTTAACCCTGTATTTGCCGATGCACGTGAATTATAATTCATTTATATGACTATTATTTATCAGCCAATTTTATGCATAAAAAGACAATAAATGATTCATCGTTTCAAAATTATTTGTATCACAATCTTATAATATAAGAAAATTATGTTCCTTTACAAAGATAATCAGTAAACTGTGCTCCCCGGCCTAGAAATCCAATACTTCACATTTATATCAACACACTAAATTTTGAGTTTTATTTTTCACGCCTGCCATATCTATCTATTATTTCGTATTAATCACCGATATTTTCTTATAATCCCACATCCCATAATTGTAAAATGGTGAGGAGATTCAAATAAATGAATGAAAAGGACAAGACCGGATTCCTTATGAATTTTCTTTAAAAAAATGTTCTGTATTGCTCCCTTTAAAAAATGTATTGAATCAAATACCTTAAAATTTATGTGCATATAATTAATTACTTTTAACACATTTTCTGTCGACCATCTTTATTGAAATAAAAAAGAAAGAAACTCAAACAAATATGTAATACATTACCGAGTAATTTTATTTTGTTGTTTCCGTATATTTTTTTTTTCACTCTTAAAATACCACTAGTATAATATATCCGAATAATATTAGTTACAAACACCACGGAATGAGATGTTGATCCATCAATAACCATATTTAAAATAAAAGGACTTCCGAATGAATCCTACACGTTTCTCACACGATTCTTGCACGAAAGTCGCACGTTTCTCACACGATTCTTACACGAAAGTCGCACGTTTCTCACACGCTTCTCGCACGCTCGCTACACGGTTTGCACGAAACGCTTTGGAGCTTACACGAAACGCTGCACGGTTTGCACGAAACGCTGCACGGTTTACACGAAACGCTACACGCTTTGCACGAAACGAAAAGCGCACGAAAGTCACACGCTTTTTTTGGGTAGTAGCACGTTTCAGGGTCTGTAGTTTTAAGGTTTTTCCTTTTGTCAATGATCTTCAAAGTATCTGGTGGAATCCATTCCTTGTGCATCTGCCCTTCAAACCCTAGAGTCTATTTAATATTTACAAATTTAAAAAAAATTCCCTTTGAAAATCCCAACTTAATTCTTAAAATTCTTAATTTCTTAATTTAATAATGGCAAAGCCTAGACTTTGTGTAATCATAATGAATTTTGATGTAAGATTTCACGATTTCAATTATTTCATTTTATAAAAAAAAAAAAAATAGTCGTCAGTCCTGTATAGATTGATAAAATTCTAATTATAGAATCGGAATGAGATACTAAAAAAAAAGAAGCTTAAATTATAGGAAGGGATGACAGCAAGCTGTCATTGAGGGATGTAATTCCTACAGAGAAAATTGGAAAGTTGTTTCTTCCTATGGGGGAATTATATGATAGATCCGGTCTAGCCAGTTGGACCCGTTTTTTATTTAGACGAAAAAGTATATGAAGAGAAATTGTATGCTGCTAACGGTCAAATAAACAGAAGTTCAAAAACAGCTGCAATCGCAAAGAAATTCTGCAGGCAAATGAAAAGATTTAAGATATTGCTATCACTCGAAAGGTCAAATGCTCGCAGACTGCTTTGAACACCTCTGAAATGTATTGAATAGTTCAAAACTTCAAACCAGAACGACTTTTAGTTATCTTTTAAAGCATACTAGAATAAAGATCTCTACATGGGTCTTTTCTTTTGTCAATCTAATATTGTTCCGCCTGTTGAATATAACAGATCGCCTTCGTAATAAGAACATTACAATGTTATCCTAAAATTGATAATCAAATTAGATCAGGTTAAAAGATATACATTTTAAAATGTTTCTTTGTCCTAGTAGTTAAATAAAGATATGTTTCGTGATATAAAAAAATTTGAAGTCAATTGTTTTGGTAGGAATTCCCTTTGAAAATCCCAAACTTAATTCTTAAAATTCTTAATTTCTTAATTTAATAATGGCAAAACCTAGACTTTGTGTAATCATAATGAATTTTGATGTAAGATTTCACGATTTCAATTATTTCATTTTATAAAAAAAAAAAAAAAATAGTCGTCAGTCCTGTATAGATTGATAAAATTCTAATTATAGAATCGGAAGGAGATACTTAAAAAAAAGAAGCTTAAATTATAGGAAGGGATGACAGCAAGCTGTCATTGAGGGATGTAATTCCTACAGAGAAAATTGGAAAGTTGTTTCTTCCTATGGGGGAATTATATGATAGATCCGGTCTAGCCAGTTGGACCCGTTTTTTTTATTTAGACGAAAAAGTATATGAAGAGAAATTGTATGCTGCTAACGGTCAAATAAACAGAAGCTCAAAAACAGTTGCAATCGCAAAGAAATTCTGCAGGCAAATGAAAAGATTTAAGGTATTGCTATCACTCGAAAGGTCAAATGCTCGCAGACTACTTTGAACACCTCTGAAATGTATGGAATAGTTCAAAACTTCAAACCAGAACGACTTTTTGTTATCTTTTAAAGCATACTAGAATAAAAAATCTCTACATGGGTCTTTTCTTTTGTCAATCTAATATTGTTCCGCCTGTTGAATATAACAGATCGCCTTAGTAATAAGAATATTACAATGTTATCCTAAAACTGATAATCAAATTAGACCAGATTAAAAGATATCCATTTTAAAATATTCCTTGTCATAGTTAAATAAAGATATGTTTCGTGATATAAAAATTTTGACGACAATTGTTTTGGTAGGAATTCCCTTTGAAAATTCCAAACTTAATTCTTAAAATTCTTAATTTCTTAATTTTATAATGGCAAAGCCTAGACTTTGTGTAATCATAATGAATTTTGATGTAAGATTTCACGATTTCAATTATTTCATTTTATTAAAAAAAAAAAAAAAGAAACTTAGTCGACAGTCCTGTATAGATTGATAAAATTCTAATTATAGAATCGGAATGAGATACTAAAAAAAGAAGCTTAAATTATAGGAAGGGAGGACAGCAAGCTGTCATTGAGGGATGTAATTCCTACAGAGAAAATTGGAAAGTTGTTTCTTCTTATGGGGGAATTATATGATAGATCCGGTCTAGCCAGTTGGACCCGTTTTTTTTATTTAGACGAAAAAGTATATGAAGAGAAATTGCATGCTGCTAACGGTCAAATAAACAGAAGTTCAAAAACAGTTGCAATCGCAAAGAAATTCTGCAGGCAAATGAAAAGATTTAAGGTATTGCTATCACTCGAAAGGTCAAATGCTCGCAGACTGCTTTGAACACCTCTGAAATGTATGGAATAGTTCAAAACTTCAAACCAGAACGACTTTTAGTTATCTTTTAAAGCATACTAGAATAAAGATCTCTACATGGGTCTTTTCTTTTGTCAATCTAATATTGTTCCGCCTGTTGAATATAACAGATCGCCTTCGTAATAAGAATATTACAATGTTATCCTAAAATTGATAATCAAATTAGAACAGATTAAAAGATATCCATTTTAAAATGTTTCTTTGTCCTAGTAGTTAAATAAAGATATGTTTCGTGATATAAAAATTTTGACGACAATCGTTTTGGTAGGAATGCGGTTAAATAATCTTTAAAACATTGCTATGATGTCATTCCTTTGTTCTTGCGGTTTATTCCCCGAATGTCTACTCGCTAAATCAACAATATAGTTATCACACTCAATAAGAGGCCTTCTATGGGGCACAGGTAGCGTTACCTGTGTTACCTTGATTAAACAGTCTAAAACTAGATGCTGTCATAAGACAGTAATACCCGCACTATGATATTTGCCTCTTAATGCAAACTCCTTCATATTTGGGTAACCAAGGAAAAAGTCCCAATAATTCTTTAATTTACACAGTACATGCATTTGTCAAATCGAGCATGAATGCTCAGGTGAACTTATGGCCAAGTGGCCTTTTATGTATATATTTCATATACTAAATTCATTTCAGTCTGAAATTACAGAATTCAATTAATGTTGTAAATTGCGTTTTTTTTTTTTTTTTTTAAAAGAGTGGGATGTAAATTTTTGCCCATAATTGGAACTTTTTAAATTTATTTTCAAAACAACAAATATAATTATTTTAATGCATATAGCGTTTTTGATGAACTTAAAAAGGTTAAATTCTAACTTTCAGAATTTAGCAGATTGTGCAAACTTTTATCAGTATTTGGGTAGGCAAAAAACCCTCTCCTAAACCACACCCTTCAATTTTGTCAAAATCACACCCTTCCCACAATTTGTCTGTTTTTTGAAATAGATACATGTTGCACAAAGTTATGTAAAAACCTTGTTTGTAATATAAAATTTGTGTATGTACCATGTGTACACCTTATTGAAAATTTCTAGACCCATGCCTCACATTGGACTTGCGTCACCGTACGAGTACTAGTTTTACCATTATCATTATTGGATTGCACATGGTGTACACATTAATATATCAGTAGGAATTAATTCACTGAGTGTTTTAAATGGGTTATATTTAATGAAGTTGTCTGTTAGTTGACAGTACCTATGTTAGGTGGTAAGTACAAGTTTGGGCATAGAATGGAGTACAATAGCGCGGTAATCTGATTTGCAAATGGTTATGTTATAGTTTTAAAATGGTCAAAGTTCCTCGGATTCCACATGCAAGTTATTCATTGAACCAAGTCCTTGGGGGTCATTCCAATTCCGTAGATATGGAAATAATCAAATAGCCTTAAATAAAATTGGAAACCCCAAAGCCGTCATTGTATTATGACAGATTAAATGGCATAAAGGATCATGACCCCCCACTCCCCGAGGTCTCCCTGGCCACCCCTGTTCCTGAAACGACAAACGATCATGTAATTCATAAATGGTTAAATTTTTCCCTCTTGACCAAACATAATTTTGTTTCTAGTGTCATTATGAGTCTAATGGTATAAAGGTTATGAACCCCTGGAGTCATCTCCACCCCTTTGAACTGGAAATGTTTACAATATGACCTGCATGCATCAAATTCAAAAGTGCATCAATGCTAAGATCGCTTGACATTCCATTCACGATTTTTGGTCAACCAACCCTCCTAGAATTAGGAATGGAAACCATTCAGAGAGACACACTATTAAACATTTTTGTATAGCTTCACATTTTCTAATGTCAAATAAAAGTATTGGTTTCCATACATGGACAAACTGGGGGTTGGGAACAGGGAAAAGGGGAAGAAGTTATCTTTGCATGTCTAAATTTTGAAAACTCCTAATATTTGTGAATGTTAACCCCACTTCTGACTTGTCATCATTATTTACTCTTCTCTAAACACATGTACATGTTTATTAGTCAATAAATGTAGACTTTTGGTCATATTCCTGGTTCTTCCTTTAACCTGGAATGATGACATAAATACTGTAAAATCACATATTTTCATGGGGTCAAATTTTCGTGGTTTGAGGAAAAACAAGAGGTACGTGGGAATTTGATTTCGTGGATGAAGAATTGTTGATTAGTTATGTTAATAACATTTTACATTTCGTGGTGGTCATGAATTCTTGGGTCTCTTCATACCTCGAAAACAAAAAAATTACCCCCCCCTCCCCGAAAATTTTGTTTTCACTGTATTTTAAGAATGATTAAGAGTTGAACAGGTCTTGCATCGTAAAATTGATTAAGCTCTTTGATTGAATTAGCTATACCGGTATGGCTTGATTTTGATATTCAAAACACATTGATTAGCTGTTTATAATCATACTGTTTTCTAAAATATGCAGATTTTTTTTCAACATGGATAAAAGTCAGACTATGGTGACTTGGTAGTTTTTAGCTTTGCATAAGGCTATAAACCTTGGGTATTTCTCTCTCTCCTTTTCTTTCTCTCTTTCTGAAATCTACTGCGGCCAAATATTAAAATGGAATAATATAAAAAAAAATTAATTAATCAACTTTTTAAGGATTTTATACAGTGTGATTCATACTACAGCTAGAATGATATCTCTCAAAGATATGTAAAAAAAAGTTTACTCAATCATGTCTTTGATCTAGATCCAATTAAAAGAGGACACAAGCAGAAGTCTTTTTCATGATTTGGTACAAATGTCACATGGAACACCTATTACTCATGAACACGTAACTACAAGTTCTTCACTTAAATCCCTTAGAAAATACACAACTGTTGAAAACAACTCACTGAACCCTCAACTAATATGTTCAGACAGGTAAACATACCCCTCAGAGCATAATTATCATATATGAGCCTTTACAAAAAGTTTAAACTTATGTGAAGCTTCATCACATAGTGTTAATTCAAGTTTGTCCAAATCATGACCTTCATTGGTAGGGTGGAGGCACAATAGGAGATCAAGGTTTTGCATGGGGGTGTATAGGAAAAAATCTTCTCAAAAACCAATGGGAAAGAAAAAATAAACTTATGTGAAAACTTCATAACATGATCTAGAATCAAATTTGTTCTCTCAAAACTCTACTCCTCCTACAGCTTTGCTCATGGATTTAATTAATACTATGCTAAGATATATAATTCTGTTTATCGGTTTTTGATTTCTTTGAACACTGTTGCAATGGTGAGTAAAAAGAGATATTTTTGTAAAATTCATCCAAACTACTACTCCACCTAGAGTTTTGGTTCAATTTCAATGACTTCGTGCACAATCAGACTTTAATGATGTACATAATTCAATGTTAATCAGTTTTTTTTTATTTCCACGAATAATGTCGCCACCTCTAGTTAAAGTATATTAGGAATGCAGGAAAAAAAAAATCATTTTTCAAACCCTATTTGCCCCCCAAGATGGAAATTATTATTCCGAAACTTTATGGCATATTTACAGGACACCACCAATCATCTTCCAAAAGATGATTAGGCTATTTCGTTAAATGAAATAGGAGTTCTGGGAATCAGGATGTTTTTGTATATTACAAAAAAAATCATTTTTCAACCTCCATTTGACCCCTAGGGTTAGAATGAAAATTACAAAACCTTATTGCACATCTACAGTCCACCACCAATCATATTCCAAAAGATGATTAGGCTACTGCTTTAAATGCAATAGGAGTTCTGGGAACCAGGGTTTTTTGTTTAATAAAACCTTATTTTTTGACCCCCATTTGACCCCCAGGGTGAAAAATGAAAATTTAAAAACCTTATTGCACATCTACAGGGCACCACCAATCATCTTCCAAAAGATGATTAGTCTACAGCATAAAATAAGCTTTCTGGTAACCAGGGTGTTTTTGTATATCCAAAAAAAAAAAAAAAAAAAAAACAAAAAAAAAAAAAAACAACATTTTTAGGACCCCATTTGACCCCCATGACGAAAAAGAAAATTCCAGAACCTTGTTGCATATCTATAGGACACCACCAACCAAAAAGATGATTAGGCTACTGCGTAAAATGTAAGAGGAGTTCTTAGAACCAGGTCATAGTAAAAAAAAACACATCATTTTCGAACCTCATTTGAGCCCTAGGATGAAAATGAAAATTCCGAAACCTTATTGCACATCTACAGGAACACCACCATTCATCTTCCAAAAAATGATTAGGATACTGTGTAAAATGTAATATGAGTTCTGGGAACCAGGTCTTTGTAGAAAACCATCATTTTTTGCCCCCATTTTGCCCCTGGGGAAATATTTAAAATCACACAACTTTATTGCAAATCTACAGGACACCACATATTATATTCCAAAAGATTAATTGGTTACTGCTGAGTTAAAAGAGGAGTTCGAGGAAGAAAAAGTTGTGACAGATGGACGGACGAACCAGGGTAAAAACAATATACCCGAATTTTCTTTATAAAGTGCGGGTATAATTAAGAGAGAATGTCACGAATCATCAAGCTTACTCAGTGTAATTGATGTAAACTAGAAAATTGAAAAAAATTGGGATTTTTGGATTAATAAACTTCTTTAACAGTTTTATCATTTCTGGTAAAATTTTATATTGATTGGCCAAATCGTTTCCATGGAAACCATATATCAAAGTAGGTAAAATACACACTTTAGAAAAATTCAGATTCAGTCGATTTGCAGTACTTTTGCATAGTTCAACAAATAAAGAATCAATAAATATAAATAAAACTGATTAAAACTATTTTAAAAAACTATTTTTTTTTATATTTTGTCTGTATGTGAACAAAAAGTTTTTGATTTCTGCTAGTTTTTCTACATGCACTTAGCCTATTATTGCCCCTGTTTCAGCGACTGATTTCTCAAATCTACAGCAAGAAAATAAATATCTGATGCTATTCTCAAAAAGGTGAACATCGTTACTGTTCATATCAAAATTAAAATTGAGAAGCATTCTTAAGTGGGCTTAAATTGAAAGGTTTTTCTCTCATAATGATGGGTACTTTTCCCATCTTTTATTGCCATGAATTACTTCCCTTGGAAGCTCTTCTGTGATAGAAACAAAAAAAAAATTGGCAACCTTTGGAATGTTCTGGAGCACTGACTCAAGGAAAATGCATGTTGTCTCAAGAAGGAAAAAGATTCATAAGCTTAGAATCTTTTCAACAACAAAAACACCTATGACAAATCAGGTAATAACCTTTTAAACAAAAAATTATTTCTAAAAGCGATCGTTTTCTTACAAATCCAAATTTTCTCCATTCTTTTGTTCATAGAATCATAATGCATGTAAAATCCAAATGAATAAGTTTACTTTGTTGATTACCCCAAAAATCGCCACTTTGTTTTATATATATTTTTACTTTTCGCAGAAGTATGCAGAGACTATAGGGATTATACTGATGCAAATAAATTAAACACCAATAATGCAGTGGCAATCGATCAAGACTGACATCAACGGATCAATCGAACTGGTAGAGTATTTTCTCTATATTCATATGGTATTAAAATGCCTAATATATCTATGTACATGCTATTTTCATAGATCGCTTAATCATTATTTAATTTTATTTAACAGTTGAATGTTCTTAAAGTGAAACATTAATTTGTAAATACATTTATAAAATTCAGGTCCGGATCAAAGATTTTTTTCCGCAGGCCAGGGGATGGGTGGGGATAGATGGGGTGGGGGTGGGGTGTTTCACATTAACTTTAACAGATGCCAAATCTGAAAATTTTGACATGCAAGAAAAATTTTAAAAAAATCCTTAAAAACCTTTTTGATTTCGGGATTGGGTGGGAGGGGGTGTATGAAAAGATACTTTCTTAAGTCAATTCCTTCTGATATATGGCTCTGATTACCAATATAAGAGGGGACCTTGTTTCCTCAGCAAAGGTGACTTAGGTCATTTTACTGTTACACTTACTCTAAAAATCCGTGGGGGGGGGGGGGGGGGGCTGGACCCCACCCCTACCCACTGTAGATCAGATTTGCACATGGATATTGCAATACTTTAATTAACTTCACAAGGTTACAGTGTCAAGCTGATTAGATAATGCATTAATGTCTTATAAATGTACTGTATTTCTATATTTTTTTTTCTTTTTTCGTACTCAATGAGTCGTGAAAACTTGTCAGTTACAGAACTACATGTAAACTATACAGGGTAACTCTACAGATTCAACAGAATAATATGCAGCTAAGCATCTAGCAAATAGACATTTTAGCCCTTTGCAGTTATTCACTGGTATTAATTAGCAGTTATTATTTTTAAATCGAAAGACTTATTAAATCAAAACAAAGATATAATTATTTATTTATTTGTTGTTTACGTTTCTGATGAGAAGAAAAGAAATACTGTAAAAAATATATTTTTGATGGGTTAAATTTTCGAGTTTTGAGAAAAAATATTGTTTTAAGGGGTTTTAATTTCATGGTTAAAGAAATGTGGCTTTGTTAAAATTTAACCTCCATGAAAATTAGTGATTCCACTGTGCAGTACTGCATCATATAAATATACATGCCGAGCATGTAAAACCTTCCAATAGTGATCACTGCATTTTAATTCCCTCTGTCCATTAAAAAACGTGTTGCTTTTAAGTGCATTTTATTTCCTCCAATATTTCTCAGTTTTCAAGTTAAATGGATGTGTGTCATAACATTTTGATATTTACGGAAAAGTCAGTATAATAACAGGTATATTTTCAAGGTCAAACCTAATTATAAATTTCTTAATATACTTTTATCATATTTAGAGAGAGGAAGAAGAAATTATCCATTGAAACCAGTATCAGTGGTGTTAGGAAGATGGGTTTTAAGATAATGTAAGTAATTATCATGCACTGCATAATAATATTATTGTTGTTTTTCATTTGCACCTTTTAGCTAACCTGAGCTGAAAGCTGAAGTGTTCACATTTGTTCAGTGTTTGTTTATCTGTCCATTTGTAAACTTTTGGACTTCCTTTCCAGAACCACTAGGCCAATTTCAACCAAACTTGTTACATACATGTAGCATCCCTAGGTAAAGAAAATCCAAGTTTATTCAAAGAAGGGCCAAACCATCTTTCAAGGGGGAGAAGACTTGGTGAAAATTTAGTGGCAACTTTAAAAAATCAGAACCACTTGGCCAGATAAGTTGAGATTTCATGAAATAAATTGTGTGAAATATCCTAATTCATGTCCTTATGAATTCTCAAAACTTGAATTCATTTCTTAAATGAACTTGTTGTATCCTAGTGTGCCAATTACAAGCAAATTAATGGTGTGCAATATATTTCATGAGAAAATCGAAATACCCAAGTCTTGTGGGTGCAAGCTGGGTTAAGAGTGGGGTTAAAATATGGAAGCAAATTTTACATTATACAGTAAGGCTACATATTGCTATCCATCATATACCCAGTGCATTTCTTGTGAGTGGATTCAAGTATGCATAAGTCATGGCCTCTTGAGCTTAGGGTACAGCCCTTGTATAAACTTAAATGTTTCATGGGAAATATAGATGGGACTTCTAAAAATAATTATAGCGGTGCATAGGTGGCTCAGGTGAGCAGTGTGGCCCATGGAACGCTTATTATTTTTTTTAATTCATAAATTGCTTATTTGCACCCAAGGTAATATAATAACTCTACTCAGATTGAAGAAAAAAAACTATCTATTGAGATTGTCAATTTTTTTTCCATTTAAGGAAAGTGTAGTTTTAGCAACTTTTTAGCTCACCTGAGCTGAAAGCTCAAGTGAGCTTTTCTGATCACATTTTGTCTGTAGTCCATCTGTCCGTCTGTCTGTAAACTTTTCACATTTTCGACTTCTTCTCCAGAACCACTGGGCCAATTTCAACCAAACTCGCCACAAAGCATCCTTGGGTGAAGGGGATTCAAGTTTGTTCAAATGAAGGGCCACGCCCTCTTTCAAGGGGAGATAATTAAGAATTAGTGAAAAATGAATAGCATCTTTAAAAATCTTCTTCTCAAGAACCACAGGGCCAGGAAAGATGCAACTCATATGGAAATATCCCCAGTTAGTGTACATTCAAGTTTGTTCAAATCATGACCCCTGGGGGTAGGGCAGGGCCACAATGGAGGATCAAAGTTTTACATAGAAATATTTAGGAAAAATCTTTAAAAATCTCCTTCTCAAGAACAGTAAAGCCATGAAGAGTCATATTTATATGGATGCATCCTCAGGTAGTGTAGATTCAAGTTTGTTCAAATCATGACCCCCGGGGGTAGGGCGGGGCCGCAATGGAGGATCAAAATTTTACATAGAAATATATAGGAAAATCTTTAAAAATCTTCTTCTCAAGAACAGTAAAGCCATGAAGAGTCATATTTATATGGATGCATCCTCAGGATGTGTAGATTCAAGTTTGTTCAAATCATGACCCCCGGGGGTAGGGCGGGGCCACAATGGAGGATCAAAGTTTTACATAGAAATATATAGGGAAAATCTTCTACTGAAGAACAGCAAAGCCATGATGAGTCAAAGAGCTAAATCCACGAAGGGGCTAAATCGGCCTATTTTTTCAGGAAAATTAAACTGAAGGGAAGAAGAAAATTAACAATAGAAATATTATTCTTGGGTATCAAACTTAAATAGTTTATGCCAATTTGTTTATTTGATGACGTCATATTTGTACAGAAAACGTCTAAACACGTGCACTTTGCTAGTTTTTATCAAAATAAAGCATTTTTTTTTCGTTTTTGGTTCAAATTTTTGCTGTGGCCACACCCTTCGAACAAAATAAAATTAATACCATTGAAAAGAGGATTAAAATATGAATAAATAAAGTATATTTTTATTTTGTTCGAGGGGTGTGGCCACATCGAAATTAATACTTTTCGTTCGGTTCAAATACCTTAGCACCGACTCACATTGTGAAAATTGCGGGGATTATCCTGCATTAATAGAAAAGAAAAAGATTCTATATTGTTTTTGTAAATATTAAAAAGTTTCGAAATGCAAATGTTATATTTATAATAAGTTAATTTGTGTTGTGGTGCAAAAAAAGGACGAAAAATTCTCGCTAAGCATGACTGCATGTAGATGCAATAATGTCGACATTTTGTGTACTACGTGCCTCAGTCCTGACCCAAGACTTTTCCTTCAAGAAGTTGATCTTTAACTCATCATTATGCTGAAATGTTTAAAAAAAAAAATAATAATGTGTTTTCTTTTCCTCTGAGAGCCTATTTATTTATGCTTTGAATTTGTTTTCCAACTCCCGGCTCTTCGTCACTATGGTCACTATGTAATCAAAGGGAGATCACCCGAGAAACATGTAGGCTACTTCTTTATTTTCTCCTGAGTGGCCGTGTCGAAATAGCCTAGAATATGAAACAATTTACATCGGATGCAACTACCAAGACGTATTTATAATGATTGTTTTGCCACCTTACAAAACATAAATTGTGTATGTCGTGAAGTCTGCATCGACAGCATACAAATGGTTAATGTTACGCAGTAGAGTCTTTTATAACTTTTCATGTATTATAATTATAACCCATACCCAACATGCGTTTCAGAAATCGCCAGTGGCATTTTAAGACAAAAGATTAATCAATATTTATTAGTGAAAACCTTTACTGATCCGAGACTTCTTAACATAAATTATGTTACGAAGTATTGAACCTAGAAAATTCGAGCTGACAGATCAAATAAACGATAGATTGATTTTACAGATCGCGTATAATTTTTGTGATAGGCCTCTATAAGAAAAATGCCCTATATTGTATAAACGAATAACTTACTACCAAGGCAGTGATAACTCTTTATGGTTTTAAGTAATTTCAGTATCGCATGCATGCTGTGACCTAGCCAACACATGAAAAAAAAAAATGTCAAAGGGAGGCTACTTGCTATCTCTTTCTATTTTGAGTTACTCCGCTTAAATGTAACAGGCCCATGGGAAAGAGGGCAACCAAGAATTAGCAAGCATGCTTATAATGTAGTAGTGTAAATTCATAAAGGGGGGATTAGAGCATCGATATAAAATAAGAAGCAAAAAAAAAAAAAAAAAAACTATTACATTTACAAAACAAAAAAAAAAAAAAAAAAAAAAAAAAAAAAAGACAAGGGTTATTGGGAGGAGGGGGGTTGCGGGATTCCCACTCCCACTCATTAAATACGTGGGACAGTTCGACCAATTACTGCTGCCATTTAAACAAGAAAGTAGTAAAGTGAATAAATAACAATGCTAATTATATTAGTCCTTGTGTATATAGTATAAAAAAATAATAAATTCAATAGCAGTTTTTTTTTTTTTTTTTTTTTTTTTTTTTCAATCTCCTTGATAAAAATTTAATTTAAAAACGATTGATTTTTCGTGACTCGGTCATTGCATAAATTTATTATTATAGATCTCAGGCCCGTAGGTAGCCATTTCAGTTGGGGGGGGGGGGCACAGTCATACATTTTCAGTTGGGGGCACTATCAACTACCAAAATTCCTTGACAAGCAAAAAAAAAAAAAAAAAAAAAAAAAAAAAAAAAAAAAAAAAAAACGGGGGAGGGGGGGGGGGGGTCAGACGTTTTTATTAACGGGGCACAAGCATATAGTAGCTTTGTTTTATATAGTATACTATATATCGGCAAAATTATTGGGGGGGGGGGGGAGGGGCATGGCCACCCCCGATTCTTACGGCCATGTATCCTGAATGTATAGAATGTAATAGAGAGGTTGAGATTTACGGTGTACGTGTACGGGTACGTCTAGTAGGGGAATTCCCGAAATGTTATTTTAAATATTTGAAAATTATGAGAAAATTATGAGTAAAATGTTAAAACTGGTTTTGAACTATATGAAAGTCTTAGATGTTGTTATGTTTCAATTTAATTTTCACTTCTCACCAATAATCTTTACTTCATGATTTTTTTAAAAGGGTTTATAACAGGTACTCCCCACAATGGGAGTGTGTAAGATGATAATATGATAAGAAAACGATTAGGTAGCAATAACTAATTCGATCGTTTTTGTCATCTGAAATCTTCATACCTATTGTGGGTATATAAAAAACGTTTTTCTTTGATGATATAACATATTTATCATAATTGGTGAACTTTATTTCGATTAAGTAATTTACATTGAGTAGAGTGGTATATTGCCATTTCCGTTTATCTTGTTTTTTTTTTTTTTTAACTTCAGGTTCCATTTTGAAATTCAAATACTTCGAAATCTTGTGTTTTCGTTGGACTCTTAATTTTTTTGCGGCCGATTTGATGCTTTGTAAACTTGTTTAAAAGTCTAAAGTGGCTTCTTTCCTGTCAATCTGTGGTGTGCAGGATTACCGTCAAACATCACTATTTATTACATGTACATGTATGAACTACAATTTCATTTCAAATATCCGGGAGATGCCATAAATTAAGGAAGTGCAACGAAAGTCTCAAAATGACAATAAAGTAGATGGTAACTTTAAACGTATTCATTTTTAATGCAACTTTTCATTTCAATTTTATGGTTTTGTTATTAAAGAGTACTCTTGGAGAGGACTTATATAGGCCATGCCTGATGTCCAATCCAATTATGTAAACTGACTTTACATAATAAAATACTGATTAAATTAAATTAAAGAGTGCTAGTACTTGTGTATTTTCTGAAAAAGAGTCTATTGTTTGTAAGCCGTATGACCATACAATAAAACATTTAAGAATGATAAAATCCTTATCCATGGCTACTATAGTATATATTTTACTACATTAATTCAGTTTTACTCAAATATGACGGATTAACATGTTGTGTTTGTTTTCAGATTAACGTATCTCTTATCATCATTTAAAACGTGTTACAGGTATCAACGATTATACCAGTCAACCGTTGTATATAACAAATATATGGCATTTCTTTAGAGTACAAACTGCTTTAATTAAAAAATAAACCAAAAATTTTCAGAACTTCTTGAAAAATTCATCGTAAAATTTTCCCCAAATTTTAAAGAAAAGCCTATATTGGTTATTTTTATTCCATATGTACATATGTTACTTTCTTATACAAAATGTCAACGTCACGACGTTTAAGTATGTAACGTCAACGTAATGACGAGAAAGTATTAATAAGGAAAACAATACCAAATTTAAACGAATGTTAAAAGAAAACCAGAAAAGATATTGTTAAAAAATAAATTGTTTTACAACATACAAATCTTAGAGTTTTATGTGAGAAAGTTTCATTTATTTTGATGACTGGGCCGATTTAGCCCTTTCGTGGATTTAGCTCTTTATATGGAAGTATCCTCAGGTAGTGTAGATTCAATTTTGTTCAAATGATGACCCCCTGGGGTAGGGTGGGGCCCAATGGGGGATCGAAAGTTTTACATAAGAACATATAGAAAAAAAAATTCTTCTCAAGTACAGAAAAGCTATGTTAGTCTTATTGATATGGAAGCATCCTCAGGTAATGTAGATTCAAGTTTGTTCAAATGATGACCCCTGAGATAGGGAGGAGCTACAATGGGGGATCAAATTTTTACAAAGGAATAAATGGGAAAATTCTTTCAAAATCTTCTCGAGTACAAGAAATTCATTTGTTATATTGACATGAAAGCATCATCAGGTAGTTTAAAATTCAACCCCCCCCCCCTCCCCGTTCATTACTGAACTGATTTGTGCCTTAGTCTAGCCAGTGTGCTCAGGTGAGCGATGTGGCACATGGGCCTCTTGTTTAAATATTGTTTTAATTTTTTTTTACACAGCAGTCAGATTCTCATTAGAGTCTGTGGTTGCCAGAGAGTCAGGACACATACATGACTGAGAAAAGTGAGATGACAGAAGCCACTAGCAGTATGGGTCTCTCTGATTATGTTCTGAAAAGTACAGTTTGAGATGGATTTCCTCAAATGCTGTGACATGGGCATAGCCCTATCAAGCAACAGATGAAAACTAAATGGATTGAATCTTTCATAAAATGAGGAAGAGTATTCAATTAAAAGAAGAGAAATATTGAATTTAAGACAAATTATGTAAAGGACAAACCTAAAAAAGAATTCAAACCAATTCTGATATTCTCATAAATAAATTGATGATGATTTTGTTTGAAATCTCATACGACATAGATAGTTCATTGGATTGTTACCTAATACCAACAGTTTTTGATAATTTAGGGATAACAAAATGTCTGTTCAGCTCTGTTGCTATGGACATCAGTTGGTTGCTAGGCACAGATTACATAAGGGATGCAGAAAATTACAATTGTAAATATGATTTTAGAATTCATAAGTGAGATGAAGCTTTAATATCTTTTTTCTTTATATGAATACATGTTATCCTTTATTCTTTGTCTTTGTTATGAAATATGTTGGTTACTATGCAGTAAAATTGGTTGCTAAGGGCATATTACATAATTATTTCACCATTATTTCACTTATTAATGATGCAAGAGTATATTAGCAAATATACATGAAAGAGTATCAATATGGAAGAAATTGAAGGTTTTTCCCACCAACATTGATGTGTGTTTTTAACCCTTATTTAGTGTAAAAACCTAAAATTTAACCCTTTTTACACAAAAACGATAAAAATGCTTCTCAGTAATATAAGTAATTCTTGAAGATCAGTCTGTATTTTGAATGATTCAGTTTCAGTTAAATGCTCAACTTGTTGCAGATTTAATTTTTATCGATATAGATTATTTCTTTGAATTCTCATAACTAGTACATTGGAGTGTCTCCAATAGTAATGAACAAAATGTCTGTTTAGCCCTGTTGCTATGGACATCATCTAGTTGCTATGCACAGAATATGATAAATGCAGAAATTTAAGTATGTTTTGATTGTTCATTTTTTTAAAGTGAAATGAAGCTTGTTTATCTAATTATTTACATGTATATATAAATTTTTATTTTTTGACATGATGTTTTGAATATGCCTTGGTTGCTATGCAGTAAAATTGGTCGCTATGGGCACATTACTGGATTTTTACCTCATAATATTACAATATTTATTGATTATGCAAGAGTATAATAGCAAATATATGTGAAATAGTATTAATTTGGAAGTAATTAAAAGTTTTCCTTAAAATTTGATGTGTATTTTTAACATTTTTTAAGAGTAAAAACATAGAATTTAACCGTTTTTCCACAAAAAACAGTAAAAATGCTTCTCAATTTTATATGTCATTTTTGAAGAGCAACCTGTATTGTGTAAGAATCAAGTTCATTTTATTGCTCAGCTTGTTGTAGATTTAAAATATATAAGTTTAAACATGAGGGATAATTTTTAAATTTTCAAACGTGTAAAACTGTACAATATTTGTGTTGCCATGGAAACAGATGCCTAGGTATTTAAATTTGCTTTTAAACTTTTTTGTATACTACATACCTTTGATAATTAGCATAGAGTCTGTTGTAGGTGATATCAGTATTCTTTTTGTAAAAATATTCTTACAAAAAAGTTAAAATTAAAGCTTTTTTCCCTTCACTTACAGTGGTTTCCATGGCAACACATAATAAAGGAAAAAAATTAGTTTTGTTGGTCAAATATCATTTCCATATATGTGTAAGTTGTGTACTATGAACACTTTTTACAACCAATAAAAGAAAACAGTAGGTTAAAATTTGAAGTTTCCATCTGAAGCTTGATGATTCGTGACATTCTCTTTTAAATACATTTATTTTTCTGATAAAATTAAATAAATTTATTTTTCTAATTAAAACTATTTACTAAAGCACAGTTTATTTGATTTATTAATGACTATAGTTCAAGACTCTGAACAAGCATTTTTTCACAAAAGAAGTATTTTTATTTCTTAAACATTTTGATACAAGTATTATGACACAATACATGTAAAGTGATACATGTAGCATGTATATTATTTACAAACAACTTTTTACATAAAACTTGTAGCACTCTTTATTAACATCACATTTTAAGCACTGATTCATATATATATATATATATATATATATATATATATATATATATATATATATATATATATATATATATATATATATATATATATATATATATATATATATATATATATATATATATATATTAAACTTGGAGAAGTTAGTTTTTCACGACTAGACTACACATTAGCATAATTTTTTTTATTTCTTTACATTTACTGCATTTTATGTCTCATGTCATCAGCACGGTGTTTTTCACTATCACTATCAGAGGCTGCAATATCTCTAAGATTGTTTGTAGTCGCATAGGTAATCATTCTGTTGTTCTGAAATGTGTTGTGTAGGAGAAGAAATTGTTGACCAACCTCTGTCTCTGTATTTTTTCCCTCCAATCTGATGTCATCAAGTGTCTTTGGAAGTGGCGGTGTCTCTTTCCGGTGAGTTCTGTATAGCGATAATTTGGCAGTGTTGAAGGTTGGCAATTTCTCGGTGACCTCTTTGCCGGTGTCGTCCCATTGGGTGTTTCGAAGGGAGATGAGATCTTCTGTAAAGATTGAGGGAATAGGTCTAACTTCTGCGCATCACTTGGTGATTGAATGCATTTGTCTGGCTAAAACTTTGGCTTGGTCTGTGGGATGGGTATATGCTGCGGTCTACCGAATTCTAGAGGGATGCTGTTCTCAGTCAATAGGCTGGCTGAACATCCTGCAACGATACATTTCCAGAGGAGCGTTGTGTCTGTTCTACGATGAATTCGGTAGATGTATCCATGCAAAGCTAAGTTGTGACCACTTTTTCTGTTTGTAATGTACGTCACAATTAGCTGTGTATTTGCCATCTTTGGGAATGTAGATGAAGAGTGATGCTGTGTGAATTTCATATATACTTGTATCCATTTGTAGCTTTTTTAACAGCTTGGACAATGGCTTGGACGAATTCATAACATCCTAGAGAGGGATTTCCTTCTTCATCTAACTTTCAAAGTGAACTGATCTAATCAGCCTCATTACAAATTGTTCATATTTTATGTTGTTAGTTGAAATCATAGTAAACTGTAAGTAAAACTCATAGCAAAGTGATTTGTTTTTAAATTTTTGTATATCAAGCTTCTTGGTTTATTTTAACCAAAATATAAATTATCGTAAGATCTGAGTTTTATCATGCAGACTTAAAATGATTTTGAAAATGATATATTGTTATATTAAATGTATTTAGAGTGAATGCTTTGAAATTTTAGTGAAATTGGAAATAAAAATGATTTAGGCACCATAAAAAATCTAAATCATTTAATAAGATATACTGAAAAGAATTCAATAGGGTATATTGAAAAGAAAAATGACATGAAAGATTTTTTGTTTGTTTAAATACATTTAAAATGTTATGATAATATTATTATGATGTAGCTTTGAAACACTGATTAAAAAATAAATAGAATCTAAAATTATTTAGCACCATGAAATGTAGTCTTTCCCCATTTGATAAGGTAGTTTATTTTAATATTAAGAGTAAATGCTTTGAAATCTTGAGTAAAAAAATTAAATAGAACTCAACAAAATATTTAATACCTTAAAATATTTAATTCATTTCATACGATGTATTGCAAAGAGTTTATCTATCTATCTATCTATCTATCTATCTATCTATCTATCTATCTATCTATCTATCTATCTATCTATCTATCTATCTAATCTATCTATCTATCTATCTATCTATCTATCTATCTATCTATCTATCTATCTATAAACACAGTCATATAAATGCAGGTGCTTTATTTATACCGGTATTCTCTAGCTGTATCCCTCGGAGGGCCCCTTAATTGAGGGTGATAATTATATTGTTGATTTAGCGAGTAGACGTTCGGGGAACACGCCGTTCTTGCAAAAAATTTACCTGTGGCAGTCCGATACTAGTGAGCAGTCTGATATTAAGTATATGTTGGTAAACTTTTCCCGAGCACCACGAGATTTGGTGCCAAGCAAAGCGAGGGACAAAATCGAATGGCGAGGGAAAAGTTTAACAACATACTTATTTCATAATTCTCACGAGAAATTAAACCCTTTGTGTCTCTATCCATTTCATTACAAATCTTTGTGTGTTTCTTGTTATTTAATCAAGATAACGATGATTTGATCCTGACTGTTGCCATTTTGTACAGGCCCAGAAGTGATTATTATTCCTTTAGGATTATATTTACATGTCTGCAACAGGTCAGGTGACGGTATACAGTGAGTAGTTTTCAAACACAATAAGGTTCATTTCTGAAGATTCAGAATCTTTTTTTGAAGATAATTATGCCATTTTTAATGGATTTAAGCCAGAAGTTATGTCTACATTAGTAAAGATTAGTTTTTAGGGGTAAAATGGATAAAGTGTTCTTGAAAAGCACAGATTTCCACCAAAAAATAAAAAAAAAAAAATAAAAAAAAAAAAAAAAAACGAAAACAGAAAAAAGGAAAAAAAAATCTGTGTATGGTTGGATTGTCTCGGCTTACAACAATTACAAGGAAGAGCAATAAAGGACTGTCCGGTCCCTGTGTATTTTAACCTTGTAAAAAATCAAACTTTGCTACGTCCTCTTAATCTGTTGATTATAATAAGATAACAAGATGGTGAGTAAACTTTTTTGCACTTTTTGATGAGATATGTTTCTGGTTCAAGTATCAGTGTAATTGGTAAATCCTAAATATTCAAACAATTACTAAACCCTTTTTTTTTTCAAATTTCTGTTTAAATCTAATTTCTATCTTGATTCTTTTTTTTAAATTTACATATTGAATGTTTTAATTTTTGCTTAAGTTGGTTAATTCAGAAAAGATAGACATGGTAAGACAAAAAAAATATTTTTTCTTTTATTAAATCTGTAGGTTTTATTGACTATTTAGCACATCAGGTCCAGCATGCATCGTTTAATATTTACATTTCCAATGTCTTTGTCCGAGATAAAATTTCAAATAGTAAAAACACTTAATTTCTACATAAATCTACTGGCTCATCGATAGGCGCGGTGAAAAAAAAAATCACGTGCGGGGCGGGACAAATAGAGACAGAAGCGGGGCTTGTAGCACGTGAATTTGCAGAATCAAGAGCATGTAAATTTAAGGAATAACTGTCAGATTTTTGGTTTCATGAAGATGATAAATCGATTGGCTTGCTTGATAATTTTATGCATAAACGCCTTCGGCGTTTATGCAAATTATCACGCAAGCCAATCAATTGATCGCATCATGAAACCAAAGAATTAGACAGTTATTCCTTAAGTATTTACATTTACAAATATTTTTTCCGTAAGATTCTTTGTAAATTAGAAAAAGTTCGTGTTCTCATGAATTAACGTTGAATGAGTAAGAATATTTCCATTGTGATGTGATTGAAGTCAAAAAATAGTGCAAACTTTTTAATTCAATAATGGTCGTTGGATGACAAAAATATGTGGCAAGTCATCCGGAAAATAATGTAAATATAAGATATGATTTAATTTTTGGGAATTCATGAGGTACATGAACTACAACGCTTCTCGCCTGCATATTTATCACGAGGCGCTAACACTTTATGAAATATGCCAGCGTGAAGCGTCGTAGTTCATGTCCTCATGAATTCTCAAAAATTAAATTCATCTTTTAAGTGACCTTGCCCTTTGTCCATGATTGTAACCTATCATTGATAAAGATACATGTAAGTTTAATAATTATGCACACAATGGCATAGTCATACAACCATGAAGCTTGGGCTTAGAGTATGGCAAGCCCTTTTACTATTTATTCGTAAAATAAATTTTCACTCAAAATTACAGAGATATCTCTTATTTTAGAGAGATATCACTTAAAAAAAGAGATATCTCTCAACTTAAAGAGATATCTCTTTCACTAACAGAGATATCTCTTACACTAAGAGAGATATCTCTTTCACTTAGAGATATCTCTTTCACTTAGAGAGATATCTCTTACACTAAGAGAGATATCTCTTTCACTTAGAGAGATATCTCTTTCACTTAGAGAGATATCTCTTCCACCTTAAGGGAGATCTCATTTCCCTTGAGAGATATCTCTTTCACTTAAAGAGATATCTCTTTCACCCAGCAAGATATCTCTTTTACATTGAGAGATATCTTTCCAAGTTAAAGAGATATCTCTCAAAGTAAAAGAGATATCTCTCTAAGTTTATCTTCAGAGATATCTCTCAAAGTGAAAGAGATATCTTTCAAAAGTGTCCAAAAGAGATATCTCTCAAGCAAAAAGAGATATCTCTTTACTGTAAAGAGATGTTTCTCTACATTATTTTTATTTAAAAAGCATTTGTAATGACTACTCCCTTTACCGGAAGTAAGCTTTATTTTCACGGAAATACATCAAATCAAAACGAAAGTAGAGACGAGAAAGTAGAACATGTGGCGTTTTATGGTATTTGTGAGCAAATTACTGACTTGGAGGTGTAACAATGAACCCAAGATAAGACACAAAAAGGGAGCTGTCCTTTTACAAGTGCTTGATCAACTGATTTAATGGGAAGAAAATTCAGAGTAAGAAACTTAGCCGATCATGAAAGATCGTAAACGTATCACAGGGGCTTGCTCCCGAAATGTAAACAATATAAATTATATATATATATATATATATATATATATATATATATATATATATATATATATATATATATATATATATATATATATATATATATATATATATTTTAAAACTCATCGTGATGACTGATACGATTTAGTAGATCTACAAATATTTCTTTCTCTTTATTAACATTGTTTACATTCCGGAAGCACCCCCTGAGATCGTTACCTGCATACAAGTTGGATACATTATGTTATTAATATACTATCATACTATGGGTTAAAAAAGTATTACAGAAACATGTGCCTGTGGAAAGCGAGTAGACCATTTGATTCTGAAAGGGGGAAGTGACTTGCAGATTTTGGAAATAAATAATCCGAACCTCAAAATGTTGAAAACAAATAATTTGCCCCCCCCCCCCCCCCTGTATGTGTCTGTAAGGGGGATGGAGGGTTAAAATGTTATAAGTGAAGAAAATATATATATAATTTTCTGTATTTGTCATCTTGAAAATAGTTAGTTTGTCCTTCACTGGTATGGAAAGAAATAAGCTGACTTGAAAAATAGCCCTCTATCCCCCCTTCTTAGAATGAAATGATTGTTCCCTTAATTTTGAAACATATTTAGCTTTCCTGTGCTGAAGGCTCAATTGAGCTTTGAATTCTGATCTAAATTTGTGGAACAAATGAAAGATATTCAAATTAAAGGTCCCGCTCTCTTTCAATAGGAGATAATAGATAATTAGTGAAAATTTTATAACATATTTGATAAATATAAATCTTTCTCAAGAACCACTGGGCCAGTTGAGTTGAACCTTATGTGCAAGCTTTATTATATAGTGTAGATTCAGGATCATTCATAGCTTAATTGACCCTCTAGGGTAGTATGGGGCAACAATGGGTGATCAAGTTTTACATAAGAATATGTAGGATTTTTTTAAAGAACCTTCTCAATCAAGCTAAGGCATAATTGTTCATACAGTAAAATCTCATTATCTCAAACTCGATTGGACCAAGAAAAAACTTTGAGATATCTGAGGATTCAAGATATCAAGGGTATATTACTTAAACAATAAGCAATTGGGACTTCGACATATCCATGGTATTCGAGATATCAGTGTTCTCGATCGATACTGAAGTTCAACTGTATTTACATGGAAGCATTAGGTTGTGTATTGTATGTTCAATCTAATTTGTTCAAATTATGACATGGGGGGTATGGTGGGGCCATTATGAGCAATTAAAGTTTTACAAAGGAATATATATGGAAACAAATCTTTAAAAATCTCTTCTCAAGAACAATAAAAAGATAAGTAATATTTCTAAGGAAGCTGGGATCCTCATGTCTCCAGGGGCTAGGGTTGAGCCAGCTAGAACAGGCAAAACAATCAAGTTCTACTTCGGAAGATGGGGGGGGGGGGATCTGCTTATAAAGAACAACATGGTCATAGTGACTAAGGTGATCATTTTGGGCCATGGGCCTTTTGATTTCATGTTTTTCTAGTGCAGTTGCAGACCATTGTATTTAATTTGAAAAGATCAGTTACATGTAATGATTAATGAAACATCCCCTACAAATTTTTCTGTCATTGTTTCAGATGTGAAGTGCAACAAGGGTATGTCCAACACACTTTCTGTGACACTTGTCTTTGAATGCGAAGGATGTCCAAGATTCCAGTGATTGTAACAAGTCAATATGATTACCTGAAAAAGTGCGAGTTAATTTTTATGTGTATGATTTTTTTTTTATAACTTAGAAATATGCTGTTAACAACAGTGAAACGTGAAATAGATCAATTCAAAAACACACTACCTTCTCTTAAAGTCTTAAAAGATTTTTCCTTGTGTTTGTGTAGGTCACAAGTACAGTTTCCAGAGACAAGCACTTCTATTATTGAGGGAAGGTCTGCATTGTCAAGTTCTTTGCATAGACAGAAAAGAGATATGCGATGGGGTGTATGGACCAGACCAGGATTCAGTCAGGACCCCCTGAATCAGTAGTCATTTGCTCTACCAATTTAACTATCTGGCCACCAGAAATTGTACCCACCTGAATGCCCTATATGGATCTGTGGAACTCTGAAATATCCAAGTTTTATCAATAAGAGAGGTTTTACTCCACCTATGTCAAGTGACCATAATTTAACAATTCACTGTATACACTTCAACAGAACTGCAACCCAAGAAGAAATTATTCTCCTATTATTAATCTTCTGGCTACATAAAAAAAAATTACATGTGATGTTAGTATAGTTTTTTATTATGTTTACATTTGTAGCCAAGATAATGATTAGAAATTGAGAATTTTTAAATCTTTTCCAAGTTCAAGGGGGATAACTGTCAATACCATGACCAAATTCAAACTTGACCTGCATATTCCTATGACGTATCCGTATATCAAATTTGAGTTGAGTGTGTACAACTGTTGCCGAGATAATTAACGGAAATTCAATGATGACGGAATGACGGAACAGGGTAACACTATATGCCCCCCCCCCCGACCATTTTATGGCGGGGGCATAAAAATTCTGAAGATTAAGGGGTACCTATATTCTCCTACATTTCAGATGACAAGGGAAGTAGTTCTATTCTGCTAAGGCAAATTTTCAAACTTCTTAAAAAAAAAAAAAAAAAAAAAAAAAAAAACAAGTTCAAGCAATAGATTTCCATCAAAGAAGTGTTGCAATTATGACTTGGCAATCCATTATTATAATTTTTATTTCCATTTCACACAATAGAATTTGCATCAAAATCAAAGAATGTCTTGATCTCCTTCCTATAGTGAGAGCAGAAAAAATTAAAATTAGACCCAACTAGATCGCAATGTGTAGCAATCTTGTTGGAGCAGAATAAAGATCTAATTTTAGTTTGACTGAATTTATTTAAATTTGTTAATTTTTTGTGCGATTTATTGAAGGATAATGACTAGCACATATTATTGATCTTTGCAATCAATCAGAGTTCAGCTTATTGTATAAAAGACTAGAGACAAAATGTACATTATTAAACCACAGGTGCTTCAAGGGAACAGGAACACAACCCACCCCAACCCTCTAAAATTTTGGGCTTCCCGAGTTATTTTTTGATTTATTTTTTTTAAGCATATATGCTGATGTATAATGCACTATAAAAATTCACAATTAATGCATTAATAAGCTATGTATAAAAATATACCAATGATATAAATAAAGAAGTTATTTATATTTTTTTTTTTTGGGGGGGGGGGGGGATACATCAGTTACCAGAGACATGTATATCTCTGGATACTTATACATGTATAGCTTATTGCATCAATTGTGAATTTTTATAGTGCATTATACATCAACAAATGCTTTAAAAAATCATGAAAAATAATTCAGAGAGCCATTAATGTTTTTTGGAGAAGTTGCTAACCCCCCCCTTTCGCCTTTTGAAATTGTTGCAACGGGCCTGGGGGTGGGGTCCTGTCCCCAAAGCACCTGTGCATTAAACCATGAGTATCAGAACCTAATGGGGCTAATTGATGAATTGCTGGTGGTTGGCTGGGAGCAAATCTCCCCACTTTTTTTTCCACAAAACAACATTAATTACGCCCAATAAAAATATTCAGCAAAAGTTCACTGTTCAAGACCCCCACCCGATTTCTCCAACTTGATTTCGACGAGGAAGTTAATTAAAGTAGTCTTTAAATTTGACCTATTTTACAATATAACTTAAATAAATATGACAAGTTATTCAGTGTTGTCTAGATTTAAAATTAGAAACAGCTGATTATTTCAAAAGCTGAGAAAATTCGGTCCATCGCAGTTGAGATTATTGCTAGCCTACTTTCGTTTACCTGAATATAAAGACTTTAGCATGTTTATCAACAAAGTAGTCATTGTCCTTTTGTTGTTTCAAACAAGGGATTTAGCATTTCTTTCTACATACTTCATTCTGGGATTGGGCATGCTGAATCTATTCCAGAGGCAGAGATCTACCGTATATATATGATCATCAAACATTACACTTCCTGCCATGTGGTGTATAGCCTCGCTTTCGTATTATAAGGGAGGAATAATTATTTCATTTTAAGGATAACTTGAAAAGAGATATCTCTTTCATTAAGAGAGATATCTCTTTAACTTAGAAAGATATCTCTTTTTGAAAATCTAAAGAGATATCTCTCTAACTTTAAGAGATATCTCTCTCGCTTTAAGAGATATCTCTCTAGCTTAAAAAGATATCTCTCTAAGTAGAAGAGATATCTCTCGCAAAAAGAGATATCTCTTTTGTTTATAGAGATATCTCTCTAGGTTATAAAGATATCTCTCTTAGTCAAAGAGATATCTCTCTTGGTCAAAGAGATATCTCTTTTAGTTAAAGAGATATCTCTATAAGCTAAAGAGATATCTCTCTGAGCTAAAGAGATATCTCTCTTATTGAAAGAAAAAATTATTTTACGAATAAATAGTAAAAGGGCTTGCCATATTAGAGTGTACACGTACCAAGTGATTTGGTAGCAGCAGAAACCTTTGTTCTAGGTGTGAAACGTGTACTAAGTGTAATGTCAGACTGTCTAAGTACTGATATCTTTCAAAATTGGACTGTTATTGAACAAATTGAAATGTGATTAATTAGCAAACACCAATTTATGACCTAAAGTGTACAATGATTTATCTTAAAACAGAATGATATTTTATTGATCATATAGAATTGGAAAAAAAACTTACAATTAAAAGAATACATGTATACTGTAACAGGAAGAAGAATAAAACAATTTAAACACGAGCTCCCTGAACTTGTAATTTTAAGCGATGTTTTTATTTGGTGTTAAAAATTTAGAAATTTGTTGAATATTTATAAAGCAGAGTAAGCTGATAAGTCTGTCATGTTAATCATCGAAGATTTCTACTTCTGGTTACATTACAAAATTATCCATTACACTTGCATCTTTTATAAAGAGATATCAGTATTTCTTCTATTTTCTGCATTTTTCTTTCCATTCCCAAAAATTATATACACTAGACTATCTGTATATGTATCCTAATCCAATACATTCCTTTAAACTCTATGCATGTTTTTATAAATGAAAATCGCATCCACACTCTCCATTCTAAACGATTATATGACTTCAAATACCTGTCTCGGGTAAATAAAAGAGTATAATTTAAAGGACAATGTTTAAAGGATAATATATGCTGAATACAATTCTGTATGAAAAAAATATAGACCATAACGGGCCTCAAACTATTAATTTTTTCGTACATAACTGTATTCAGCATATATCAATTATACTAACAATCTCAAAAGTCCATAATCGTATACTTTCGCAATACATAGGTATCAAAACCTATACCGCATTAGTTTTAAAAATCCCAAATAACTGTTTTAAGAGAACCAGATTGTTTTTAACAAATTACTAATCCTACTGTGTCTGTGTTGACGTTTCTTGTAGTTCCTCAAGACATTTCTTTTGTCTTTCACAGTAGCTTTCTTCGGTTCGGAAATGTAGGCATGAACGTTCAGTCGATCCACTATAGATTTTTACTGTACACATAAAATTTATTATATACTGAATTTTTATTTGGTCCACATTGTTTCCATAAACCTAACCCTCCTTGACATATAGTAGTACAAATATCAGTTAGTCGTATAACATATACTTGCAATATCTTAATCAGACAAAAGGCGAGCTTTCATAAAAAAGATAACTTGAATGTGACGCATGATCCTTAATATTTCATAAAATCATTTGTCAGATTTCCAATCGTACCATTATACTGCCATATTGAATTCAGTACTACACCTTTCAACACAGGACATTGACTTGGTTCAGGAAAGTGTACACTGAGTGTGCACCAATAGTCTACACCACTGCACTTGATTAAGAAAGGTGTAAACAGTGTGAGTAAATCAAGGGCGACCCAAGTTAACAAAGCTCTCGTAATCGCCCTTGTATATAATCAAAAGCGATAAAGATTTCGAATAAATGTAGTGCGAAAAAAACAATGCCAATTTTCAGGAAAAGTAAATTTCCCGAATATAAATCTTTCAGAAAAAAAGAAGAAGAATCGGATCTTTTAGCCTAATTGAAATGAAATATAGATTCTGTACCTTTTTTAGGATTACTGGACTTTACCTTCCCTGTTGCCATTTTTTTTTGGGGGGGAAACTCTGGAAATGAATGATAAGATTGCCAAAATAAATGCTACATAAATACATTTGTGTTTTTTAATGGAAAAAAATATAATTGTTACATTAATTTTTTGATATAACAAATTAAAGCTTTAGATTAGATAAAAATATATATATGACCTGAAAGTAAATTCTGTTCTTGCATTCATATGTCTTACCTGTACGTAACTTCTTCTAAACACTGATTATAAATTCTATTAGGAAATCTTCGTGGTATGGTACATGTGCATTGTTGTTCATCAATACTTAGCAGAATAATTGTGTATTGACGGTATTTGTTTTTAAATAATATAGGTTTAATTTTTTTTTCTAAAGCATGTGCGTGATTTATTGACGTTTTTGAAAACCATTCAAAAGGTGTAAATAATATCTGCTCTTTTATTTTATATGTATTACTTTAAATTCTTAGCTGAAAACTAGTCATAAAAATGACTGGAGGAGCGAGTTCTTTAGACGGTAACGTATTGGTTGCCGCCATAGATTTTGGAACTGCGCATATGTACATTGTTGTTCATTAATACATAGCAGAATAATTGTGTATTGACGGTATTTGTTTCGAAGTAATATAGATTTAATTTTTTTTCTAAAGCATGTGCATGATTTATTGACTTTTTTTGAAAACCATTCAAAAAAGTTTTTAAAAATATCTACTCTTTTATTTTATATGTATTACTTTAAATTCTTAGCTGAAAACTAGTCATAAAAATGGCTGGAGGAGCGAGTTCTTTAGACGGTAAAGTATTGGTTGCCGCCATAGATTTTGGAACTACACATATGTACATTGTTGTTCATTAATACATAGCAGAATAATTGTGTATTGACGGTATTTGTTTCGAAGTAATATAGATTTAATTTTTTTTCTAAAGCATGTGCATGATTTATTGACTTTTTTGAAAACCATTCAAAAAAGTTTTTAAAAATATCTGCTCTTTTATTTTATATGTGTTAATTTAAATTCTTAGCTGAAAACTAGTCATAAAAATGGCTGGAGGAGCAAGCTCTTTAGACGGTAAAATGGTGGTTGCCGCCATAGATTTTGGAACTGCGTACAGCGGATATGCTTTCTCTTTTCGAAATAACTTTCGGCTAAATCCTCTGGATATAGATGTTAATCAGTGGTCAGGTGAGGATGCCCTGACAATGTCGTCCAAGGCCCCGTCATCGGTTCTACTGACTCCAGATAAAGCCTTTCATTCCTTTGGTTATGAAGCTGAGGAGGAGTACTCCAGCCTGGTAGAGAATGAACAACACCAGGACTGGTATTTCTTCAGGAATATCAAAATGAGGCTTCTATACAAAGAAGTAAGTATCTTATTTGATCTTCTGATTTGATCATTTAATTTCCATATGCTAATTTCCGTATGTTAAAAAGCCAAATTGCCTTACAGTATTTTAAAGTAAACTGTTTATTATTTTCTTTTTATTGCCCAAAGAATTATCTTATTTTTTTCATTTTCTCCGTAAATTGATTTGTTTTTGTCCAGAAACTATCTCGATCAGACACGATCTGTGATGAATGTGACAAACCAATGCCAGGAATTACCATACTTAGTATGATAATCCGCCATCTTAAAGCAGTTCTCTTCAAGTCACTAGAAAAGAGGGGGTTTCCTCCTCGTGAGGAAGACATTCTATGGGTGCTGACAGTTCCCGCCATCTGGTCAGATGCTGCTAAGCAGTTCACAAAGGAGGCTGCTGAGGAGGTACATGTAAAGCACTTAGAAGGGGCTAATAAGAAATGTTTTTTAAACAAACGTCTAATGCATATGATATTAAATGTAAGATTTTCACATGTCATAAAAATTGTGTTCTAAAGGCAGGCATACAGTCAAGAGATTTGATGTTTGTGTATGAACCAGAAGCGGCTGCTCTTTATTGTTGGCAACAGAAGTTGCAACAGAAGTTGACTAATATAAATGCTATAGAAGACATGACTGAGAATGAAGAAAGGACAAAGTTTTCAATAGGACAAAAAATATTGGTGTTTGATATGGGAGGTGATGGTGGCGATAGTACTTCTTCTTGCATCTTTGAATTCAATTTATTCAAGTTTTGAAAACTTCAATTGTTGAAATTTTAAGCATATTTTTTATTAAAATACTTTCAGGAGGAACAACAGATATCAGTGTCATTCAGATAAAGAGTAAAAAAGAAATCCACATTGTCGAGGAAGCCACTGGAGGTCCATTTGGTGGAACATCTATCAATGAAAAGTTTTGTCAATGGCTAGATGATGTTTTTGGAAAAAATAACATGCAAAAATTTAAACATGAAAATATGTCAGATCACATGCAATTCATACGAGAGTTTGAGCAAAAAAAGCGAAAATCAGAAAAACCATTATGTTTACAGATTCCGCTGTCTCTAAAACTCATTGCAGAAAAGACTTGGGGGTGTAAATTAGAAGATCGTTTTGAAAAACGTGATGTTGCTTTTCCCGGTATAAAGGTTAAAGCGCGAGGTAAACTTTTCTTGCCTTCTTCATTTTTGTCCGGAAATCTCATCTTGCCTTTAGCTAAAAACGTATTTGCAGAAATGGAACGGATTCTTAAAAAGCACAGTGATATAACCAGTGTGCTAGCTGTTGGAGGATTAGCCCAATCTGTTGTGATGACATCAGAGCTCCGAAAGTATGCAAAAACAATACCTGTTTATGTTCCTTTCGATTCGTCTGTTGCTGTTCTTAAAGGAGCTGTGCTTTATGGACATGAAAACAATGTGATCAAAGCACGTGTGTGTAAATGTTCTTACGGAATCCAAACCATGAGGCCCTTTGAGGAAAAAGAAGATGATCCCAGGAAAAAAGTAAAACAAGAGGGGGAAACGTGGTGTAAAGAATGTTTTCGAGTACTTTATCGAAAAGGTTCTATGATAAAACTGGGTGATGTTTCTTCATATGAATTGGAAGAATCTTTTCATGATGAAAACAGGAAAGAGAAACGATTTAAGCCAATCCGTTGCGTCCTTTTTCGATCAGACTCGGAAACAGTTCAGAGATATGTCACTGAAAAGGGATGCTATGAACATGGAACAATAGAAATTGATGCTCCTGAAGATGGTTTTCCTCTTTCATATGAGTGCACTGTTGAACTAGAGTTCGCTGGGACAGAAATAATTGCTCGCCTGAAAGATAAAGAAAGAACCAAGACGCTTCGACTTGATTTTATAAACTAATTTCGTTCCTTTTCTATTTAAAGATTTCTATTCGGATATGCAAAAAGACGGTAAAGGAAAAATGATCAGATTCCGATTTCCTTAGTCCAAATTATCACAGTAAAAATAAAACTGGCGAAATTTTCAAATGACTAAAATACCAGTTGTGGAAATTATTGTCAACTTGTGTATCCCTTAATTTTCCCTGACATGTATTTTACATCTGTAAAATTGCAAGGACAAAAAATATATTCAAAGCGCAGAATGAAAAAAAAGTATGTAGGCACGGTAAAGCAAAGGGCGCCCAACTCTGTTTTGTTTTGACGAAAATGTACTCAAATCTTAGTATTATTTTATATGGCGGACAAAGCGAAAGTAGTATATATACTACGGCTATTTCCTCAGCATATACTCAAGAAAATGCTTTTTAATAACGATATGAATTTAGTAAGATATTACAGCTTGCGTATTTTAGTTCAAACATTTTAAGCGTGGAAATGAAATGAATAGCACCCAACCAAAAGCTAAAATATGCTTTAGAATTCTTTTTCAGTCTTTATACGCCATCACAAACGACATTAATATGAAAAATCATAATTTCTTTTCATATCTTTTCATATATCATAAAAGTAAATGCTGATTAACACCAGTATTCAAAGAATGATCCAATTATTTAACACCTCTACATCGGAGTTTGTCTGAGCCTCGTTTTCGATTTACACCTTACATAGGTGAAATCACAGGTACCTACAGCATAGGCAAAATTAGTAGAATTATTTAAAAAAAGAACAAATGCCATGTTGGTTTAACAAAATCATAATTTATTTGATAGAGAGTATATGGTTTTAATGTTCTGGCAGCTTACATATCTTTATTATTAAAGAAGATGGGCGTGTTTGGCGTGTAATCTGCAGGAATAAAGCGCACGAAACATTTATAGTTTAAATGTCTACGATTTGGTCGTCTGACCACAGCTGGACATATTCTACAAAGTTACGCACATGGAAAAATGTTACATTTAGCTTGAAATACTTTGTTAAATTAATATATCAGTCCACTTATCTTAATGATTACTACATGTAAAACTTAGTAACGCTTGATATAAATAATAAACACCTATAGCGAACCAAAAATATTTCTTTTACATTGCACTGTACGGGTAACGCATACTACTGAGCTATCACCACTACACACACTTTATGGTTTTTAAAGCGACAATGAAGCACCGCATTTACACATCAGAATTTTTTTGGAAAAAGTTCATTTTTTATCGTCTCTGGGTCTTCTCTCCATTTTTTACAAATGTTTGTTAGTTTCTTTGCATTAAAATGCATACAAATAACGTTTCAAAATCATGGAGAGATGACCCAGAGGTAGCAAATTTTTAGAAAAACGTGTTTGAAAATGTAACATTTTGTATCAAATGACTCATTTAGCCAATTTTCAAATTCTTTTTTAGCAAATTAATATAAAATATCGGGAAAATATTTCCCTTTCCTATTTCACAGGAACCCGATACATCAAAAGAATGCTAAAATTTCATGTAACAGGTCAATGAATTTTTCACTTTTCAAGTGCGCCCAGATTCCTGCCGAATGCCAATCAAAAGCGCCCTCGTTCTTTAATTAATAGTCCTTCACCAGAAGGCGCGGATCCAAGTTGAGATACATGTACATGTTTATTATTTGTTGACAGTTATTATTATTGTTATAATCTGATAATAAAATTATTCCAAAAATAATAATTATATTAAAAAAATAAATTATTTTTTTTATAAGAGGAAGAGATTGTGAATTAAGATATAGAAGTAAAAAAAAAAATCAAGTGAATGTTGATTTTGACGATAATTTAAATTACTTTTCTGAAAATTTTAACTGACAAATTGATAAATTAACATCATTAGAAAAACAGTTCTGTAAGTTGATTCTTCTTTATTTCACGGATTTTAACAGATCCAAAGCGGGAAGCTATAGAAATTGAAGTAGCCAACAGTTATTATAATAGAAAATGAATTAAATCTTAAACACAAAATGTTTTAGAGTTATTTATTATATATTTGGTTCAAACAACACTATGCAGGATTTTTTAAAATAATATTTGTTAACATTTTAACTACAATACGTTTTAATTGTAACAGAGACTGTCACAGATGTTCCTCAAATGATCCCCCTACTCTTTTCGGGTTCCCTGTTAGCTTCATTTAAATCAGAGACATATAATCCTCTTATACGTCTCTGATTTAATTCAGCAAAATCTTTGCATTATAAATGTTTACAACTTATTTTCAAAAGAATTATTGGAGAAATAACAATGCATATATAAGCATGAGCGAATCGAATTTAAGTACACTTGAATGCACATGATTTTGAGATTTACATGTACATGTATCATAAACATTGTCTCATAAAATGCCATAACAAAGACTGAAAAAATTTAAAGAAAGTTAAAGCATTCTGCAACATGAATATTAACAATCAGAAATAGGCACTCGTGCATGCAAGTTCTTGCATTCAATTTTGGTAGTAACACAATTAAGGAACCTATTAATATACCTTTCTATATTCTTAATTTCATCCTGTTTTATTATAAACTATAGAATTTACAGCCATTTTATGTTTATGCCAATCAAATTGCAGCAGACATGAATGTACACGTTTTCAAGAATTTCCATATAAAACATTTTGTAGAACTTTTTAATATATATATATACCTTTATCATAATTTTCTATTTTGTAAAAAAAAAAAAACAAAAAAAAAACAAAAAAAGGGAAGATATTGAAATATATGTTTTAAGTAATCAGAGGAAAGCACACGTGCATGCGCAGAAGTTCATGCTAATTTCACTGTGTCATTTTTTCTACTCTGCTAATATATTTCTATGTCATGAGTTTCAAAGCATATCAACAAAAAAATATATAAGTTACTGCTATATAGGTATATCAGTAATGTCACTCATTGCACGCACCCTTATTTGTGTACATGCATGTGCAGGTAAAATGACCTCCCACGAGAATATCTACATACTATGTCTAAAAAGATTTCAACTCAGTTAGATGAGCAGACAAAAAAAAAAAACCCCGAAGAATACCGAAAAAAGAAAATAATAATAAGAAGAAACAGAGAGAAAAGTATATGACCACACCCATTGTTTTGGGATCATAAATAGACTTATTAAGTGAGCATTATGGAAGAAATGGAATTGTATTAGTCTCCGACGCATATCCTACCACTTTCAATGGTGCTTGACAAATAATGTCAAATTCAAATTTTTTTCTGAGGTTTAGAGAGTCCCATACTTCATAGACTTTTTTTTTTTAAAAATATTTGTATGAAATTTGACAGGGGGATAGTCACATTACAGTGATATAACTTTGTTTTACCTGATGAATAACAAAACTCAAATAGGCTATAAATGATTTGTGAAAAAGTGAAATAATCACCAGTGTAAAAATAATTGTGATTTTTTTTTTTCATGAAAAAATCCTTTACCATGCCTAATGTATGATACTAGGTGCATGTAAAGTAAGGTCTTGTTCTTAGTAAACTATTGTTACTTAATAAAAAAGATATCATTTTTAGAGTTTCTCTGGGATGTGATATTTCAAATCCCAAAAAGCCCTAAAGGCGTTATATTAGATTTGATCACCAACTTCATGTCATATCCCAATGAAACTCTAAAAATGATACCGGTATTTTCTTCTTATATTTATATTTTATTTTTCTTTGTGCTATAAAGAAAAAAAAATGCTCTATTTACACTTTGTTATAGAAATGCAACATAACGCTTATGTACAAGTCATTTGACATCACATTCTAGACCTTCCAAATGTCTCGTGCAGTTTGCTTTGCATAGGCAAGAAAGTCTGATCACATGATCTCTTTATGTCAACGAAAATTGGGTACCAATTTCGTTAATATTGACATACGTGGAAAGACATTAGCAAATGAATATATATGTACATGTATTTAAAGAAAAAAACACCTTTCAGGCACAAAGAATATTCAATGATATGTATTTATTTGAGGAATGTTTTAAAGTTTTGTGTGAATTATTGGTATGTAAATCACACAGATTTGTCACGTAGGCATATTTCATGAAGCGCTAGTGCTTAGAAATAATGCACCAATCGAAAAGTTATTTTGTCTGTTTTCTAAGGAGGGGTTTACAAATAGTGAAATAATTTCGCTTTTATGTAGCAGACACATATCTAAAATTAAATGGAAAATTCAACGCCTTGATCTTTGGAGACGTCTACTTCAAATCTGAGAGCAATTAAGTCAAGCGTGAAACGTAGATGTCCATTTTACAGGGTATACGAGGATTGTCCGGTAAAATCGTGGTCATCGCGTTTTATATATAAAAAAAAATATTGCACCCACTGAGCTAATTAAAATTTTCAGCAAGTATTTATTTATCATATTTAAGTACATCTATTTTTTTTTTAAATAAATTGTAGTCAAAAATAAGGATTTTATTACACATACTTGAATGTTCACTGGATATGATCCTATGGCACACGACCAAAAAATCAAGGTTTTATCAGGGAATAATGCGAGTATTATTTCGAAATAAAAGTATTAAATAGATAAGATTGGGTTAAAAATAATCATAATTTTAATTCACTACCCTTTACGTCTTCAATTAAAAAAATCAAGGAATTTCCTTAAATTTTGGCTGTTTTCCGAGACTTTGAAATAGGAAAGTGTTAAACGCAACACAGGAAAAATGGCGATGTTTGATGACGTTTCGACGCACAGAAGAGCAGTTCAGTTATATGCTGGTTAAGTAATGACGCCTTCAGAGACTTTAAATGATAATAAAAGATAACAAAAAATAAAATATCACTAATACATTAGAATACAAATGGAATGAGCATTTTTAGCGGAAACTTTTTGATGAGTCCCCCGGAAGATCAAAACATATATACAACTAGATGAGATCTCGTTGCGAGCAACGAGTAGGTCTTCCGTCGATTTTTTCGATAAGATGAGATGTGATTTTGACTTAGATATTCGTTAAAATATGATATAAAAATTTCACTTTTTAAATTTCATTGTGCTGATTCATATAACATTATCTTGAACATCTTTTGTTCAATAATGCTTATCAAAATGTTTTCCCTTTTCGAGATATAAAAAGAGTAAAAGATTTAGCATTCTGGTCCCTTATGCCCCCTCATTACGTAATATAAAATCACAATTTTACAATATATAGTTGCAAATCGTAAAGATAAACATTTTTGTTTCGGTAGTATATAACAAAACACTTATCCTTAAAGAGTTATAGATGAAAGACTTTTGGCCCCTCTGGGCCCCTAATTTGAAGGGGTCAGCCCCTTTTTCTTCATATCAAATGAAAGGTCATGTGATTGTAAAGATATTTTCATCAACAACCATTCAAAAGTTTCTTTTCGTTTTCGAGCTATGTAGAATGGAAATATTTAGGGGCCACCCCTTCAAGTCCTTAATGGGGCCATTTTGCAAATAATGGAAGAATAAATAGTATTTAGAACATTATTCTGACCATCTTTTGTTCTATTACTCATAAAAGTTTGGTGTTTTAATCTTTTACCTGTTTTTGAGATCTCGCTCAGACAACTTCTCATTTTGAGGGCAGGAAAACACGCGACCGGAAGTGAATTTTTGAAAGATGTTTAAGGTTACTCTAGCCATTTGCAGTCTGAATAACATATTTAAAATTCATTTCAAATACTTTATCTATAAAGAATATTTATGGGAAAGTAAAATACTCAAATTATGTAGCTTTTCTCTTATAACCGGAAGTTGTCGTTTTTTTTTTCCGGCGGGGCCAACATCTTTCGAATCTGCGAAAAAGATGCAATAAAGTGATGCAATTTTTATTAAAAAAAGAAAAGTTGAAATTTTCGATTTCTTTGATCACTTCCTGTGACGACCGGAAGTGACGGTTGACGCTCTGAATCCAAATGGTTTTGCTACATCTTAAGGTCTGTTACTCATATAAGTATGGTATCTTAATCTCTTACCGTTTCCGAGATTTTAATCTGAAAACTTCTCATTTTGAGGACAGAAAAACACGCAGCCGGAAGTGAATTTTGCAAAGACATTTGACGTTGCTCTAGACATTTGCAGTCTGAATAACATATTTAAAATTCATTTCAAATACTTCAGCTACAAAAGATTTTAATGGGAAAGAAAAATACTCAAATTATGTAGTTTTTCTCTTATAACCGGAAGTTGACGTTTTTGTTTCCGGTAGCACCAACATATTTCGAAACTACAAAAGAGATGCAATAATGTGATATAAGTATTGATTTAAAAACGGAAAGTTGAAATTTAACGATTTCTTTGATCACTTCCGGTAGCGACCAGAAGTGTCCACCATGAACGAAAAGTAGCGACCCGGCTAGTATCTATCACGAACTATAATCCCTGCAAGTTTGACATTGATGTCTTTTGTCGTTTTTGAGATTATTCGCGGACAAAATGTCATTTTGAAATCAGAAAATGGTCTGTAACTTGGTATCGGAAATTAACATGTAAATTTTCTCTCAGATAGATCAAGTTCATATTACAGCATATAATTCCTGAAAATTTAATGTAAATCCATCCAATAGTCTTCGAGAAATCGCGTGCACAAAATTAAAGAGTAAAAAATTAAAAATAATAATAATAACTAGAAACTTGTTGCCATGGCATCAAGAAGGTCTTCCGTCCCTTCTCCATTATTAGAGAAGTTGATTCCTCACTCATAACACTATCTGTATAACGTTGCGTATTCCATTTAATTCCTTCCTTCATTAAATACTATAAAACGTAAATTGTATGTAAAAAAATATTGCGTAATTCGAACAGAAAATTATACCAGATATCATTTCAAAGACACATTATTATATTTCAGCTGAAAAAGGGTACAAAGAAATCCAGACATTCTGGAAATTAAGCCCAGGTCGCCCGCGTGAAAATTGAACACGCTAAGCATTACGCTAGCGGGGCCATTTCTTATAAAAGTCTCCATTATCCCCAGTAAAATCATTAAAAAATATTGAGAGACAAAAAAGTTGAAAAATTCGACTTTTTAAATTCGCTTCTGGTAGCGACCGGAACTATCGACTACGCAAAATAGGCAATTCCGCAAATCTAGAAGTCATGTTCTATGCTCTCCAATAAGTCTCCAGTTCATATCTTTAGCTTTTCGTTAGATCTGCCGCGGAAAGAAATTCCACTAAAAAAAATCAGGAAATTGCCCGTAACATGCAACTGGAAGTGAATTTTTCCAAAATTCTTTCAAATTAAATAATGGCTTTTCAAAACGCATTTTCCCTGAAAGTTTGACGAAAAACCATAGTTCTCGAGATATCGCGTGCATAATATTTGTCTAAAAAAATATTAAAAATATTTCTAATATTTATTATCAATTTTCAAACTAATTATATATTATGCATTCTGAAAAGAGTCTCTCTATATATATTAACCCTACAAATTTCATTGAAATATATTGAAAAACAAAAAAGTTGAAAAATTCGACTTTTTAATTCGCTTCCGGTAGCGACCGGAAGAAGTGACGACGCACAAAAGGGCGATTCCGGTAATCAAAGAGACATTTTCTATAATCTCTAATGAATCTGCAGTTCATACCTTAAGTCGTTCTTTAGATACGCCACGGACAATATTCCATTTGAAAATCAGGAATTTGCCCATCATTTGGAACCGGAAGCGAATTTTTCAAATTTTACTTGTGATAAACAAAGTTCATATGATAACTCATTTTTTATGAAAGTTTCATTGAAAACTACTGAATAGTTCTCGAGATATCGCATGAATAATATTTGTCTAAATATATTAAAAATAATTCTAATATTTATTATCAATTTTTAAACTAATTATATATTATGCATTCTGAAAAGAGTCTCTCTATATATATTAACCCTACAAATTTCATTGAAATATAATGAAAAACAAAAAAGTTGAAAAAAATCGACTTTTTCAATACGCTTCCGGTAGCGACCGGAAGTAGTGACGATGCACGAAAGGGCGATTCTGGTAATCTAAGAGACATGTTCTATAATATCTTATAAGTCTCTAGTTCATACCTTTAGTTGTTCTTTAGATACGCCGCGGACAAAATTCCATTTAAAAATCAGAAATTTTCCAATAATTTGGAACCGGAAGCGAATTTTCCAAATTTTACTTGTGATAAACAAAGTTCATATGATATCTCATTTGTGAAAGTTTCATTGAAAAATACTGAATAGTTTTCGAGAAATCGCGTGCACAAAATTTGGTCAAAAAAAAGAATAATAACTAGAAACTCATTGCGAGCAATGAGAGGTCTTCCGTCCGATCCTGAAAAAAAAAAAAAAAAAAAAAAAAAATCAAGCTGAAAAAGTGATAAAAGAAATTCAGACACTGAAGATTTAACCCTGGTCGTCAGCATAAAAATCCAACGTGCTAACCATTCACCATTCACCTTTTTGCTTCACTTCCTGTCACACGATTGGAAGTAACGGCGATACAAGAATATCTCACGATTCAAATAAACTGATGACTGACTATCAGTCCTGAAAGTTTTAGACTTCAGTCCTTTATTGTTGCCGAGCAATATTGTGAGAACAAATTCTAATTTTGAGGACATTTAAACACTTGACAGGAAGTGAAGTTTATAAAAATCTCTGATTTTCTCTAGACATTTGCAGTATCTACAACATACATCAAATTATTTCAAGTACTTTATCGATAAGTAATATTTATGAGAAAGTTTAATATAAAAATAATGTAGCTGATCTCCTAAAACCGGAAGTTGACGTATTTGTTTCCAGTTGAATCAAAAATATTTCAAAACAGCGAAAGACATGCAATAAAGTGAATCAAGTTTTAATTTAAGAAAGAAAAGTTAAAATTTTTTATTTCTTTGATCACTTCCTGTAGCAAGCGGAAGTGACGACTGACGCGTTTAACCCAAATGGTTTTGCCTACTCCTCAAGGTCTATTACTCATTAAATTTTGGTGTTTTTATCTTTTACCTGTTTTTGAGATCTCGCGCAGAAATCTTCTCATTTTAAGGACAGAAAAACACGCGACCGGAAGTGAATTTTTGAAATATATTTAAGGTTACTCTAGGCATTTGCACTCTGAATGACATATTTAAGATTCATTTTAAAAACTTAATCTATAAATAATATTTCTGGGAAAGAAAAATACTCAAATTATTTAGTTTTTCTCTTATGACCGGAAGTTGTCGTTTTTGTTTCCGGTGGGACCAACATCTTTCAAATCTGCGAAAAAGATTCAATAAAGTGATGAAATTTTTAATTAAAAGAAGAAAAGTTGAAATTTTCGATTTCTTTGATATCTTCCTGTGACGACCGGAAGTGACGGTTGACGCTCTGAACCCAGATGGTTTTGCTAAATCTTAAGGTCTGTTGCTCCTATAAGTTTGGTGCCTTAATCTCTCACCGTTTCCGAGATGTTGCTGAGAACTTCTCAATTTGAGGACAGAAAAACGCACGACCGGAAGTGAATTTTACAAAGGTATTTGACGTTACTCTAGATATTTCCAGTCTGAATAACATATTTAAAATTCATTTCAAATACTTTATCTACAAAGGATATTAATGAGAAAGAAAAATACTCAAATTATGTAGTTATTCTCTTATAACCGGAAGTTGACGTTTTTGTTTCCGGTAAGACCAACATATTTCGAAACTACAAAAGAGATGCAATAATACGATGTAAGTATTGATTTAAAAAAAGAAAGTTGAAATTCAACGATTTCTTTGATCACTTCCGTAAGTGACCGGAAGTGCCGAGGACGAACGAAAAGGTGATTCTGTTCACCTTTAAGTCATGCACTATCGTCTCCAACAAGTCTCCAGTTGAGTGGACCTTTTCACGAAAAATCTTACGACATATTTTTATCTTAAGTGAAAACTTATGATAAAAATCGTTTTCACAAAAATTCTTAAGAAAGTCGTAAGTGCAAAATCTGTCGTAACTTTACGAGAGCCCCAACCCTCTCTTAAGTATTTTAAAACCGATTTTTTTTGTAAAAATATAACCGTAAAAACCAAAATACACATTACATTGAACTTTTTAAAGCATTTTCCAATAATATTTTTTTCACAATCAATGTCGAAAAATTAAATGAAATACACTACAAAACATTTACGATGTAAGTTTCACTTAAGGTATTTGTATGACCTACTTTTAAGTCAGACTTGTGATTGTGACGTCAGATGTTAAACTTTCTTGTTTCACAGACGATTGCATTAGATATTTGTTGTCTATGATGTTTGTTATGCTGACAAATGTTGAAAACTATGTTTTATTTTTATTTTCACCCACTTATTTAAGGATTATAAAGCATATTGAAGTCGTTGCTAGGGATGAAGTCTGTCGTAAGTAAAATCTTAAGTTCAATCTGCTACGAATGCGTTCGTGAAACGCACTTAGGATTTGTCGTAAGAGATTCTTAAGTTAAAATCTTACGCAAAAACTTAAGATTTTTTGTGAAAAGGGCTACATATCTTTAGCCATTTTTGAAAAAAGGGGCGAAAAAATTTCATTTTAAAATCAGGAAATTGTCCATAACTTTGCACCGGAAGCGAATTTTCAGAATTCCTTCAAGGTGTATCAAGTTCCTGTAGATGTGCATTATTCCTGAAAATTTCATTGAAAACCACTGAATAGTTGCCACTATGAAAGAGTCACGATACATTATTTTACGCCAAACGTCACGAGTAAATCTTCGCGCCTTTTCTTTGAAATGTATGTTCTATTGAATGGTCTCCATTCTCATATATATATTATTAAGGTCTTCCGTTTCAGTCGGAAGACCTTATAGTGATTTTACGGTTTATTATTATTATTATTTCCCCTTTTCTTGTCCCCTCGATTTCTCAGAGATGGCTGGACGGATTTTCCTGAAATTTTCAGGGATGATAGAGAATGAAAATACCCCCATGCATTTTTTTTTTCATTTTTTTCAAGATTCACTTCCTGTCGTCAGATATGTCCGATTTCCGTTTTTTTCAAAAATATTTTGTCCCAGTCATATCTCAGAAACGGTAAGAGATTAAGACACCAAACTCTTATGGTTAATAGATCTTGAGGAGTAGGCAAAACCATTTCGGTTAAGAGCGTCAGCCGTCACTTCCGGTCGTCACAGGAAGTGATATTAGAAATCGAAAATTTCAACTTTTCTTTTTTGAATCTTTTTTTGAATCACATTATTGCATTTCATTTGTAGTTTCGAAATATGTCATTCCCACCGGAAACAAAAACGACAACTTCCGGTTATAAGAGAAAAACTACATAATTTGGATATTTTTCTTTCCCATATTTTTTATAGATAACGTATTTGAACTGATTTTTACATATATCATTAAGACTGCAAATGTCTAGAGTAAAGTCAAATATCTTTATAAAATTCACTTCCGGTCGCGCGTTTAGATGTCCGTAAAATGAGATATTGTCGGAGTGAGATCTCAGAAACGGTAAGAGATTTTGACACCAAACTTTTATGAGTAATAGACCTTGAGAAGTAGACAAAACCATTTGGGTTAAGAGAGTCAGTCGTCACTTCCGGTCGTCACAGGAAGTGATCAAAAAAATAAAAGATTTCAACTTTTCTACATCATGTGAAAATCGTACGTTGCCGTCAGTTTCCCTCGTGACCGGAAGCGATGCAAAAAAAAGTGAATTTTCCAATAATTATTTTTCTTTTTACAGAAATGTTTGGCTAATGCAGATGTTAGATAAACTAAAACCATGCAAATTATTTTCACTGGAAGTGCCGGCCGGAAGTTGTTTCAAACATGAGTAGTTTTTCATGGAAACTTTAGGGACGATCAGTTGTGAATAATTTAGGTGTAGAATGAACATTTTATTTGTTTGGAGTAATTTCAGTCTTGATGAGGTAAAAAAAAAAACAAAACATAGAAAGTAAATTTATTTCAGGGATTTTCTCAATGACCTTGATCTTTGACCTTGACATTGAACTTTGATAACCTTGACCTTTGACCAAAAGTTCAGAATCAATAATTAATTTACTCCTCTTTCCCCCCACCACTTCCCCAAAAAAATCAAAAAAAAAAAAAAAAAAAAAAAAAAAAAAAAAAATCAGATTAATATCAGCCTAGAATATTTCTCTAGAACTCATACAACACCTCAGATCGACATAAAATTTCGGGGTTTTGCAAAAGATACCTGAAAGAAAGTTTCCTGAAAATTTGACGGTGAATCTCTGAAGTATACAGAAATAATAAATGTTAACGGCAAACACTTCATTTTCGTATCTGAAATTTAGGTGCTGATGAACATAAAAAATTAATGAAATATTTTCTCGGTTATTTCTTCAGTTGTTATGAATAGCAGTCGATTCTCTTGATATGATATGATATTTTAACACCAAGTATTCTTGCTTTCTCTAGTATGTGGAATTTATTTCAATTTTATTTAGAATTAATATTAATCGAATGAATGTCGAAAACAGCGATTTTTTCCTAGCCAATAAATTTTCACCTTGACACTTTTTTCTTCCTAAAATGAATATCTGAAATTTTGATTCATGCTACTTTAATTCAATCCACACAGAGATGCTTATTTTAATCTTACCTATTATTTCAGGATATTCAGTCACATCCGAACCCGATCCGAATTTTCATATATTTGTAAACAAAGTCTCGACACTGCAGTTCTAATGCATCATAGGCTCTGAATGATTAACTCAATGCATTCCAAATATAGACAAACTCAAATATTTTTTTTAAACCGAAAATCTGCATTTGCATTATACACCAATCGTGTTTCTCAATTTATTCAATACTGATTACTACATTCCATAACAAACAAAAGAACACGTGTTTTATCCCTATTTATTCTTAAAAAATTAATTTACTACCTCCATCTTTATCGGAATACGTGGTCTAGTGGTTAGCGCACCGGTTTTATAATCCAAAGGTTTTGAGTTCGATCCCTGCTGGGAGAACATTATTTTTTTTTCATTTTCTGCTTTTTTTTCAAACCAATTGACAAAAGAAGTAAGAAAACGGAAGACCTGTTATTGCCTAGGCAATAAATATCTAGTTGTATATATTATTGTATGTACCGTACAAATTACTCATTTTCTTGCATTTGGAGGTCAGAGTATTTATGTTTTCAAAGACAGATTACAATTTCATAATCTGCCAGATCCAACAATTCCTTCATATTTCATTGATCCTTATGGTAGTTTCGTTCAACATGACAATCGGCTGTCTCCGTAAACTCCGACCTGCCAATCGGCAATCCTCGATTGACTCCGCTACGCTCCGTACAAACCTCGGAAGTTATTGGTGGAGAACGAAAAACGATTACATTTCTCCGCCGGAAACTGCCTTGTAACTCATTTCATATTTTACTCTGCATTAAGTTCTTGAAACTTTTTTTTCTATTGTTTATTTCTTCCTTGTATAATGGTTTTGATCACAACATCATGTACGTAGTCTTTGAAAGCAAAACATAGTGTTGGGCGTGCAAAGTAACTGAGAAGTCAATGGTATAACGTTTGTAGGAATTTCAAATAAGATCACATGACTGTATCAGCAACATGGTAAAACACCACTGACGTCCGAAGTTAGTGTGCGAGGAACGAGCCACCCGAGGAGCTCCGAGTGCCGACCTGCTCCTCGGAGTTTACGAAGACAGCCGCCATTTTGGACCCGCTTCAAATTTAGAAATGCGATTATCTAGAGTTTGGATTGATCAATTTTAAAGTAAATTATATATTAAGCATTTTCAGAAGAGTCTCTATTAACCCTACTAATATAAAAGAAAGATATAGAAAAATAAAAAAGTTACAAAATTCGACTTTTTTAAATTCGCATCCGGTAGCAACCGGAAGTACTGACGACGTACAGAAAGGTAATTCCCCCCATCTAGACATCATAATCTATCATCTCTAACAAGTCTCCAGTTCATATCTTAAGCCATTTTTGAAAAAAAAAGGGAGGACAAAATTTCATTTTAAAATCAGAAAACTGTCAATAACTTGGCACTGGAAGCGAGTTTTCCAAATTTCCCTTCTGATGAACAAAGTTCATTTGATGACGCATAAATCCTGAAAGTTTCACTGAAAATCACTAAATAGTTTTCGAGAAATCGCCTGCACAAAATTTTGGGGAAAAAATAATAATAATAACTAAAAACACATTGCGAGCAATGAGAGGTCTTCCGTCCGATTCTGAAAAGAAGAAAACTCAAGCTGAAAAAGTGATAAAGAAATTCAGACACTCTGGAAATTTAACCCTGGTCGTTAGTCTGAAAATCCAACGTGCTAACCATTCACCATTCCCTTTTTTGCATCATTTCCTGTCACGACCGGAAGTAATGGCGATTCAAGATTTTCTCACGATTCAAATAAACTGATGACAGGATACGAGGAAAATGACGCATTATGACGTCTTAATGCATAGGCTAGCCAGAAAATTACGTCATTTTTGATAAATACGCAGTCATCAAAAGTCTAAATGATATTTAATGCATTGTCAACTAAAACCAAGCAGTTTCAGTTTTTCTGCAATTCACAGGGCCAAAAAAGGCCCTAAGTGAACCTTGTTCTTTAATATTCAAACCACTACACTAGCACAATGTACCAGCCATCATCGATGTTTACCTTGCACTCATTCCCTGAAGTAACGAGTGTTGGGCAGGTTAATTTTGTTTTCTTATAGTGCGGAATTATAGGATGAAAACTAGCCAGCAGCTAAATTTTGTGCAAGTACTAGTAGATTTACATCGGATTTGTTACTTGAGTTTTAACAATAACTGATAGCAGAGAAAATAATCTGTTACTGATAAAAACTAAAAAAAAAACTATTGTGTTTACTTCCTTTATTCTTTATGCATTCAACTTTCTATTTTATGCAATTCCAAATACAGACATGTCCGTGTAATCTTTTTCTGTACTTCTACACTACTGCATCAGACCATTTGTGAAAGGCGGGTCACGATACATTATTTTGCGCCAAACGTCACGAGTAAATCTTCGCACCTTTTCTTTGAAATGTGTCTTCAATTGAATAAGTGTACGTGATAGCTTCAATGAAATTTAAAAAAAAAATATGTTGCTATAGCCTGATTTTCGAGCCTAAGAATGTGTATTTATCACGCTGTACATATAACATATCGTATACGGGCAAGTAACATAAAGGCAGCGCTAAGTTTTCTTACACATTTTATATTCCTCTTTACCCCCAAAGTGGACTATTTCAATTAGTAACCGATTAATGAAAAGACTTGAATGTTTTGCAACAAAACACGTCTCGCCATATGACGCTCAAGGAATCTGATACCTATTATGTTCGGTAACTTGCATCTATAAAGGAATATAACCCTACTAAAATCAAAGAAAAATATTGAAAAACGTAAAAGTTGAAAAAATTGACTTTTTTATTCGCTTCCGGTAGCGACCGGAAGTACTCACGACGCACGAAAAGGCAAACCTGCACATCTAGAAGTCATGTTCTATGGTCTCCAACAAGTCTCCAGTTCATATCTTTAGCCGTTCTTTAGATCTCGCGAGGACAAAATTTCATTTCAAAATCAGAAAATGTCCATAACTTGGAACCGGAAAGGAATTTCTCCAAAATTCTTTCAAATGTAACAATGGCATTTTATAGCGCATTATCCCTGCAAGTTTGATGAAAAACCATTGAATAGTTCTCGAGATATTGCGTGCACAAGATTTGTCTAAAAAATCTATTTCAAAATGTATTTCGGTAGACAATTTTAAAAACAAATTATATATTAAGCATTACAATAAGAGTCCCTATAAACCCTATTGAAATCAAAGAAAAATATTGAAAAACGTAAATGTTGAAAAAAATTGACTTTTTTAACTCGCTTCCGGTAGCGACCGGAAGTATTCCCGACGCACAAGAAGGCAAACCCGCACATCTAAAAGTCATGTTCTATGCTCTCCAACAAGTCTCCAGTTCATATCTTGAGCCGTTCTTTAGATCTCGCGAGGACAAAATTTCATTTCAAAATCAGAAAAATGTCCATAACTTGGAACCGGAAGCGAATTTCTCCAAAGTTCTTTCAAATGTAACAATGGCATCTTATAGCGCATTATCCCTGAAAGTTTGATGAATAACAACTGAATAGTTCTCGAGATATTGCGTGCACAAAATTTGTCTAAAAAATAAGAATAATAACTAGAGACGAGCTCGTTGCAAAGCAACGTGTAGGTCTTCCGTTGGAGCTGCAGGCAGGAAGAAGTGACCTTGAGTCAAGGTCATGCCATATCATAAGGTTATAAGCAATCTTGTAAGGGGTATCAACTAACAATGTTTCACTCTGTAGTAAAAAGACGATAAAGGAATGTATGTGACCTTGAACTTGTCCAAATGACCTTGCAAAAACCATGACACACTCTGGTTATGAGCAAACCCCATCTGTGTATTACTGACTTCTCAAATTCACACATGTTCTTACAGTCCATACATCCAGTCAAAACATCTTATCCTTAGTGACCTTGAACTTGAGTTTAGGTCATGTCACACTCTGCATGATACCAGCAATGTTTCACTAGAAAAAAAGGAAACGAATTTATAGTTTCTGATCCAAACTCATCCAAACGACCTTTCATCAAGGCCATAACACACACTGGTTAAGAAAAATCCCAATTTGTGAGTTATTGACTGGATAAGTTCAGCCATGTTCTTTCAGACCATAGATCGAGTCAAATAATTTATTAGGTTCAACACAATGATGACAAGGATTCATTGTGAAGGTTGTTGTCCAATTTGGATATTGAACAAGACGTGTTTGTGAAACACTGATGCCCCGGTGTTGCAGCTTATGGCAAAGGTTTAAGTTTCTCTAATCCGAATCCAACTCCAAGGTCAAAGTCAAGAGATAAAAAATTATGCTACCCAAAGAAAGATCTCGTCTCAGGGAATATAACTGTGAAATATGAAACCGTTAGGACTAACTGTTGAAAAGTATGGCAAAGGCTTATTTTTTGATAGTCAAATGTTAAGGTCAAAAACAGATTAACGGTGTTCAAGGGAATGCCTTGTCACAAGAAATAGACATTGAAATATGAAAGCCATAGCATTAATTATTCAAAAGTTATGGCAAAGGTCAACGTTTTTTTTTTCAAAAGTAGGTCAAACCCCAAGGTCAAGGACAAAAGTCAAAACTGTCGATACGCAAGGGAAGGTCTTGTCACAAGAAAAACACATGTAAAAATATGAAAACCCTAACACCAACCGTTGAAAAGTTATGAATGAGATTAAAATGTTTCAAAGGTAGGTCAAACTCTAAGGTCAAAGGTAAAAAGTCAAAACTTTTAATTTTTTTTAAAAGTACGGCAAACTCCAAGGTCAAGGTCAAATAGTATAAATTGTTGATATCCAATGAACGGCGTTTTCACAAGGAATACACCTGTGAATATGAAAACGCTAGTCCCAACAGATCAAAAGGTACTGCCAAGGTTAACATGTGGAGATGTCTGTCCTGGCATATATAGAGAGATTGCCAATCAAATTGCATGTTCAACGCAATAGCAGCAATAAGAAACTCGCCGACAGTTTTTTTCTTTAAATTCCAACATGCTTTTTAATTTCTACAGATATTTATAATCCTTTTAATGTATGTTCGTGGATTATTGATGGAATAATTTTAGTTACATGTCAAGTTTAATATTTAGGTGTTTGTGCTTTGCAGCAAGGATTTGCTAAATACTTATAATTTTCTATGAATGTACCGAACAGTAGATACATGTTTTAAAGCAGAGCTGCCGCTCAAGCTTTATTCCTGTCGTGTAGATCTAGAGGTCTTTGTGTATATATCATAGGTAAAAGTACTAATACTGAAGATCACATCCCTTCAAAGCTATATTATTCGCTTATTACGCCCCTTGCAGTGGCGGATCCAGGAATTTCATAACGGGGGCACAGTAGAAGGCAGGGGAGGGGTCTGGTGGCTGCATTGAAGACCCCCAGTGGGTCTGTGGCAAAGCCCTGGTGGGGATCCGGGGGGCGAAGCCCCGGAAGTTGACAAATTTCTACAAATAAGAGATGTTTTTCCTTGATTTTAGGATAATGGACATATAAGTTCTACATAAAAAAATTCAAGGGGGGGGGGGGGGTTCGTGCGCCCGGCGCGCCGGCCCTGGATCTGCCTTAATTTGCTTTATTTCTTTTATTCATGTAGTTATGCACCTCACCCACCCTTCTTGTGTTCAAGATGCTTTAGTCGTTTGCTTGCATTATAACTTAACAAGAAATCCGTGTTTTTTTTTGTGTGAAGTTTAGTTTTTAAAGATCCGAAAATGACAGGCTAAAAGGATATATGTATTATTGATGAAAATAATGAAATTGGTAATCAAAGTCTAAAATATATGTGCGGTGGCGATATTCAAAATTGACAGGAAGTCGTTTGACTTTTTAATACACTTAAAGATGTGGTCAAGAGGAAAGATTTTGAAAGGTTTGATAAATACACACTATGTATCACAGAGTTGACCAATATGAATGTATTATGATCAGGTCACGTTTTAAGTACTTTTTTCACAATAATTGACACGTGGAGCACCTGCATGGATTTCTTATAATTAAGTTATAAAAAAAAATAAAATAAATAAGATTTAAAGAAAAGAAAATGAAGGTATTAGTTAATAAAACTGTAATGGTTTGGGTCGTGGATATCGGCCTGGGTAGCTCAGTCGGTAGAGCACCTGACTAGTGATGCAGGGGTCCCGAAGAAAATTAAAGAATATTTGTTATAGGTATACTAGTCAATCAGATTAGAAATACAGCGACTATCAGAATTTCGAGCCGTAACAAAGATCTGATTTTGATTAGATTTCAGGTATAGGCGAATGTGTGTGTACTGAAGGTGTTAGTTAATTCATTCAAGATTTATTATGTTGTTCGTTTGGACGAAGGCTTAAAAAAGTGACACACTGTATATACGTGTATACATCAATGAATGTTCGGATTAATTCAAAAATCGGCGGACATTAATTTATTTTAGTTATCTAAAGACAATGTTATTTCCAGAGACATTTTATATTTTCTATGTTTTTTATATCTCCGATTTTTCTTTTTTGTGATTTACCGGTTTACACAGGCCTGTGTTGTAACAGCTGTTCATAAACGCTGTCAATTAATATATGATCAGAGAAAACCAGGCATCTCCCGGTAATTCATTTCTTATGGAAAATATACAGATTGACATCTTAGTATTTACCTGTGTAATTACGATGTTACAAACCGTGACGATGACTGGCCAGGAGGACTACCCGTTATAAAAACAACTCATGATCAACTCAGCGGACCTATAATTCACTTTAATATATGCTGTAAATCAATAAAATCATTTCAGTTTAACCGATATTTTATTGCAAAGATAATGGAAAAAAAGACTTGGGATTTAGAATTTTTCTGTATTTCAAACGCTCGATATGCATACATTTGGGGCGCTCTTGCATATGCATTTATACTTATAAAACGTGCATGTCCTGCACTTGCATGCGTGTACATTGTATGTGTCCGTAAAACCTTACGAAACCTGATAAATGTGTTCTGATTTTCAGAAAAAATAATGGAAACGTATAAATAATTGCATGTTTATCATTCTGTTCGCATATAATTACAAGTTTAGTAGAAAATAATAATTTGTTCAAGGTTAGGTTTCTAATAAATTTGTAATATTCAAATACAATTACACATGTATGTCTCATTCTACATATTTTGGAGGCGCGTGTGAATGTGGGATTTTGTATTTCCTTACGCTCGATATGCGTATATTTTGGGCGCTTTGTATATATACAGTTGTACATTTTTGGGGCGTTGACAAAAGAACATATATTAGATTACATACATGTACATTTAAGTTTCAAAAGTTCATTACTAGTAGGAATTAATTAAGGTAACATATTTTGAATTTTGTTTGAAATAAAACAGACAATTACCTCGATATCGAGAAATAAATTGTTTATAAAAATAATTATGCAACTTTCCTGTAAATCAGCGAATAAAATATTAATTGAAATGTACTAGTGATTTAATCAAAGATATTATGAAAAAATCTGAAAGATTTACATATTTATCCACTCATGACTTAGTTTACAAAATGAATTTGGAATGACCATTCTATGATTTGTTTTGTGTATGACTAGGTCGCTGGATCACACGCCGATTGATCCCCGGTGACCTCCTTTGCCACGCGCTATCTAGGGAGGTGTTACGTAATTGTAAACATACAAGGTGAATATAAAGGCGTGCACTTAATGGCTGTGAATAGTCTATTCTTCAATTGAAAATTATGTTTTATTTCTCACTATATTGTTTTTTTTATACGATAAGAAGAAAAGGTTATCTTTTTTCCTCTTTTAGTAGACTGGTTTATTCGACTTTGAAAAAAAAATGAAATAAAAGGGAAAATTGTCAACAAAAATAACTTGGAAATAAAGCACAAAACACTTCAAGAACCTTTATCTAAAGAATATCAGCATCTAATGTAGCCAGGTTTATTATTTATAGTAAGTTTATTTAAGTTACACGCATGAAGAGCTCTCGTTTACTTGCTGAATGAAAACAGTTACCTGTATATGGGTCAAGCTTCTGGCGCATTTAAAACACAAGACTCAAACAAAATAACATTTTCGTGAGATCAATAAGATGTTAAAGAACAACTTTATTTACGGCAGCTATTTCGAAATATTTACCGTTTTTGAGTTATAAAGCAAAGACTTTAAAGGGCTTCAGATCCCTAATTTTAGGGGCCAGCCCCTTTTTAATGGAGTCAAATGAAAGGCCTTTAAATTGTGCACAACTTTTATTCTGCATGTCTTATCAAAATATTTTTAGTTTTAAAGATACAAAGGAAGATATGTGTAAATTTTCTTTTAGGCGTTCTAATTTTTGACCCCTATATAGCGCCATTTTGAATACAGAAATCGAAAAACAATAACCGATGTGCACAACTTCAATCCTTCTTTTATTTAAATTCGGTAGAATTTCTGCTCCAGCTATTGTAGTCTCGGAGCCTTTGTCTGGAAATGAAGCCTCCCAAATTTTCATTTAAAGGGAGATAACCCAAAGCCGGAAGTGGATATTTGGAATGTTTGACAGCATTCTGATAGACTTTTCTAACGTCTATAAACTCTGCAAATTTGAGCAAAATCCGTTGAGAAATGAGCGAGATATGAGGTCTCAAAGTTGGCGTCTAGGAAAAAGAAGAAAAAAAAAAAGAATAATAATCTTAACCATCAGAGTCAGTAAAAGGTCTTCCGTTGGAAACGGAAGATCTTAATAATAATAATAAGAAGAAGAAGAAGAAACAGTAGAATCACTATAAGGTCTTCCGTGAAGACGGAAGACCTTAATAAGAAACAGTAGAATCACTATAAGGTCTTCCGTGAAGACGGAAGACCTTAACTAGAAACTCATTGCGAGCAATGAGAGGTCTTCCGTCCGATTTTGAAAATAAAAACGAAATTCAAGCTGAAAAAAGTGATAAAAGAAATTCAGACACTGGAGATTTAACCCTGGTCGTCAGTGTGAAAATCCAACGCGCTAACCATTAACAATTCACTTTTTTGCATCACTTCCTGTCACAACCGGAAGTAACGGCGATACAAGATTTTCTCGCGATTCAAATAAACTGATGACTGACTATCAGTCCTGAAAGTTTAAGACTTCAGTCGTTTACTGTTGCCGAGCAATATTGTGAGAACAAATTCTAATTTTGAGGACAGTTAAACAAGCGACCGGGAGTGAATTTAAAAAAAAATCTCTGACGTTTCTCTAGACATCTGCAGTATCTACAAAATGCATAAAAACATTTCAAGTACTTTATCGATAAGCATTATTTATGAGAAAGTTAAATATCGAAATAACATAGTTTATCACCTAAAACCGGAAGTTGACGTTTTTGTTTCCGGTGGAATCTAACATATTTCAAAACAGCGAAAGAGATGTAATAAAGTGATGCAAACTTTAATTTTAAAAAGAAAAGTTAAAATTTTTGATTTCTTTGATCACTTCCTGTGATGACCGAAAGTTACGACTGACGCGTTTAACCAAAATGGTTTTGCCTATTCATCAAGGTCCATTACTCATAAAGATTTGGTGTTTTTATCTTTTACCTGTTTTTGAGATCTCGCTCAGACAATTTCTCATTTTGAGGACAGAAAAACACGCAACAGGAAGTGAATTTTTGAAAGATATTTGAGGTTACTCTAGACATTTGCAGTTTGAATAACATATTTAAAATTCATTTCAAATACTTTATCTATAAAGAATATTTATTGGAAAGTAAAATACTCAAATTATTTCGTTTTTCTCTTATAACCAGAAGTTGTTTTTGTTTCCGATGGGACCAACATCTTTCGAAACTGCGAAAAAGATGCAATAAAGTGATGCAACTTTTAATTAAAAAAAGAAAAGTTAAAATTTTAGACTTATTTGATCACTTCCTGTGACGACCGGAAGTGACGGTTGACGCTCTGAACCCAAATGGGTTTGGCTACATCTTAAGGTCTGTTGCTCATTTAAGTCTGGTGTCTTAATCTCTTACCGGTTTCGAGATCTTGCTCAGACAACTTCTCATTCTTAGGACAGAAAAACACGCGACCGGAAGTGAATTTTACAAAGAAATTTGACATTACTCTAGACATTTGCAGTCTGAAAACCTTTTTAAAATTCATTCCAAATACTTTATCCATAAAAGATATTAATGGGAAAGAAAAATACTCAAATTATGTGGTTTTTCTCTTATAACCGGAAGTTAACGTTTTTGTTTCAGGTGGGACCAACATATTTCAAAACTACAAAAGAGATGCAATAATGTGATGTAAGAATTGATTTCAAAAAGGAAAGTTGAAATTTAACGATTTCTTTGATCACTTTCGTAAGCGACCGGAAGTGCCGACGACGAACGAAAAGGTGCCCTCTCCAATCTAGAAATCATGTTCTATCATCTTTAACAAGTCTCCAGTTCATATCTTTATCCATTCTTGAGAACACTCACGGACAAAATGTCATTTTAAAATCAGAAAAATGTCCATAACTTGGCACTGGAATCGAATTTACCAAAAAACGGAACTTTATATAAAATTCATATAAAGACCTTATATCCCTGAAAATTTCAAAGGAATTCATTGAATAGTTTTTGAGAAATCGCATGCACAAAATTTTGTCTAAAAAAACAAGAATAATAACTAGAAACTCATTGCAAGCAATGAGAGGTCTTCCGTCCGATTCTGAAAATTAAAACGAAAATTCAAGCTGAAATAGTGATAAAAGAAATTCAGACACTCTGGAGATTTAGCCCTGGTCGTCAGCGTGAAAATCCAACGTGCTAACCATTCACCATTCTCTTTTTTGCATCACTCCCTGTCACGACCGGAAGTAACGGCGACACACGATTTTCATACGATGGAAATAAACTAATGACGGACTATCAGTCCTGAAAGTTTCAGACTTCAGTCATTTATTGTTGCCGAGCAATTGTGAGAACAAATTCTAATTTTGAGGACAGAAAAACACACGACCGGAAGTGAATTTATAAAAAAAAAATCTCTAACGTGTCTCTAGACATTGCTGTATCTACAACATGTATTAAAACATTTCAATTCTTTTCTATAAGCTATATATGAGAAAGTTAAATATCGAAATAACGTATTTTATCTCCTAAAACCGGAAGTTGAAGTTTTTCTTTCCGGGGGAGTCTAACATATTTCAAAACAGCGAAAGAGATGCAATAAGGTGATGCAAGTTTTAATTTAAACAAGAAAATTTGAATTTTTTGATTTTTTTATCACTTCCTGTGACGACCGGAAGTGACGGCTGACAGTTTAATCCAAATGATTTTGCCTACTCTTCAAGGTCTATTACTCATATAAGTTTGTGGTCTTAATCTCTTACCGTTTCTGAGATCTCACTCAGATATTTTCTCAGTTTGAGGACAGAAAAACACGCGACCGGAAGTGAATTTTGCAAAGATATTTGAAGTTCCTCTAGACATTTGCAATCTGAATAACATATCTAAAAATCATTTCAAATACTTTACTTATAAAAGATTTTTATGGGAAAGTAAAATACTCAAATTATGTAGCTTTTCTCTTATAACCGGAAGTTGTCGTTTTTGTTTCCGGTGGGACCAACATATTTCGAAACTGCGAAAGAGTTGCAATAAAGTGATGCAAGATTTGATTAAAAAAAAAAGAAAAGTTGAAATTTTTGATTTCTTTGAACACTTCCGGTGACGACCGGAAATACTGACGACGAAAACTAAGGTAATTTCGAGCATTTAAATGTCATGGTCTATCATCTCTAATGTTGCCTGTTATATAAAAAGTTTTATTTAAATATGACAAAAACTGATGAATTGGTAGTACTTTAAAAAAAAGTTAACAGACACACAAACAAACGAAAACCGACATCCTACTAATGCCTAAGCTTTTTTTAACTGCATGATCTATGAAAACTTACTGGTGGCATACATGGTAAAAGTAACTTAGTACAACCAGGGGCATTAATTTGCATTAATGTAATTTTGCTTTCTCTATTCTGTCTTTCTCTAAACGTTATTTTATCTACATATTGCATTTTCGTTGAGTTTCCTCCATTGTTTATTCCTCCACGTGCCCGTGCTAAAAATAGCGCCACGCGAAGTTTCATAAAAACGGGAGGTAACTCTAAAACTAAGACAACGATTGGCACTAACGTACATTTCATCAAAAAGATAATAAAGTTAATACTTAAAAACAAAGCATGAGGAATTGATTAAATACAAAGAATAGGAAATTTTGAAAGCCTTAGGGCCCATTTTTTTCTGGGCATACCTAATGCTCGTTATGATCTTTTATCAAATAGTTAACACGTTGGAATTTCCCGAAATTACATGTTTGTGTACTACAGGATAATTAATTCTCAAGATATTGAAATTCAGCTGATTTACCCTCCATTGTCACGCTTCCCAGCATAGTCGCCGATCAGCGACCGTGTTTGTTTAGCACAGTCCGCTTTCCCTCGAGGCATGCCAGATGCATTGCAGTCGTAGTATAAACACAATTAACTACTCAAGTCATTAAAAAGTAGGTGTAAATACTAACATGCAATAAAAATTTAACCATGGCGGCCGCCGATTTTAACCATGGCGCAGCTCGTTTAACCATGGCGCACATAAATTTAACCATGGCGGGCCGCCATGGTAAAACCCCTTGTGGAGAACCCTGCCTATCTGAACAATCTTTCAGCAGAAAGAAAGGGTAGGGGTGTCAAAATTCGAAAATCCTATTTTGTATTTCAAATATTTTTTTTTTGTACAATGTACATGTATTTTAAAAAATGTAATCAATAAGCATTATTCTTACAATTTGTAAACAATTGTTATTCAAGAAAATGTTATACAAGAAAACCTTAGCGTTCTTTTGACTTTATTTCAGAGCACTTTACTCTGACAGTAGCCAAGACGTTTTAAAGCGCTAACTTGAATTAGTCTGGCCCTCAATTGATTTCCAAAGATTTTCCTTAATCTCATTCTCCTGACTTGACCATTGAACCACTGGGAATATAAGGGGGGAAATTAGCTACACTTTCCAGGGATCTCCACAAGGGATGGCGGCCCGCCATGGTTAAATTTATGTGCGCCATGGTTAAACGAGCTGCGTCACGGCGAATATGCCCTGAACAGGTCCTGTGCACATGTATTTCTAAGGAAATCATTAATAAACATTTACAAAAAATTAAAGAAATTGTGCAGTAACATAACGTTTACGATGTCTAATGTGATCATAGTGAGAGTCAACAAGCATCTGAATCAGATTTTGGTGGAAATGAACAGGAACTTATATGTGCAATATACAATAATTGATATATAGGCTCCTCTTGAAAACATATGAGAATTCGTCTTGTCAAATTTCTTTTACCCTTGTTTTTAATCAATTCAATTTTGATTTTAATATTTAGTTCTTTTATCTTTGCGAAAAAATGTACACAGAGTTTCGATTTTAGAGTTAACTCTTGTTTTAAGGAAAAGTCGCGTGGCGCTATTTTTAGCACGGACACGTGCTAAAATAATGGAGAAAAATCGGCGAGAAATGCAGTGTAGAAAATTAAACGTTTAGAAAAAACAGAAGAGAAAGCAAACTTACAGTTTTATCAAATTTATGCCCTTGGTTGTATTAAGTTTTGATACTCAATCAGTAAGTTTTCAAGACCATACATGTATGCAGTTAAAAAGCTCAAACTGTTCGTTTGTGTGTCTGTAATTTATTTAAATAAATCTTGTCACACAACAGGCAACATCAATTCTATATATCAGTTTTTGAATAGAATAAGACGAATATTGTTGTCATGGTTAATTAAAAAAAAAGATCTATAAGGGTTCTTTTAAAAATGCTTCCGCAGTTTTGGTCTAACTATAATAAAACTTGGTACATTTGTAGAGTAAACTAAGATACATAATCCTTTTTATTGATTTTTTTTCGGGGGGGGGGGGGGTATTATTTAAGAAAAGAATGGCTTATCCAAAGAAATAACGCTCACCTGCATTTAAATAGAGGTAAGTAATAACATTTAAACGTAATCATCTAAAAGCATTTACAAGTTATCTGAAAAAGAGTCCCAATTTACCAAATCCGACTTTTAGGCTGTTCTTAGAAACAATCATTTTATATAATAATTTTGGCTTTATTTCAAGAATAGGAGAAGTGATTTGATGATTTTTTTTTAGCCATTAGCCAACAATGCAATTTCATATAAGTTGAAATAACATAAAAAAATGATTGCAGGTGCTTTATGAATCCTTAAATGTGAGTCAGGTAGTAAGATCTGTTATGAAGGGGTAGCAATATTTATTTTTGACATTAATTTTTTGAAGAAAAAAATAGTGCAGGCATGCATGAAAATACTCACAATGATTCTTAATGATCTTTCCTCCAATGCTTAGAGACCTTAAAAACCGAGGTTCCGTGTCACGGCAGGCGTTGGCAATAAAGATCCCTCACTGCTTAATGGCCCTGAGTGCCGAGTAAAGGTCAAAATTTTAAGCCTTTCACTGGTATATGGTGACGTCTCTATATGAGTGAACAATTCTCGAATGGGACGTAAAACAACAAAGTCAATCAATCAATCAATCCAATGCTTAAGTTTCTTAATCAGAGACATTAATTATGACTCTGCTAATCTTGTGCTTTTAATTTCTATTTTTTCCCTTCGAAATACATTCGCTGAATGAGAATTTAAAAAAAAAAATGGCAGCAAGTTATCGAATGACTGAAGTACACATAAAAGGAAAGTTTTTGCCATCAATTCATACCAGTTGTATTTATGCATTTAATGCAAGTATTAATGTAAATGATTTCACTTTGATTTCATTTTTCTGTATGTATAAACTCTAGGATCCACGTCTTGGCTGATCTATTCGATGCCATGTTTAGTGCCTTTTGATACACACGCGCTGATCACCATTTACGCAATAGCCTACATAACTACATGGTCGCCCGCGTGGCGCAGTGGTTAGAGCGTCTGCTCTAGAGTCGCGGAGTAAGGAGTTGATCCTTACCTCGCGGGTTCGAATCCCACTGTGGGACGTGGAGACCGGTCCTTCGGATGAGACCGTATAAACCGAGGTCCTGTGTCGCAGTAGGTGCTGGCACGAAAAAGATCCCTCACTGCTCTATGGCCGTAAGTGCCGAGTATAGGACAAAATTTGCAGCTCTCCACCGGCAAGTGGTGGCGTCTCCATATGAGTGAAAAATTCTCGAGAGGGACGTTAAACAACATACAAAACAAAACATAACTACATGCATTTTGAAGACCCACCACTAGCCAAGCTATCCCGTTTCTCTGACACTTTATGATTCCAGTGTGGATTTTCTTTAAGATGGCCTGTTTTGTTTGATGATTATACTGATCGCTCATTCTTTGAGCAGTTTTGTTTACATCTATATATTTATATATCGCATTATTGCCAGACCACCAGCTTATCAATGGCAGCTGATACTGGAACTTGATCAAAATCTTGATCAATTACCTGCATGTTTACAAAGGGTGTGCAGTAAAGTGATCCGAGTTTTGCCCCTATCTTAGCCCCGAGGGTCATGATTTGAGCAAATTTGAATTAACACTAATTGTGAATGCTTCCAAATAAACATGACTATTTTGGCTTTATTGTTCTTGAGAAGTTTTCAAAGAATATCCCAAATATTCCTTTGAATCTGCAATCACCTATTTTGTCTCAAACCTACTATTACTTCTATTACTGTAGAAGTACTTGTTTCTGTGTGATATTAATTTACGCTATGAACGAGGTAACACATTTTTCGCAGAAATTTGTATAAGCATCTGAAAGCAAACTTGAGGCATATAATGGCAATCTTAGAAATCTGCATGATTTTCAAGTCGGGGATTGAAAAAAAATAGTGATTCTGTGGAAAACATTGTTACAGTAATTTCGCTAAGCGGATCGAGTCGCCCGCGTGGTGCAGTGGTGAGAGCGTTTGACCTAAAGTCGCGGAGTAAGGATATGATCTTTACGTCGCAGTAGGTGTTGGCACGAAAAAGTTCCCTCACTGCTCAATGGCCCTAAGTGCGGAGGAAAGGACTGAATTTGCAGCTCTCCACCGGTAAGTGGTGGCGTCTACATATGATTGAAAAAATCCTAGAGAGGGAAGTTAAACAACAAACAAACTAACTAACTAACTAAGCAACCGGATCGACGAGCTAATGAGAGAAAGATTTGTAGTCTCTTCTTGATATTTCTATCAACGTCTAAATTTTGTTTATACTCCCACCCGGTATAGCGAAAATTAAAAACATGACATTCCCATTCATAATCAAGATATCCTAGTATAGCTTAACCCTGGTCCTTTGTCAAAGATTTAAAAATTTCAACACGAAGATATAGTGCATTAATCTTACGCAGTGATGCAACTGCACTTTGAAGTCATTGCATTTTGAAAGCTGCACTTGTACATTGGATACTATAATTTAGATTCATATCTGCGGAATTATGTATTTTCCTTTTTTTAAGACTTATGTTAATTTTGTTCAATCCATATTAAAAGTATATTGGATTTATCCCTCTTTCCACTGCTGATCTATGAGGTTATGACCCTTGAATGTATGTTAAAAGATGAAGGGTCTTTAGAGAAAATTGTCTTAAAACCATCAAGAAAAGGATGCTCAAAATGAATTTGTGGGCAATTTTAACATTTTTCAGACAACCACTTATCTGAAATAAATAACATTTGTGTTGAGATTCTTTATACAATAAAACACAATTCTCTCTTGATGGTAAACAAAAAAAGAAACTTGGTTGCTCCAATCGCAATACTGATCCTGATTAATTTAAAAAACAAACTATCGGAATGCCCAAAATGAGAGTTTTGGGGGACTTAATATAAATGCTTATGTTTGAAAATAATGTAATTAGTTCATAAACATGTCGGGCGAGGTCACCTTGCTTCGGACAACTTCAAGCAACAAATTTGCGTCAAAACTGAATGTTTCTGTGTTTTGAAATGTTTCTGTCTTAAAGCTGAATATATATATATATATATATATATATATATATATATATATATATATATATATATATATATATATATATATATATATATATATATATATATATATATATATATATATATATATATATATATATATTCAGCTTTAAGACAGAAACATTTCAAAACACAGAAACATTCAGTTTTGATGCAAATTTGTTTTATATATATATTAACTCCGCAGCTCTGTTAAGGCTACAAAGAGGGAACAGGGCCTAAATTATACGGGAAATGTTGACTGTGACATCACATAAAAATAGGAATTCCTCACAATTACATAATAGGAAATAATTTGCGATTTTAAACTGCATAAGAGTAATGAACTACATTAAAATTTGTCACTTCATCCATTTTTGTCGTTAGTTAAATCTCACACAGCAAGATATAAACATGTCACTGGTTTCAATGTACTTATCGACATGACGTCATCGTGGTAAAATCTGACGCATTTTATGTGCAAAGAGAGGCGGATCAAGTATTTTATTCACAGTGAAAGATGCACATTATTATTAAACAGAATATCATTTGCAGATGTTAGGAAGTCCATTAATACAAATCTGAAACATTGTTTAGTACCTTCATTTAAAAACTATCGAGAGAACGTATTGAATTAATCCTACCATGTTTTTTGTACAGGGTCGAGGTGCCTCATTAAATCGCCTGTTCGTAAGGGCATACACTTAATAGATCTTGACCGTTTTTAAGTATACATAATGGAACATTCTTTAACTTGAAAAGTGCTGCTGTTTTTCTGAAATCGGGAGTATTACTTAATAAATATATAAAATACATGGTAAAGGTCACACATATTTCGACAAGAGCTAAATACCTTGAACTAATAAAATGTGATTTCTATTTAAAGCAGCAGCACTTCCCATAAACTACAAGATTTGTAGAAAAAAATATTACTTAAATTTTCAATTTTAACTAGGATATGCCCTTGCAATATTGAAATTTGTTCATGACCAACATACAGTACACATTACATACATTTATCACGTGACTGTCAAAAACGTGACCAAACCAAATTCAATAAAGAGCGGGGTATACAATGTTATTTCAATTAAGGATACATAACACAAACAAAAATTTTATGCCTGGATTGATATATATATTTGACTGGTTTTAAATAGAAATGACATAAATAATAAATACCTAAAATATAAAGAAATCGTAAGTTTTCTTTGGTGCTTAAATATGCGACTTTATTTTGTTTTCGATATACTTCTATTCAAAATTTTGTATATGTTTTTAACATTGTGACAAAATCTTACAAAGTTCTCTCACTTTACCTGGTAAACATTATTCAGGTTACATATTTGAATATAAATTTATGAGAAATATTGCAGATTTCTGAAAAAGTTTGTTTGTGATATTTATACTTAATATTAGAGTCATGTGATAATAAAGTAGCTTTACCAAAAAAAAAAAAAGTTTAAAAAGGTATGTATTTATGCACGTTTATACTGCGTTGATTTCTTCGTAGTACGCCTTAACAGTGCTGCGTTTTTAATGATGCTGATTTTAATTATACACCTGTCCAAAAGTGTAACCATGCATAAGAAATTATTTAGCCTTAGAAAAAAGATAATTACTAAAATACATGTATATGTAAAATTAAAAAAAAGTTGTCGTTCTCTCATTAGAATTCAAAGGAACGACTCCGTCTCAGTTAAATTTTGGTAATGATTGATTGATAATTGTATAAAAAATTTCAAGAAATTTCAATTCAAAGTTTGTATTATATTTTCTTAGAGTTGTTTTTTACCAGTATGTTCATTTCAGCATGCATTGGACACAATTAACCAGGCATCAGGCAATGTCCCATGCATGGATAATAGCTGCTTTTTTTCGTATTGAGAAACATGTTAAATGCGCATTTTTGCAGAAATAGAAAAAAATATTAATATAGTCAGTGGAAATACAAATTATCGATATATGAAACCTAGAAGTTGGTTCTCTTCATTTCTTCAAACTAGAAGATGGAAAACTCCCAAAACCAGGTGAAAGTTGCCATATCACGAGGCATTGCAGTCTTAGGGAATGTGATTAAAATCGCTCCACATTTGTGGATCGATAAAGTCAATCAAATTAATAAATTTAAAGAGAGTTACTTTTTAAAAAAAAAAAGTATTTAAAAAATCATATCACTAATCAATACGCATTTTAGGTGTTTGAAAGACCACTGCAATACAGGTACATGCAGGACGTTTTTACGGTCTTCCCTTTCAGACGGAAGATCTTATAGTGATTCCACTGTTTCTTTTCTGTCTTCTTCTTATTTTTTCCCCTTTTCTTACCGGCACGATTCCTTGGATATGGCTGAATGGATTTTCTTGAAATTTTCAGGAATGATAGAGAATGAAAATACCATTTGACGTATTTTTTTTTTTTCATTTTTTTCAAAATTCACTACCTGTCGTCAGATACGTCCGATTTCCGATTTTTTTTTTCAAAAATATTTTGTCCAAATAAGATATCAGAAACGGTAAAAGATTAAGACACCAAACTTATATAAGTAATAGACCTTGAGGAGTAGGCGAAAGCATTCGGGATAACAGCGTCAGTCGTCACTTCCGGTCATCACAGAGAGTTCTCAAAGAAATAAAAAAATAACTTTAAATTTCTTTTTTTTAAACTAAAACTTGCATCACTTTATTGCATCTCTTTTGCTGTTTTGAAATATGTTAGATTCCATCCGATACAAAACGTCAACTTCCGGTTTTAAGAGATAAACTACGTTATTTCGATGTTTAACTTACTCATGAGTATCGCTCATAAATAAAGTATTTGAATTTTTTTTTTTTACATATGTTAAAGTTACTGCAAATGTCTAGAAAAACCTCAGAGATTTTTATAAAATTCACTTCCGGTCACGTGTTTACCTGCATGTCCCCAGAATTAGAATTTGTCCTTACAATTGCTTGGCAACAATAAACATCAGAAGTCTAAAACTTTCAGGACTGATAGTCAGTCATCCGTTTATTTGCATCGTGTGAACATCGTGTGTTGCCGTTACTCTGGCCGTGACAGGAAGGGGTGCAATGTCCTTTCTAACTTCGGTATTAGCCTAAAGCTTTCGTAGAAGCAAACAAGATAAAAATTAAAAATCACTTTATTGATTTTTAATTGTTTTTGTTTCTACGAAAGCTTTAGGCTAATACCGAAGTTAGAAAGGACATGCTCATGCCCATGCAATTTTTTTTTCGCTGGAAGTTCCGACCCAAAAACCGGAATTTGTCTCAATTATGAGCATTTTTTATAGAAACATGTAAGTATGATCAGTTGTAGATAAATTAGGTGCAGAATAAATTTTTCATTCGCTTAGAGCATGTCCGGTAATGTCAGAAAGTAAATATAAAAAAACAAGCAATTTGAAAATGAAAATATTTAATGAAATATGACGATAACGAATAGTATTCAATCTCGAAAGTCCAATGAAACGATACACATTTGGAGCAGAGCAAACATGGAGCTCAAAATTTAGAGGTGGGATCAGGTACCATGGAGGAGTGAGCATCCCTTGCCGACCGGTCACACTCGCTGTGCGCCCTTGTCATGATCGGGAAACAAAAACCGGAAAAAATCTGTAGACATTTCAGTGTATAAATAATGGCTTAACAATCAGTATGAAAAAAGTCAGTCAGCATTTGACTCAATGATAGGTTGTATGTGCTTACAAGGTCATTGTATCGATCGAAAATCTTGCGAAAAGATGACGTCAAACGAGACTGTTGATATCCTTGTTTCATTAACTTGTTAGTCAATAGCTTGCATTGTTTTAGAAATTGTTCATACGCAGAGCATGCTCTTGCGTATCGAATCAACTGAGAGATATAAACCCCAAATGCAGGTGATAATGATATATTGGTACGTAAGTAAGGGAAGTTGACGATCGAAAAATTGAAGTCATCATGTTTGTCATAAAGCTTTGTTGTTAGGTTACCATTCAAGCCTGTATTCTTGTGTCGAAGAATCCAAATATTGGCTTTCCTTGACCTTTTCAAATAAACCATATACTTTCAAAGGGACAGAGAAAACTTTGGTGCGACTGCGATGGAGACTTAATTGTTTATTTACATAAGGTAGTAGTAAATCAAAAGAAACATCGTGTATAATAGGTTTCTTGTATGACCAATTCCCATGACTACTCTTACGTCTCTGTGTATTGTTAAAAAGCCCCATCACATTCACATTGCTACACTGTGGACTTGACAGATTCCCAATACTATCGACATTGTCATTGCTTCAATATGGAAAGGTTGTGCCTAGTTTCCTAACCCATTATTCTTCTCGTTGTCTATGGAAAGGTGTACTCAATGATGGACTATTAGCATGATAGTAAATCTTTTCTAGAATTCTAACTTTCATTGATAAAATAGAATGATCAAGTAAATTAAAGTGCTTGTTTAGAAGCTGCTAGCCCCCGTTGTTTATTTTAAATCTGTGACCCGATATTCTTTTATGAAGTGAACCCTTGGTTTACCAACATAAATAAGCTCACAAAGGTTACATTCTATTCCGTGGACAACATTTGCAGATTTGAAATTCAGATTTTCTTAAGTTTTGGCATAAAAGCCTGTTGAATCTGTTGAAAACTCGTTGAGTCTGTGTCCCTAATAGACTCAAAAGTGTGACGCCTTTTTACACTAGACGACAAGTATCCTCGGGGATAGACTGTCCACCAGCAGAGATACATGTTCGGTGGCTAAAATGAAATATGAAGATAAAGAATAGTATTCAATCTCGAAAGCAGGCCAGGAAAACACGCGACCGTGAGTGAATTTTACAAATATATTTGACTTTACTCTGTTGTTCACTCATTTGTTTTCATCTTCATTTACATATCCTTGGAAGGTTTAAGATATCCTCTATTAATCATTGAGCGTTATTTAATTGATACGATTGTTTCTAGAAGGAGGCAAGAAAACGGAAGAACATTTCGTGCCTAGGCAATAAGTCTGTAGTTTTATATACCGTTTGTATGATGCACGGAGAATACTGTCCGATCCATTGTGAATTCAAGCTCATTCCAAAAAAATCGTTTTTTTTACCAATGCATCACAAAAATACCAAATACCTTCCCATTAAAGTTCTAAAGATATAATGTGTGACAAACGGACAGACGAATGGAAAAACACACAGATTACTGTGATTAAAAAATAATAAATTCAACTTGCTAAACATAGTTGTTTGATGTCTTTATTTTTATGATTACAAAGAATTAACAGCAATTCACCTAATTCAATTGATATTGATGATTACAGCTTTTTAATAAACACATTTCCCTATAGAGAACTCAGTTTAATGCATAATTTGTTGCAAAGAAGATATCAAAAAACAATTTCATCAATCATATTAAGATATATATAGAGAATATTTCTGTAATTATCCATCCATTTTTTCTATATAATATGAAAAATAATTCAAGTTAGATATATAATTCAAAATAAAGTGGAAACCTTTGCACAGAAAAAAAAAAACAATTAAATCTTTCTAAATTTTTTTTGTTTAAAATGTTTCCAGATTCAGTCAGTGGATTGATAAAGGAGAAATTATCACTCTGTTTTTCCGATGCCGTCCATGGAATAATATCTTTTATGTCTGTAGTCAAAATGACATTTCTAATTTCCCTGAAGGGATTGTTGAAAGAGGACTTCAAGGCATCCCAGTACTTGAACCGGGAACTATAATGAAAACCTAGGTTTGACGAATATGCTAACATAGTTTTCACATTTTCAAGAGTATTTTGTTTGGCCAAAACTGGAAGTTTTGCGTATGTCCTATCGTATATGAGACTTGTTATTAGGTAAAACATTTGTATGCCGGCTTTAATTTTGACAAGGATTCTTTTTCGTAGTTTGGTGAGTCCTGCAAAAAGTTTCAAACATAACCTTATTTTATCTTCTGAGGTTTTATTTTTGAAATGCAGTGCAACACAATTCCGAATTTTTAAACATGTTTCCGTGGCATAGTACTTATCGATATCTGATGGCATTTTGTAAAAGAAGTGTCATTGTTTAAACTTCCTAATGTGCTGAATAATACCATTATTAAGCGAATGCTTCCGATGAACATTATGAAAGATTTTATCAAAGTGAAAGAAGTCATGAGAAAGAGATTTATAACATTACTTAATCTTCTTACAAAGTTACTAAGTAGTATACCGTTCACGGTAGCTCAGACGGTAGAATGCTCGCTACGTAATCGAGAGGTCGTGAGATCGAATCTCGACCGCGACTGACCTAAGTCGATAAAAATGGGTAGCAACTGTTCCTTCGCCATGCGCTTGGCACTTTGAAGTGAAAGTTGCGGGTCCTTCGGATGAGACCTTAAAAAACCGAGGCCCTGTGTCACGGTAGGCGTTGGCACGATAAGATTCCTCATTGCTCAATGGCCCTGAGTGCCGAGTAAAGGTCAAAATTTGAAGCCCTTCACCGGTATATGGTGACGTCTCTATATGAGTGAAATATTCTCGAATTGGACGTAAAACAACATACAATCAATCAATGAATCTTACTAAGTAGTGTAGCTCAGTTTCAACCTTTTCGTTGCAGTATAATTTTCTCAGGCAACGTTTGAAAGTGTTCATTATTATACTTTTTCTGAATAATTATTCAATGCAATTGAGTTTTTAGGAAAAGCAAATGATTTATAATCAAAAAATATTTCAAACATAAGCGATACATAGTCCTGTGTCTTGAAATAATAAAACTTCATCTATCTTTAAATATGAATGACTATAGAACAAAGCCATTTCATAAGAATTAATGGAATATGTATTTTTGCAATACAAAGTGCTAAAATTAGAATTTTGCGATATATCCTTTATAAATTTTTCAAATAATGGAAGCCCTTTTGCTGCTTTCAGATGAATGGACTTAGACTCGCGTTTTAAAAGCAGGATATTAACCTTTAGGACATGTGAATATCCATCAATATAACTGTTATCGATATCCTTGTCATATCAAACAAATCTGGTTCCGAAACCGTTTGGATACTGTAAGGTCACTCTTTTTTGGTCACATAAAATGCAGTTTGCAACCTAAACTGAAACACCTTAAATGAAATAGTCGGTGCAATGTCTAAGAAATAAAATAGGTTGATTGTAAGATTGATTGATTGTATGTTGTTTTACGTCCCATTCACGAATTTTTCACTCATTCAGAGACTTCACCATATACCGATGAAGAGCTTTAAATTTAGACCTTTACTCGTCACTCAGGGCCATTGATCTATGAGCAGTGAGTTCTTTATCGTGCCAACGACTTCCGTGATACGGGACCTTGGTTTTTAAGTTCTCATCCTAAAGACCCGCGAATTTTAATTCTAGTGCCGGGCGCTTGGCGAAGGAACAGTCACTACCTATGTTTACGTCTTAGGTTTGACGCAGCGCGGCGAGCGAGAATCGAACGTGGACCTCCCGATCACGAAGCTAGCGCCCTACCACTAGGCTACTGTGACCGGTGATTAATTGTAAGAAATACACTTCTTTCATGAAAAAATCGAAAGTTTCCGCCTCTTCCAACAACACTAATAATGTTTTCTTAAAAATCCAATTTAGAAAATCCGTGTTTGACATATTCGGTTTACAAACTGCACGTTTCGTTTCTAAAATTGTAAAAATCTACTATCTTCATCAAATAAAATTTTCTTGATATATAGAGTGATTATATTTTTGAGGCAAGAACGAGCAAAAAGTCCATTTAAAAGAACAAGGCCAAAAAAGGCTTGGTTGTATATGTCTTTGTGTTATCAGTCTGAAAAAATACAACGAATTACCAATAAATGCAGAAGTGTAGTATTTTAAATGGAAATGATTAAGTAAACCAAGCATATAAATTCTATTTTCTTTACACCACTTTTCATATACACGAAAATATCTTTTTGTTTCAACTAATTCTGAAATAATCTCGTATGCAAAATATCCAAACAAGTCCACTGTATATAAAAGCAGAGTCTTACACTCAGGCAAAGTAAATAAATCTGTTAGATTGCAGTTCCACGATATATCAATTATGAATGGCTCACACCTTTAGGATGTCCACATACAAATAACCACTGTCAGAATAAAGTTCTCCATCTGCTTGATTACTCGGTACCCATATCCAACTGGGCATTAACAAATAACCAAGGGACATTCTTAGGAAGGATTAACTGGCCTAATGTGACTTTTGAATGCATCTAATTTCAATCGACCTAAGAGTCTATTAATTTTGCTGTCACTCATGCCAACATCTGCACAGTGAGAAACCATGCCTATCCATTTTGCAAATGAAAGACATGTTTTAATATTGTGGAAACATTGCCCCTGGAAACTGGAATATTTGGTACATAGCAAAGCAGTGGCCCATTTTATATTCCTCTTAAACTTATATAACTTCGGAGGCACTGAGCTGGACAGTAGTTTTTGTTACTTGCTGAATGAATCGTTAGAAAGAATGGTTTACCCATGTGATGTTTGTATATGCAAGAAATTTTTATTAATCTTGTCTTGTTCTATACAAATTTGATTAATAGATATGTTACTTCTCCCACTCTCAAAAATCCATAGAAAACCAAGAAAAACATTACTTTGAACATATTTGATGCAATGCATTAGAAACTGTAACTGGTAAAACGTTGCATTTTCGATGTAAAATATTTATGGAAATAGATATTCTAACATCTTGTGAAGGTTTCAGTTTGCGGGTTGAAAAAAAAGTAATTTTTGTATTAAAAACGATGAGCATGGATCCCCAAATTGTTAAGCTGATGAATGTCCGTCTGTACTTCAGTCCGTCCGTTACGCTTTGGGGTACCCATCTCTTATCTGCTCTTATACCACTGAATAAAATTGAATGTGACTTTCACAGAATCTTTGTTAATTAGTGCCATTATACACCTCCTATTTTACTTTTTGATCGGACATATATTTCTGGTTTCCCATAGCACAAATGGACACTGCCATTCTTTCTATAATATTGAGGGGTACCCATCTCTTATCCGCAACTCCTCCTATACCACTGAATAGAATTTTACAATACTTTCACAGAATCTTTATTATACAGTGTCATTGTACACCACCTACTTTATGTCTTGATCGGACAGATATTTTGGTCTTCCCATAGCAAAATATGGACTTAGGTTTCATACTCATATGGGAGCAGAGGTATCATTTTGAGCTCAGTGCTCTTAGTACCTCTAGATATATCACTGGTGGAGAGTAAAGTGCTAAGAAATATTCCACATCCATCAAAATTTCATACTAATTATGAATTCTGTGGAAGACTACGCCAGGCGATTGGCCAACATGAAAAAGAAGACCTTGACACTTACCCAGAATGAATTAAAAGTTTTAGATGGATGTTTAAACGGTTGAGGGCAATATGAAAACCATCTATCTTTTTGTCTTCAATTATTCAGAAGTGAAAAAAGAATTAGATATATATTACATGATCAAAATGTTCTGATAAAGCGGGTTACAACATTTCCTTTGTAAGGTTCATTATTTTAATTGTATTTTAGAGAAACTTTAATTCAATTATTCAAGTATTAATTACTAGACACAAATTTGCTTACGCACCACCAAAGAAAATTAATACTTTTCAAAACTTGTTTATAAAGTTATGTTACTTAATAAAAAAAAAAATGAGGCATTTAAATGTCTTAATTGATAAATAAGTACAATGTTTACTGAAGCGTGACCATATAGAAAAAATGAAAATCATGCCCATGTTTTTTGAAGGAATAAATTTCTATTTTTTTTCTTTATGTTTGTGTTCCTTATGTTTATACCAATTAAAAACTCTGAAAAAAAATTATACCGTACACGGCATTTGAATCCAGAATACAACAGATAGCCACGGCACTTTTCATCAATATACATAGAAAATGTCAAACAGTTATATGCTCAAATAAACAAAATATGGGATTTTATGTTATGTTTTGTATCTTCTCACGGCGTACGGATGTCTAAAGCAACGTCACATTTCATCTTTGCTTTAAAAAAAGTTGGATAAGCCACACTTAAATTCCGGGAATTTTACTGACACCTACAAATGAGTTCCCCTTCATTCCTCCGTAATCAGTCGAAGGAACAATCTCGCACACATATGGGACCTTATGAAAACTTGTATTCGTAGGTTATGGAAGGAACCCATATTTTTCACTGAGTTCAAAAAGGAGGTATATTTTCGTCTTTCGTTATTGCAAACTGCTGATTGTATATATGTTTTGACCTCCCGGGGAGTCATCAAAAAGTTTCCGCTAAAAATGCTCATTCCACTTGTATTTTAATATATTAGTGATATTTTTATTTTTTGTTATCTTTTATTATCATTTAAAGTCTCTGAAGGCGTCATTTCTTAACCAGCATATAACTGAAGTGCTCTTCTGTGCGCCGAAACGTCATCAAACATCGTAATTTTTCGTGTGTTGCGTTTAACACTTTCCCATTTGAAAGTCTCGGAAAACTGCCAAAATATAAGGAAATTCCTTGATTTTTTTATTTATAACGACAAAGGTAGTGAATAAAAAATATAATAATTTTTAACCCAATCGTATCTATTTAATACTTTTATTTCGAAATAATACTCGCATTATTCCCTGATAAAACCCTGATTTTTTGGTCGTGCACCGTAGGATCATATCCTGTGCACATTCAAGTATGTACATGTATAATAAAATCCTTATTTTTGACTATAATTTATAAAAAAAAAAAAAAAAAAAAAAAAAAAAAAAATAGATGTACTTAAATATGATAAATAAATACTTGCCGAAAAATTTAGCTCAGTGCGTGAATTATTTCTTTTTATAAAACGCGATGTCCACGATTTTACCGGACAATCCTCGTATACCCTGTAAAATTGATATTTACGTTTCACGCTTGACTTAATCGCTCTCAGATTTGAAGTGGTCGTCTCCAAAGATCAGGCGTTGAAATTTTCCATTTATTTTTAAATATGTGTCTGCTACATAAAAGCGAAATTATTTCACTCTTTGTAAACCCCTCCTTAGAAAAGAGACAAAATAACTTTTCTATGGGTGCATCATTTCTAAGCACTAGCACTTCATAAATATACCTACGTGACTAGTCTGTTTGACTTACATACCAGTGACTCACACAAAACTTCAAAACATTCCTCAAATAAATACATATCATTAAACATTCTTTGTGCCTGAATGGTATTTTTTTTTAAATACATGTACATATATATTCATCTGCTAATGTCTTTCCACGTATGTCAATATTAACGAAATTGGTATCCAATTTTCGTTGACATAAAGAGATCACATGATCAGACTTTCTTGCCTATGCAAACCAAACTGCACGAGACATTTGGAAGGTCTAGAATGTGATGTCAAATGACTTGTACGTGTGTGTTATGTTGCATTTCTATAACAAAGTGTAAATAGCGCATTTTTTTCTTTATAGCACAAAGAAAAATAAAATATAAATATAAGAAAAAAATACCGGTATCATTTTTAGAGTTTCATTGGGAAATGACATGAAGTTGGTGATCAAATCTAATATAACACCTTTCGGCCGTTTTAGTATTTGATCATGTCACATCCCAGAGAAACTCTAAAAATGATATCTTTTTTATTAAGTATCAATAGTTACTAAGAACAAGACCTTACGTTACATGCACTTAGTATCATACATTAGGCATGGTAAAGGATTTTTTCATGAAAAAAAATTACAATTATTTTTACACTTGGTGATTACTTCACCTTTTACAAATCATTTATAGCTTATTTGAATTTTGTTACTCATCAGGTAAAACAAGTTAATATATCATTTTTAATGTGACTATCCTTCTGTCAAATTACAGATATACCTAATATATATAGCCGTAACTTATATATTTTTTGTTGATATGCTTTGAAACTCATGACATAGAAATATATTAGTAGTGTACAAAAAATGATACAGTGAAATTAGCATGAACTTCTGCGCATGCACGTGTGCTTCCCTCTGATTGTTAAAACAAATATTTCAATATCTTCCTTGTTTTTTTTTGTTTTTTTTTTAAACAAAATACTTTGAAAATTATGATAAAGGTATATACATATTAAAAAGTTCTACAAAATGTTTTATATGGAAATTCTTGTAAACTTGTGCATTCATGTGTGCTGCAATTTGATTGGCATAAACATAAAATGACTGTAAATTCTATAGTTTATAATAAAACAGGATGAAATTTAGAATATAGAAAGGTATATTAATAGGTTCCTTAATTTAGCTACTACTAAAATTGAATGCAAGAACTTGCATGCACGAGTGCCTATTTCTGATTGTTAATATTCATGTTGCAGAATGCTTTAACTTTCTTTAAATTTTTTCAGTCTTTGTTATGGCATTTTATGAGACAATGTTTATGATACATGTACATGTAAATCTCAAAATCATGTGCACTCAAGTGTACTTAAATTCGATTCGCTCATGCTTATATATGCATTGTTATTTCTCCAATAATTCTTTTGAAAATAAGTTGTAAACATTTATAATGCAAAGATTTTGCTGAATTAAATCAGAGACGTATAAGAGGATTATATGTCTCTGATTTAAATGAAGCTAACAGGGAACCCGAAAAGAGTAGGGGGATCATTTGAGGAACATCTGTGACAGTCTCTGTTACAATTAAAACGTATCGTAGTTAAAATGTTAACAAATATTATTTTAAAAAATCCTGCATAGTGTTGTTACTGAACCAAATATGTAATAAATAACTCTAAAACATTTTGTGTTTAAGATTTAATTCATTTTCTATTATAATAACTGTTGGCTACTTCAATTTCTATAGCTTCCCGCTTTGGATCTGTTAAAATCCGTGAAATAAAGAAGAATCAACTTACAGAACTGTTTTTCTAATGATGTTAATTTATTAATTTGTCTGTTAAAGAGTTAGGTTCACTTTATGCAAAATGGCCCTGTCCTTATATCAATTTATTGACTATCACCCTCTGTCCCATTCCATATATCAAAATAAAGTAGAAACTTAGTGCTTTCATTTCCTATAACAAAATTTCTTTTTGAGAATCGAGGTATGGGAAAACAGGCTTGGAGAAAATGCAATGTTCTTGAATTTTGCAGAAAACATGCGTATTTGACTACCTTCAGCAAAGAATTAAATATGAGCACAGCTCACGATCCAAAAATTAAAACATGTTTTGTTATTTTCAGAAATAGATCTTTCATTATGTAATTGCATATTTTGGATCAGAGGTTGTGCTCTATATGAAATATTGAAAAAATGCCTCAACTTTTGGCCATTTTTAAGGGAATTTACAGGATATGGGAAAAATGACGCATTTTATGACGTCATAATGCCTTGACTAGAGAGAAAATTACGTCATGTTTAATAGAGCCTTAACACAGTCGCCAGGGATCCAATTTATATATACTACATTTTCAACCAAAACTGAGCAGTTTCGATTTCTCAGAAATTTTCAGGGCAAAAATAGGCCCTAAGTGGCTCTTGCTCTTTTCAGAAAAGTACGGTAAATTATCGTCAAAATCAACATTCCATTGTATTTTTTTTTTTTTTACTTTTATATCTTAATTCACAATCTCTTCTTCTTATAAAAATATAATTTATTTTTTAAATATAATTATTATTTTTGGAATAATTTTATTATCAGATTATAACAATAATAATAGCTGTCAACAAATAATAAACATGTACATGTATCTCAACTTGGACCCGCGCCTTCTGGTGAAGGACTATTAATTAAATTTAATAATAAAGATATGTAAGCTGCCAGAACATTAAAAGCATATACTCTCTATCAAATAAATTATGATTTTGTTAAACCAATATGACATTTGTTCTTTTTAAATAATTCTAATAATTTTACCTATGCCGTAGGTACCTGTGATTTCACCTATGTAAGGTGTGAATCGAAAACGAGGCTCAGACAAACTCCGATGTAGAGGTGTTAAATTAATTGGATCATTCTTTTGAATACTGGTGTTAATCAGTATTTACTTTTATGATATATGAAAAGATATGAAAAGAAATTATGATTTTTCCTAAAAATGTCGGTTGTGATGGTGTATAAAGACTGAAAAAAATTCTAGCGCATATTTTAGCTTTCGGTTGGGTGCTATTCATTTAATTTCCACGCTTAAGAACGTTTGAACTAAAATACGCAAGCTGTAATATCTTACTAAATTCATATCGTTATTAAAAAGCAATGTCTTGCGTACATGCTGAGTAAATAGCCGTAGTATATATACTACTTTCGCTTTGTCTGCCCTATATAATAATACGAAGATATGAGTACATTTTCGTCAAAACAAAACAGAGTTTGGCGCTCTTTGCTTAACCGTGCCTTTCATTCTGCGCTTTGAACATATTTGTTCTTGCAATTTTACAGATGTAAAATATATGTCAGAGAAAATTAAGGGATACACAAGTTGACAATAATTTCCACAACTGGTATTTTAGTCATTTGAAAATTTCACCAATTTTATTTTTACTGTGATAATTTGGACTAAGGAAATCAGAATCTGATAATTTTCCTTTTACCGTCTTTTTGCATATCCGAATAGAAATCTTTAAATAGAAAAGGAACGAAATTAGTTTATAAAATCAAGTCGAAGCGTCTTCGTTCTTTCTTTATCTTTCAGGCGAGCAATTATTTCTGTCCCAGCAAACTCTAGTTCAACAGTGCACTCATATGAAAGAGGAAAACCATCTTCAGGAGCATCAATTTCTATTGTTCCATGTTCATAGCATCCCTTTTCAGTGACATATCTCTGAACTGTTTCCGAGTCTGATCGAAAAAGGACGCAACGGATTGGCTTAAATCGTTTCTCTTTCCTGTTTTCATCATGAAAAGATTCTTCCAATTCATATGAAGAAACGTCACCCAGTTTTATCATAGAGCCTTTTCGATAAAGCACTCGAAAACATTCTTTACACCATGTTTCGCCCTCTTGATTTACTTTTTTCCTGGGATCATCTTCTTTTTCCTCAAAGGGCCTCATGGTTTGGATTCCGTAAGAACATTTACACACACGTGCTTTGATCACATTGTTTTCATGTCCATAAAGCACAGCTCCTTTAAGAACAGCAACAGACGAATCGAAAGGAACATAAACAGGTATTGTTTTTGCATACTTTCGGAGCTCTGATGTCATCACAACAGATTGGGCTAATCCTCCAACAGCTATCACACTGGTTATATCACTGTGCTTTTTAAAAATCCGTTCCATTTCTGCAAATACGTTTTTAGCTAAAGGCAAGATGAGATTTCCGGACAAAAATGAAGAAGGCAAGAAAAGTTTACCTCGCGCTTTAACCTTTATACCGGGAAAAGCAACATCACTTTTTTCAAAACGATCTTCTAACTTACATTCCCAAGACTTTTCTGCAATGAGTTTTAGAGACAGCGGAATCTGTAAACATAATGGTTTTTCTGATTTTCGCTTTTTTTGCTCAAACTCTCGTATGAATTGCATGTGATCTGACATATTTTCATGTTTAAATTTTTGCATGTTATCTTTTCCAAAAACATCATCTAGCCATTGACAAAACTTTTCATTGATAGATGTTCCACCAAATGGCCCTCCAGTGGCTTCCTCGACAATGTGGATTTCTTTTTCACTCTTTATCTGAATGACACTGATATCTGTTGTTCCTCCTGAAAGTATTTTAATAAAAAAATATACTTAAAATTTCAACAATTGAGGTTTTCAAAACTTGAATAAATTGGTTTCAGAGACACAAGAAGAAATACTATAGCCACCATCACCTCCCATATCAAACACCAATATTTTTTGCCCTATTGAAAACGTTGCCCTTTCTTTATTCTCAGTCATATCTTCTTTAGCATTTATATTAGTCAACTTCTGTTGCAACTTCTGTTGCCAACAATAAAGAGCAGCCGCTTCTGGTTCATACACAAACATCAAATCTCTTGTCTGTATGCCTGCCTTTAGAACACAATTTTTATGACACGTGAAAATCTTACAATTAATGTTATATGCATTAGACGTTTGTTTAAAAAACATTTCTTATTAGCCCCTTCTAAGTGCTTTACATGTACCTCCTCTGCAGCCTCCTTTGTGAACTGCTTAGCAGCATCTGACCAGATGGCAGGAACTGTCAGCACCCATAGAATGTCTTCCTCACGAGGAGGAAACCCCCTCTTTTCTAGTGACTTGAAGAGAACTGCTTTAAGATGGCGGATTATCATACTAAGTATGGTAATTCCTGGCATTGGTTTGTCACATTCATCACAGATTGTGTCTGATCGAGATAGTTTCTGGACAAAAACAAATCAATTTACGGAGAAAAATGAAAAAAAAAATAATTCATTGGGCAATAAAAAGAAAATAATACAGTTTACTTTAAAATACTGTAAGACAATTTGGCTTTTTAACATACGGAAATTAGCATATGAAAATGATCAAATCAGAAGATCAAATAAAATACTAACTTCTTTGTATAGTAGCCTCATTTTGATATTCCTGAAGAAATACCAGTCCTGGTGTTGTTCATTCTCTACCAGACTGGAGTACTCCTCCTCAGCTTCATAACCAAAGGAATGAAAGGCTTTATCTGGACTCAGTAGAACCGATGACGGGGCCTTGGACGACATTGTCAGGGCATCCTCACCTGACCACTGATTAACATCTATATCCAGAGGATTTAGCCGAAAGTTATTTCGAAAAGAGAAAGCATATCCGCTGTACGCAGTTCCAAAATCTATGGCGGCAACCACCAGTTTACCGTCTAAAGAGCTCGCTCCTCCAGCCATTTTTATGACTAGTTTTCAGCTAATAATTCAAATTAACACATATAAAATAAAAGAGCATATCTTTTTAAAAACTTTTTTGAATGGTTTTCAAAAACGTCAATAAATCATGCACATGCTTTAGAAAAAAAATTAAATCTATATTACTTCGAAACAAATACCGTCAATACACAATTATTCTGCTATGTATTAATGAACAATAATGTACATATACGCAGTTCCAAAGCCTATGGCGGCAACCAATACTTTACCGTCTAAAGAGCTCGCTCCTCCAGCCATTTTTATGACTAGTTTTTAGCTAAGAATTTAAAGTAATACATATAAAATAAAAGAGCAGATATTATTTACAGCTTTTTGAATGGTTTTCAAAAACGTCGATAAATCACGCACATGCTTTAGAAAAAAATTTAAACCTATATTACTTAGAAACAAATACCGTCAATACACAATTATTCTGCTAAGTATTGATGAACAACAATGTACACGTACCATACCACGAAGATTTCCTAATAGAATTTATAATCAGTGTTTAGAAGGAGTTACATACAGGTAAGACATATGAATGCAAGAACATAATTTACTTTCAGGTCATATATACATTTTTATCTAATCTAAAGCTTTAATTTGTTATATCAAAAAATTAATGAAACAATTATATTTGGGTTTTTTTTTCCATTAAAAAACACAAATGTATTTATGTAACATTTATTTTGGCAATCTTATCCTTTATTTCCAGAGTTTCCCCCCCCCCCCCCCCGAAAAAAATGGCAACAGGGAAGATAAAGTCCAGTAATCCTAAAAAAGGTACAGAATCTATATTTCATTTCAATCAGGCTAAAAGATTCGATTCTTCTTCTTTTTTTCTGAAAGATTTATATTCGGGAAATTTACTTTTCCTGAAAATTGGCATTGTTTTTTCCGCACTGCATTTATTCGAAATCTTTATCGCTTTTGATAATATACAAGGGCGACTACGAGACTTTTGTTAACATGGGTCGCCCTTGATTTACTCACACTGTTTACACCTTAGACTATTGGTGCACACTCAGTGTACACTTTCCTGCACCAAGTCAATGTCATGTGTTGAAAGGTGTAGTACTGAATTCAATATGGCAGTATAATGGTACGATTGGAAATCTGACAAATGATTTTATGAAATATTAAGGATCATGCGTCACATTCAAGTTATCTTTTGTATGAAAGCTCGCCTTTTGTCTGATTAAGATATTGCAAGTATATGTTATACGACTAATTGACTGATATCTGTACTACAATATGTCAAGGCCGGTTAGGTTTATAGAAACAATGTGTACCAAATGAGAATTTAGTATATAATAAATTTTATGTGTACAGTGAAAATCTATAGTGGATCGACTGAACGTTCATGCCTACATTTTCGAACTGAAGAAAGCTCCTGTGAAAGACAAAAGAAATGTCTTGAGGAAGTACAAGAAACGTCAACACAGACACAGTAGGATTAGTAATTTGTTAAAAACAATCTGGTTCTCTTAAAACAGTTATTTGGGATTTTTAAAAATGATTTGGTATAGTTTTTGATACCTATGTATTGTGAAAGTATACGATTATGGACTTTTGAGATTGTTAGTATAATTGATATATGCCGAATACAGTTATGTACGAAAAAAATTAATAGTTTGAGGCCCGTTATGGTCGATATTTTTTTCATACAGGATTGTATTCGGCATATATCATCCTTAAAACATTGTCCCTTAAATTATACTCTTTTATTTACCCGAGACAGCCCGATATTTTTAACAAAAGACAGAAGTTTTAATGAACATTGAAGGAATTCTTATTACGAATGCATGCATAAATGTACAGCATAGTGCCATAAATGAGTTAACTTTTTTAATGGCTGCCATTTGAATCATATAAAATCAACTTACCTGAATTCCTTGCCAGCCTCTTAAATGAACTCTAATCACTCTAATATTTTGTGATGTCACCTTTCTGGATCAGTACCTCTCTGCATCTTCTTGGAAGGCTTGCATAAAATAAAGGTATTTCATTCCAAGCCCTCAGTAACTGAGTTTTCAAGTCATTTACATTGTGGATCAGGTAAAGTCTGTTTTTGATTATGTTTTTCATTAATAGCCAAGCATTCTCGATTGGGCTGAAATTGGGAGACTGGGGAGGCCAACTTATCTGTGGAATTCTGTTCTGATGTTTCTAATTTTCAGATTCATTGGACCGATGACATGTGGCATTGTCATCTTGGAAGTACCATGTACTGTTACCAAAATGTTTAACAACAACCTGCCAAATATTGTCATCAAGTGTTTGGATATATTTCTGAGAGTTCATATTTCCATTTATGAATGCTAACCCCCCCCCCCCCCCCATTATTTTAATAGTAGCAGACGACATTGGTGCAAAGTGGCCCAAACATTCAGGTCTCCATTTTCCAGATGACTTTTTCGATACTTTAAACTTTCCGTCAGGTTTAATGATAACCATCATTTCATCGGTAAACATCACCTTTTTCCAGTGATTATCGACATTCCAATATAACTTCACTCTGCATCAAGCTATGCGTTTCTTTTTGTTTACGTTCCGAATTCCTATAGACTTCCGAGAAGATCGCATTGTATAGCCCATGGAGTGAAGAGTCCTTTGTACTGTGCGACGAGAAACTTTAACCGGTGTACTGTTGTTGAATTCTGCCGTTATATCCTTTAAAGTTGTCCTACGAGAATTTTTAACGAGGCGAGAAAGTGTCCGTTCTCCTCTGACATTAACATATCGGGGTCTTCCCTTCCTTGGCTTATTTTCTATATCTCCTCGTTCCCTCCACCGCTTTAAAAATTTCGAAATTGTAGACGTGTTTATCTTCAAACATTTTGAAATTTCTGATGCCCGGTGTCCACTTTCTATTAATTGTACGATCACTTTTTTTTAGTGTCGGATGACATTTCATTGCCGTGTTTTGCCATTTCGTAAACAAGGAAGTAGAGTAATAACAAAATCAAATTCGCTAACGAAAATCCGGAAGTTAAAACTCAGTAAGCGTTACTTCCCTTTGATCATGAAAAAAATGATATGATATCGTTTATCTTACCACAACGAAACTTCGAAGTTTTGAAGCGGCGCTTGCAAATTGCGCGCCATTAAAAAAGTTGACTCATTTATGGCACTATGCTGTACTCAGTATTTTTTAATCATGCAGGTACACAGTTGTACATGTAGTTATTTGAAGTAATATAATTGTTTAGAGTGGGGATGCGATTTTCCTTAATAAAAACATGCATAGAGCTTAAAAGAATGCATTGGATTATGATACATATACAGATGGTCTAGTTTATATAATTTTTGGGAATGGGAAGAAAAATGCAGAAAATAGAACAGATACTGATTTATTAGTTTCTGATTACAGATATGGTGATATCTTTATAAAAGATGCAAGTGTAATGGATAATTTTGTAATGTAACCAGGAGTAGAAATCTTCGATGATTAACATGACAGACTTATCAGCTAACTCTGTTTTATAAATATTCAACAAATTTCTAAATTTTTAACACCAAATAAAAACATCACTTAAAATTACAAGTTCAGGGAGCTCGTGTTTAAATTGTTTTATTCTTCTCTTTCCTGTTACAGTATACATGTATTCTTTAAATTGTAAGTTTTTTTCCCAATTCTGTATGATCACTAAAATATCATTCTGTTTTAAGATAATCATTGTACACTTTAGATCATAAATTGGTGTTTGCTAATTAATCACATTTTAATTTGTTCAATAACAGTCCAATTTTGAAAGATATCAGTACTTAGACAGTCTGACATTACACTTAGTACACGTTTCACACCTAGAACAAAGGTTTCTGCTGCTACCAAATCACTTGGTACGTGTACACTCTAAGCCCAAGCTTCATGGTTGTATGACTATGCCATTGTGTGCATAATTATTAAACTTACATGTATCTTTATCAATGATAGGTTACAATCATGGACAAAGGGCAAGGTCACTTAAAAGATGAATTTAATTTTTGAGAATTCATGAGGACATTAACTACGACGCTTAATGCCGGCATATTTTTTAAAGTGTTAGCGCCTCGTGATAAATATGCAGGCGAGAAGCGTTGTAGTTCATGTACCTCATGATTTCCCAAAAATTAAATCATATCTTATATTTACATTATTTTCCGGATGACTTGCCACATTTTTTTGTCATCCAACGATCAATTTTGAAAAAAAAAGTTTGCACTACTTTCTGACTTCAATCACATCACAATGGAAATATTCTTACTCATTCAACGTTAATTCCTGAGAACATGAACTTTTTCTAACTTACAAAGAATCTTACGGAAAAATATTTGTAAATGTAAATACTTAAGGAATAACTGTCTAATTTTTTGGTTTCATGATGCGATCAATCGATTGGCTTGCGTGATAATTTGCACAAACGCCGAAGGCGTTTATGCATAAAATTATCACGCAAGCCAATCGATTGATCATCCTCATGAAATCCAAAAAATCAGTTATTCCTTAAATTTATATGCTCTTCATTCTGCAAATTCACGTGCTACAAGCCCCGCTTCTGTCTCTATTTGTCCTACCCCGATTTTTTTTTCAACACGCCTATCAATGAGCAAGTAGATTTATGTAGAAATAAAGTATTTTTACTATTTGAAATTTTATCTCGGACAAAGGCATTGGAAATGTAAATATTAAACGATGCATGCTGGACCTAATGTGCTAAATAGTCAATAAAACCTACAGATTTAATAAAAGAAAAAAAAAATTGTCTCCTCATGTCTTTCTTTTCTGAATTAACCAACTTAAGCAAAAATTAAGACATTCAATATGTAAATTTAAAAAAGAATCAAAATAGAAATTAAATTAAAACAGAAATTTAACAGAAAAAAAAGGTTTAGTAATTGTTTAAATATTTAGGATTTGCCAATTACACTGATACTTGAACCAGAAATATATCTCATCAAAAAGCAAAATTTGATTTTTTACAAAGTTAAAATACACAGGGACCGGAGAGTCCTTTATTGCTCTTCCTTCTAATTGTTGTAAGCCGAGACAATCCAACCATATACAGATTTTTTTCCTTTTTTTTTTTTTTTTTTTTTTTTGGTGTGTGTGGAAATCTGTGCTTTTCAAGAACACTTTATCCATTTCACCCCTAAAAACTAATCTTTACTAATGTAGACATAACTTCTGGCTTAAATCTATTAAAAATGGCATAAATATCTTCATAAAAAGATTCTGAATCTTCAGAAATGAACCTTATTGTGTTTGAAAACTGCTCACTGTATACCGTCACCTGACCTTTTGCAGACATGTAGATATAACCCTAAAGGTATAATAATCACTTCTGGGCCTGTACAAAATGGCAACAGTCAGGATCAAATCATCGTTATCTTGATTAAATAACAAGAAACACACAAGGATTTGTAATGAAATGGATAGAGAAACAAAGGGTTTAATTTCTCGTGAGAATTATGTACTGAGTATGTTGTTAAACTTTTCTCTTGCCATTCGATTTGGTCCCTCGCTTTGCTCGGCACCAAATCTTGTGGTGCTCGGAAAAAGTTTACCAACATATACTTAATATCAGACTGCTCACTAGTATCGAACTGCCACAGGTAAATTTTTGCAAGAACGTTGTGTTCCCAGAACGTCTACTCGCTAAATCAACAATATAATTATCACCCTCAATTAAGGGTCCCTCCAAGGGGCACAGGTAGACAATACCGGTATAAATAAACCACCTGCATTTATATGACTGTGTTTATATATATATATATATATATATATATATATATATATATATATATATATATATATATATATATATATATATATATATATATATATATATATATATCTTTTGGAAGATGATTGGTGGTGTCCTGAGATGTGCAATGAGGTTTTTGAATTTTCATTTTTCACCCTAGGGGTCAAATGGGGGTCGAAAAATAAGGTTTTATTAAACAAAAAACCCTGGTTCCCAGATCTCCTATTACATTTAATGCAGTAGCCTAATCATCTTTTGGAATATGATTGGTGGTGTTCTGTGGATATGCAATAAGGTTTTGGAATTTTCATTCTCACCCTAGGGGTCAAATGGAAGTTGAAAAATGATTTTTTTTTTATATACAAAATCACTCTTGTTCCCAGAACTCCTATTTCATTTAACGAAATAGCCTAATCAACTTTTGGAAGATGATTTTTTGGTGTCCTGTAGATATGCCATAAAGTTTTGGAATCATAATTTTCATCTTGGGGGGCAAATAGGGTTTGAAAAATGATTTTTTTTTTTTTTGCATTTTTAATCTACTTTAACAAGAGGTGGCAACATTATTCATGGAAATAAAAAAACTGATTAACATTGAATTATGTACATTATTAAAGTCATTGAAAGTGAACCAAAACTCTAGGAGGAGGAGTAGTCTGAATGAATTTTACAAAAATATCTCTTTTTACTCACCATTGCAACAGTGTTCAAAGAAATCAAAAACCAATGAACAGTATTATATATCTTAGCATAGTATTAATTAAATCCATGATCAAAGCTGTAGGAGGAGTAGAGTTTTGAAAGAACAAATTTGATTCTACATCATGTTATGAAGTTTTCACTTAAGTTTATTTTTTCTTTCCCATTGGTTCTTGAGAAGATTTTTTTCCCATACACCCCCATGCAAACCTTGATCCCCTATTGTGCCTCCACCCTACCAATGGAGGTCATGATTTGGACAAACTTGAATTAACACTATTTGATGAAGCTTCATATAAGTTTAAACTTTTTGTAAAGGCTCATATATGATAATTATGCTCTGAGGGGTATGTTTACCTGTCTGAACATATTCATTGAGGGTTCAATGCGTTGTTTTCAACAGTTGTGTATTTTCTAAGGGATTTAAGTGAAGAACTTGTAGTTACATGTTCTTGAGTAATAGGTGCTCCATGTGACATTTGTACGAAATCATGAAAAAGACTTCTGCTTGTGTCCTCTTTTAATTGGATCTAGATCAAAGACATGATTGAGTAAACCTTTTTTTTTTTTTACATATCTGGGAGAGATATCATTCTAGCTGTAGTATGAATTACACTGTATAAAATCCTTAAAAAGTTGATTAATTAATTTTTTTTTATATTAATCCATTTTAATATTTGGCCAAAGTAGATTTCAGAAAGAGAGAAAGAAAAGGAGAGAGAGAAATACCCAAGGTTTATAGCCTTATGCAAAGCTAAAAACTTATGATCGCAAGTGCTCGGAAAGAGCTACAATATTTGAAAAGCATTTTTTCATGCAATAAGTATATTGTTTTAAGAATAGTTCAAAGCTGAAAATGTATACCAAATTACCATAGTCTGACTTTTATCCATGTTGAAAAAAAACTGCATATTTTAGAAAACAGTATGATTATAAACAGCTAATCAATGTGTTTTGAATAGCAAAATCAAGCTATACCGGTATAGCTAATTCAACCAAAGAGTTTAATCAATTTTACGATGCAAGATCTGTTCAACTCCTAATAATTCTTAAAATACTGTGAAAACAAAATTTTCGGGGAGGGATTGGTTGGTTAATTTTTGTTGTTTTCAAGGTATGAAGAGACCCAAGAATTCATGTCCACCACGAAATGTAAAATGTCATTAACATAACTAATCAACAATTCCTCATCCACGAAATCAAATTCCCACGTACCCCTTGTTTTTCCTCAAACCACGAAAATTTGACCCCATGATAGTATGTGATTTTACAGTATTTATATCATCATTCCATATTAAGGGGGACCGACCCTCTCATAAGAGAGATAACTTTCCAAGTAAAATATCCTAGTATTACTCATAGTTTACTTTATCAGAGTTTAATTATCGAGATCTTTGAGCCGTCAATTAGATCAAACTTAACATATAATGGAAACATTACCATAAATTTCCTTTGCCTGTACTTTTCAAATTGTTTTATTATGTTTGACAAAAAAAAAAAAAAAAAAAAAAAAAAAAAAAAAAAAAACATTTAAATCCAGTTTTAAAACCCTTAAAAATTGAAAAAGTTCTATCTTTTTAACGATCATTTTAAAAATGGTTTAATGTATCAAGCACCAAATGAAGAATTTTATTAGTATTACATTTTTTTTCCAATGAAAAAATATTTATAAGAAAAATAACTCTTGCTAACAGATGTATTGTTTTCTTACAACCACATCTAATATTGTGATATTCTGACTTAGGAAGCAGCGCTTCATTATGATTTCTAATATGAATTTAGTAGGTATGACACTTAATATTATTTTCATATACACCGCATATTTCTAATTTTATGTTGTGATAATAAATTATTACTCTCCCTAATCTCTGTGTTAAAATTTCTTCATATTATGATCTGACATAAAAATCATTTCTGAAAAAATAATCAGCGCTTCATACCTCATACTATTTTTCATTTGATTTTGATGCTATAGCTCTTGATGAAAATTAACGTTGGGAAGTTTAAAAAATATTCGTGAAATTCGGAGCAGAGGGTCATTAGTCCTTAAAGGAAGAACCAGGAATATGACCAAAAGTCTATATCTATTGACTAATAAACATGTACATGTGTTTAGAAAAGAGTAAATAATGATGACAAGTCAGAAGTGGGGTTAATATTCACAAATATTAGGAGTTTTCAAAATTTAGACATGCAGATATAACTTCTTCCCCTTTTCCCTGTTCCCAACCCCCAGTTTGTCCATGTATGGAAACTAAAACTTTTATTTGACATTAGAAAATGTGAAGATATACAAAAATGTGCACAAAGTTTAATAGTGTGTCTCTCTGAATGATTTCCATTCCTAATTCTAGGAGGGTTGATTGACCAAAAATCGTGAATGGAATGTCAAGCGATCTTATCATTGATGCACTTTTGAATTTGATGCATGCAGGTCATATTGTAAACATTTCCAGTTCAAAGGGGTGGAGATGACTCCAGGGGTTCATAACCTTTATAACATTAGACTCATAATGACACAAGAAACAAAATTATGTTTGGTCAAGGGGGAAAAATTTAACCATTTATGAATTACATGACCATTTGTCGTTTCAGGAACAGGGGTGGCCAGGGAGACCCCTGGGAGTTGGGGTCATGATCCTTTATGCCTTTTAATCTGTCATAATACAAAGACGGCTTTGGGGTTTCCAATTTTATTTAAGGCTATTTGATTATTTCCATATCTACGGAATTGGAATGACCCCCAAGGACGTGGTTCAATGAATAACTTGCATGTGGAATCCGAGGATCTTTGACCTTTTTAAAACTATAACATAACCATTTGCAAATCAGATTACCGCTATTGTACTCCATTCTATACCTAAACTTGTACTTACCACCTGACATAGGTACTGTCAACTAACAGACAACTTCATTAAATATAACCAAAATAAAACACTTAGTGAATTAATTCCTACTGATATAATAATGTGTACACCATGTGCAATCCAATAATGATAATGGTAAAACTAGTACTCGTAAGGTGACGCAAGTCCAATGTGAGGCATGGGTCTAGAAATTTTCAATAAGGTGTACACATGGTACATACACAAATTTTATATTACAAACAAGGTTTTTTACATAACTTTGTGCTTAATGTATCTATTTCTAAAAACAGGCAAATTGTGGGAAGGGGTGATTTTGACAAAATTGAAGGGTGTGGTTTTGGAGAGGGTTTTTTGCCTACCCAAATACTGATAAAAGTTTGCACAATTTGCTAAATTCTGAAAGTTAGAATCTAACTTTTTTAAGTTCATCAAAAACGCTATATGCATCAAAATAATAATATTTGTTGTTTTGAAAATAAATTTAAAAAGTTCCAATTATGGGCAAAAATTTACATCCCACTCTTTTTGGAAAAAAAAAACAATTTACATCATTAATTGAATTCTGTAATTTCAGACTGGTAATGAATTTAGTATATGAAATATATACATAAAAGGCCACTTGGCCATAAGTTCACCTGAGCATTTTATGCTCGATTTGAGAAATGCATGTACTGTGTAAATTAAGGAATTATTGGGACTTTTTCCTTGGTTACCCAGATATGAAGGAGTTTGCATTTAGAGGCAAATATCATTGTGCGGGTATTACTGTCTTATGACAGCATCTAGTTTTAGACTGTTTAATCAAGGTAACAAAGGTAAGGCTACATGTGCCCCATAGAAGGCGTTTTATTGAGTGTGATAACTATACTGTTGATTTACCGAGTAGACATTCGGGGAATAAACCGCAAGAACAAAGGAATGACATCATAGCAATGTTTTAAAGATCATTAAACCGCATTCCTACCAAAACGATTGTCGTCAAAGTCTTTATATCACGAAAAATATCTTTATTTATTTAACTACTATGACAAAGAAACATTTTAAAATGGATATCTTTTAATCTGGTCTAATTTGATTATCAGTTTTAAGATAACATTGTAATATTCTTATTACGAAGGCGATCTGTTATATTCAACAGGCGGAAGAAGATTAGATTGACAAAAGAAAAGACCCATGTAGAGATTTTTTATTCTAGTATGCTTTAAAAGATAACAAAAAAAGTCGTTCCGAATTGAAGTTTTGAACTAGTCCATACATTTCAGAGGTGTTCAAAGTAGTCTGCGAGCATTTGACCTTTCGAGTGATAGCAATATCCTAAATCTTTTCATTTGCGTGCAGAATTTCTTTGCGATTGCAACTGTTTTTGAACTTCTGTTTATTTGACCGTTAGCAGCATACAATTTCTCTTCATATAGTTTTTCGCCTAAAAAATACGGGTCCAACTTGTTAGACCAGATCTATCATATAATTCCCCTATAGGAAGAAACAACTTTCCAATTTTCTCTGTTGGAATTACATCCCTCAATGACAGCGAGCTGTCCTCCCTTCCTATAATTTAAGCTTCTTTTTTTAATATCTCATTCCGATTCTATAATTAGAATTTTATCAATCTATACAGGACTGACGACTAAATTTGTTTTTTATAAAATGAAATAATTTAAATCATGAGATCTTACATCATTAAAATTCATAACGATTACACAAAGTCTAGGCTTTGTCATTATTAAATTAAGAAATTAAGAATTTTAAGAATTAAGTTGGGATTTTCAAAGGGAATTTTTTTTTAAATTGTAAATATTAAATAGACTCTAGGGTTTGAAGGGCAGATGCACAAGGAATGGATTACACCAGATGCTTTGAAGATCATTGACAAAAGGAAAGACCTTAAAACTAAGTTATGTAACACCCACTCGGAAAGAATAAAAGAGTGACTAAGAGAACAATATTCCAATTGTAATAGAGATGTGAAGAAAGCAATAATGAAAGATCGTAATAGCTTTATAGAAGGTATGACAAGAGAAACTGGGAAAGGTGCTTATAAACAAAGAATGGGACATCTCTATCAATTAACAAAAAAGTTGAGTGGAAGAAGAAAAACAAACATGCCTGTGAAAGACAAGCAAGGCAACCTCATTACATCCGAAAGAGAGCAAGATGAAAAATGGAGAGTGCATTTTGAAGAAGTGTTGAATCGCCCAGAGCCTAACGAGCTGTCACACATACCAAAAGCTGACACAGATTTAGAAATTGAAACAGAAGAACCATCTAAGGCTGAAATAAACAAAGCAATAAGAATAACAAAGCACCTGGAAATGACCAACTGCCAGCAGAGTTATTTAAAGCACATCCAAACCTACATGTAGCAACTGACATTTTACACCCATTATTCACCAAGATCTGTGATAATAACACAATACCTACGACATGGTCCAAAGGAAATATCATCAAACTGCCAAAAAAGGAGATTTAGCTAACTGCAATAACTAGAGGGGCATCACCTTACTATAAATACCTAGTAAGATTTTCAGCAGAATAATAATCGACAGAATTAAGATTGCAGTCGATGCCAAAATAAGACAAGAGCAAGCAGCTTTCAGGAAAGGAAAAAGCTGTTTTGACCAGGTTTTACCCTAAGAAACATTATAGAGCAATGCACAGAGTGGCAAGGCAGCTTAAAATCAACTTTATCGACTTTGAAAAAGCCTTTCACAGTATTAATAGAGAAAGCTTATGGGAAATCTTAAGGCATAATGGAATACCACTAAAGATAGTAAAACTGATTAAAGCTTTTTACTTGGAGTTTAAATGCTCTATGGGCAGCTCATCAGATGCATGCTTCATAGCAAAATCTGGCCTGAGGCAGGGCTGTGTGATGTCAGCTCTTCTTTCTTATACTAGCAATAGACTGTGTAATGAAATCAACTCTTGTGTGACAACACTGGAATAGGGTTGACTCTTTTTACCAATCTTGAAAAACCTTGACTATGCAGATGACTTCGTCCTATTATCACATCTAGAAAAGCATATGCAAAGTAAAACATCAAAATAAGAGTAACGCAGAAAAGATTAAATGAAAATCAATATAAAGAAAACTGACGTTATGTCATTAAATACCAAACAACCAGCATGCAAGAATACAGGTAGATGGAAATAACCTGAGCAACACAACATCATTTACCTATCTTGGCAGCATGGTAATATCTGATTAGGGTGCAGAAAAAGATATAAAGGCCAGACTAAGTTAAGCTAGGGTGTTTTCATCAGCCTCAAGAGCATCTGGAAAACAAATGACATAAGTAGAAGGACAAAAATAAGAATATATAACAGCTGCGTCCTGTCTGTCCTACTCTATTGGGCAGAATGCTGGAGAAAGACAGAATGAGACATATGCAGATTTTCTGGCCAAAAAAAAAACCCAATGTGGAGCAAACACAGTTAATATGAGAGCTTTATTGACAAAGCGGAGATGGCAATGGATAGGGCATGTGTTAAGAAAACCAGCCAACAACATCAGCAAAGTAGCACTTCGATGGACACCAGAAGGGAGGAGGAAACCTGTTCGACCAAAGAACACCTGGCGAAGGAGTGTGAAAAAGGAAATGAGAGACCACAAACTAAGATGGGGAGAACTTGAGAGGAAAGCTCAAGACAGAAAGAAGGAGAGAAGCCTAGTCCTTGCCCTATGTGCCCCCGGGTATAACAAGGACTAGTTAGGTAGGTAGGTAGGTAGTTATCTCTTTCAAACGGGTTAGAGTAGTTATCTCGTTAAAACGAGTTAATTATCTCGTTAAAACAAGTTACTTAACGATGTTGGATCCTGATATTTAAAGCCTTAAACTTTATTTGTCAAGTACATTTTTAGCTTATACACACATAGCTTAATTAAAAATCAAAACAAAAAATGGGGGTCAATATGCTTCTTTTGGCGCTACAGTACATTCAATATGACCTTTTTGCACTGAAATTTGTTTTTATCCAAATAATCATGGGACAAAATAAACTTTTAGTCTATTTAAAAAAAGACACATTAAAATCGTGACTAAGAAAAAGTTTCAAATTGCTTCGCATAATCAATTATTTGACCTTTCTGCACTTACAAAATGTGATCTTTCTGGCATTAAAAATTTAACAAGCAAGAATATTATTTTAAAGTCTTAAACTTTTGCTGAATTTAAGCAGATTGATCAAAGTTATCTTATTTACTCAGAAAAAAAAAGCAAAGGTGGGGGTCTTTGATGTAAATTTTTAGATATTACTAAAAAAGTGTTAATTTTATGTTAAAAATCCCTCGATTTTTTTCTGGACTTTCAGAATATATCTAATATATTTGTCACAATATAATGAAAGAATTCATATGAAATAATTTATTAGATATGTCAGAACCAGCATAAAACATTTCACTTCAAAAACATCTCTGTGTGCATCCAGCATGGAAAAATAGGAATCTAAGCTTAACAGTACTGTATAGATTTCAGAAGGGAAAAATCGATCATTTTCTTCTAAAAAACCTTCCGCCACAAAATATAGTTCCTGGCTTAATTCTATTTGAATGGAATTTAATCGCGGTTTTTTCATGGGATATAGTTTAATTTGCATTGTAGAATCCAGATTTAATGTTAGAACTTAAAAATTATGCAGAATCTTAGAAATAAAGGTCCAGACAAAAATTTTCTCAAAAGCTCAGGATTGAACCTCCTTAATCGTTACAGGGAGTTATTTATCTCGTTAGTTAGGATCTCATTATTGAGAGATAAAAATATCTAGACTTGATATCTGTAAGTAAAAATACCAGTATTTGAAATAAACAGGGGCGATTCTATCAAATCTGTTTGCACTGTGCATGATAAAGATTTTATGGAACAACCGCATGCTAGTTTATTGTCATACATTTAATTAGATTTCTTTATTGAAAAGACTGTCGCGTGTTGTTGTGTTTAACCTCAAAATGGCAAAATAAAATTAGTGTCCTCTTCCAAAGATGTGTTTATAACGTCAAAATTATGTCGACTTGTACAAGGAGATCAGAAAAATTCGATATACTTTGGATGATTTAACCGCCCTGCTCAAGCTTTGTTGACTTTAATCAAATCATGATAATTTTATCAATAATATATTTTATTTGGATTTATTTTATACAATATCTACAGTCTGTATAATCTTATGGCATGTCAAACGTTGCAATATTCGGTCTTTTCCATTTGCATTGTAAAATTTTCTGTCTGAATGTATAATTTTTTTTTATTGTATAATTTTCCAGTTGTTATATATAATTTCCCAATGGTACATGTATTATATAATTTTTATTTGAATTCTATAATTTCCCATTTGTATTGTATAATTTTTATGGATATTCTATAATTTTCCATTCCTATTGCATAATTTTTCACTTGTATCGTTTAATTTTTATTTTTATGCTATAATTTTTCGTTTGTTTTCTATAAATTTCCATTTTGGATTGTATATTTTTATTTGTATTCCATTCGTATTGTAAAAAATCATTAGAATTGTGTATTTTTTTTCATTTTGCATTCCATATTATCCATTTGCATTGTATAATTTTTTTGTATTGTATATTATCCATTTGTATTGTATAATTTTTTTTTTGTATTGTAAAATTTCTTATAAATTTATCTGAGGAGTTATTTATGTGTTTAGTAGCGAAGGATTTCATTGGTCAAGTTGTAGCCTGTATCGTTTTAACGAGCGAGATGTTCTGGGTGCTAAAAGGAAACTGTTCTGAAAAGGGGGCGCTGGCAGATATCAAATAATTATTTATCCTTAGAAATGTTGATTGAGAAAATAATTTAATCTTGACTGGTGGTACCTAGCCCCCCCCCCCCCCCCCCCCTAAAACTTGACCAATGAAATCCGTCGTAACGAAATAAATAAACAATCCCATAGATACAATATAAATGAAAAAAAAAAAATAATGCATACAAATAAGAAATTTTACAATGCAAATTATAAATTATACAATGCGAGATGGTTATATATCTGCTTGTTCACGAATTGTGTACAACAAAGCGATGCAACTTATGGTAAAAATGATCGCGTAAGAATTACTTTACTTATCAAAATATGATTTTTGACAGCAAGACAGTTATTATAATTAAACCCTAGCACAAATAATTTTTTTAAACATTTATCAATTGTTCAAGTTAAATAATACAAAATCCATTAAAACTGCTGACAATTTTTAGTCCTATATTGCTATTAAGGACATACACAGCGTACCTTACCTACTGATAATTTTTCAAGATATTCTTAATTTAAGATTATAGTGTCATCCAATGTTCGTAGACAAAAAATCAGCATGCATTACCAGCGGTTTTGAAAAGATATCAATTGATGATAATTTTTTGTATAATTCAAAGAAAAATATACAGAAATACATTCTAGATGTTTTGTTTATCCAAACTTGTTTTAGAAGAAGTGTACAACAGCATCTATAGACATTAAAATGTAGCACACAGTTCCTTTAAGTATTGGAACTCTTCAACTCCAGGGAAAAATATAAAGTTCAAACTACGTTGCATATGTCCTTAAATTTTCTCGAAATTACGAGAAACTTATCTCGTTATAGCGAGATAATTAACTAGATATAACGAGATAATTTTCTCGAGATAACGAGATAATGACTCATTATAAAGAGATAATTATTTCCTTTTTAACGAGATTACTAACTTATCATAACGAGAAAATTATTTCGTTTTAACGAAATTAGTAACTCATTATAACGAGATAATTATCTGGTTATAACAAGATACTAACTCATATCTGTTCTTATCTGGGCAGAAATGAGCCTATCCGGCTTTCTTATTTAACACAAAAGGTAGAATAATTCAGCATTTCAAACGTAGTAAGATTCAACGTTTACAAACACACGAAAAGGGGCGATGTCATCTTTGCAGCACTCAAAATTTTGTATCTTTTTCTAGATTGATTCAATGATCAGGCACGAGACAGTACAATTGACCCAGAGGTTATTGTAATTGATTTTAATCAACAGTTTCATCCATGCTCCCCTAAACTAAACCAACATGCTCCCCTAAACTAAACAAACTCGATTATAGTTTTGTTTGCTGGGGGGGGGGGGGGTCCAGAAACTAGTGGAGGGGCTATACATGTATTATAGTTTACATTGTACAGTGAAGGAAAAGGCAAACACAGATCTGAAGTTGATACACCTTATTTTGACAACGCAGTTCAGAAGCTGCAAATATCAAACACAAAGGGCTATTGTAAAAACAAGGCTGATTAGATTTTTGTTTATCTAGAATGCTTCTAGATATACAAATGTACTGTTATTAACAAATGGAAATTTTGAAAGCCCAACGGATTTTGAGTACGGTTTGTTTCTTAATCATTTATTCTTCTAGCACAGTGACAATGTGTTCAATATGAAAAAACATAAAATTAGAATAAACATTGATTTAAAAAAAAAAATCATGCTCACAGCCTCATAAAATATAATATCCCGACTATGATGTTTTACTATAAAACTTTATTCTACCTAGTGGGTATTAGCGTAATGTAATTGTTATAAATTTTATATTACTTTTCATAAATTGACAAATCCGAAGTCTATGAACTACAATGTTCATTCACATATTTTTCTTTTTCATTTTGCACAGGATAGCTTAAATAAACAAGTTGCAATTGCACACAATTTACGGTCTAAATATGTTTAAGAAATTACATTGTTGAACCCTTTGGCTTTTCGTAATTTATAGACTATTACGCCATCTAGAGTTAATTCAGATTATGACTGTTCTTTTTTGCACGCCATCTAGCGTCAATTCAGTTAACTACATTGTACTGTTGGTTTTGCATCGATGATCGCTCGTTTTGCAACGGAATCTGTTGATTTTGCAATTGAGTTTGTTGCTTTTATTTTAAGCAGTTTGTTCAATCGCAACTTTGCGGGCCTTTCCAACAAGCCAAAAAAAAAAAAAAACAAAAAAAAACAAAAAAAAACCTAGATTGATTTAGGTACACGTAGGCGTCCATGACACCCCCCTCCCTTCTCCTAAACTTTGAAATAAAGGTAGAGAGGTTTCTTATCTGTATAGCATGGGGTTGAACTTCATTGAATGTAAAGATATTACCTAAAATAAACTATACAGAAGGGACTTTTAACTCTGTCTATCCAATACTTTAATAAATAGGAAGCGACTCCATTTTGTATAAATTTTAACATCCTGTGATGTAAATACATTCGAGGGTTTTTTTTTTCCGAGTTTGCCGGAAAGGTCCGAGTAGTTGCGATTACTGTTTGTTTTGTATTTCAGTACTTTTTTGACAAATAAATTGTTAGTTTTCGTCTTTTTTACCCTTTCTCCCGCCCATAGTCTAAGGTGTTCAGTTGGCAGTGATATGCTTGGGCAGCTTTGCCTCCATTTGAAAAAATCTAACCAGTTTTTTTTTCGGGGGGAGGGGGGTATGCACGTGGACACATTATCATTGAAATCGCAATACTTTTATAAATATCTCGAAATAAACAAAAATATGTCAAAAAGCCTGAACTTTAGTTTTTCTCATACCTTGTTTCAATTGAAAATACACAATTCCTTTATTTTTTCAAAATTTCGTGTGTGACATTCTTCCAGTTCAATTTTAATTGCGATTTTACCTAAAATGTTTGAGACTCTCTAGTTGAATCTCACACATAACATGATGTATAAAGGAAGGTAGTTTGATGTTCAAAAAAATAAAATTATTTGAGATTTGCTTTCAAGATTCTTGCATTATGCTATATTGAAGGTGGAGATAGAAAACTTGAAAAACTAATGGTGGCAGCAATTGACTTTGGTTCAACGTATTCCGGATACGCATTCTCATCTAAATATGATTTTCAAACAAATCCTCTAATGATTCACTCAAACCAATGGGCTTCCACCGAGTCAGGTTTTATTTCCTGTAAAACTCCTACTACTGTTTTGCTGAGGCCCAATAAAACCTTCCACAGCTTTGGGTATGATGCAGAAGATAAGTACGCAGAATTGGCGGAAGAAGACAAACATAAGGGATGGTACTACTTCAGTCGCTTTAAGATGAAACTTATGAATGCGCTGGTAATGGATCTAAAATTACAATTTAGAAAAGTTCAGAACACAGGCACCTGATCAACCCTTCCTCCCCTCCACCCCCAGTTATGAGATTTCTTTTTACATATTACGACAGCTTCTTAAAAATACATAAACATAAATCCTAACATATCTTCATAACATGTGATATAAATTTCCAATGTTACATTTTATAATTTGTTCTTCTACCAGTACATAAAAACAGTGCTGCAGAAAGCGGGGGGGGGGGGGGGTGTGTTCGAGGAAAATTTTCAATGTTATACAGCACTAGTACTATCACTGGAATTTATATTTATGTAAAGGTGTCGTTTTATTGATTTTCAAGCTGAAGTTGAATATGATAAGTTTAAAAATTAAAAATTATCATGTAATCATTTTCAACTTCAGATTGAAAATATAATAAACGACACATATAAGAAGCAGATCAAAGAGATGATGTTTAACAAACCCTCTCTATTCATGACTGGTCAAACTTTTAAAATATTTGTTGTGAATCAGCAATTATATACCAGACTTGAATCATTCTTCTTTCACTGGCGGAGAATCCGGTTGGTGGGTGTGGGTATACCATCTTTACATCAGGTGCTTCAGAGTGTTATGCTTTGAAAAAAAAAATAACATTACACACTTGCGATGCTAAAATGTCTCAGTCATTCGTAAACTGTTTCTTCTTTTCATATTTAAAAATTTCTACATAATTATAATCAACACAGTATTATTATAATTTTTAGGATATATCCAAAGATCAGACCGGGAGTGACTGTCTTTTCACAGACTTGAAGAGGGACATGGAAATAGAGGACATTGATGGCAAAAAGATGCCTTTTATGACAATCATAGCTCACGCCATTCGTTATTTGAAAGAGCACTTACTCGAACAGTTATACGAAAAGAACTTATTGGACACCATAACAGCAGACGCCATTTTCTGGGTGATTACTGTTCCCGCCATTTGGACAGACTCAGCCAAACAGTTTACACGCGAAGCAGCAAGAGAAGTACGAAAGCCGATTTGGATCAATCTATGGAGAAAAAAATTTAAAAGGCGTTAATACGCCTTTTGAAAAGGTGTTATTATGCCTTTTAAATAGCCATAATTAGGCTCGTGCTTTTGAAGGGGGGAGCGAGGGGGGGGGGGGGGGGGGCAGCCTCCCCAAAAAATTGACAAGCAAACAGAAAACAAGATACCCCCCTTCCCCGACATAAAAACTTAACTGCCTAAACTGGAGTTTTTTTTCCTAACTTTTCGGTAAAATTTTTTTAAATACAATGATTTGCCAGAGTTTGACCATACTACAACAAAATGTTCAGTGACCAAGCAGCCAATAAATGAATTTTTATATTTAAACTATAGCAAGACTATAACCCCCCCCCCCCCCACTCGCACTACTGGCCTGTTTGATAAGGCATTATAATGGAAAGGCGTTTTTAATATCAATAAATTTATGAAAGTTTGAATCAAAGCCATCTTTATTTATGCAACATTTAAAAGTATTTTCTATATTCCTGCACATCTCTCAAACAACTGTTTGCATGCGTATTAAGAGAAGTCAACACTCTCTTTGTGAAAATGCAGGATAAAGGTAGATGCAGCTTAAGGGTTTTGCTGGCCATATATTAAAAATTCATGTCAAATTTGAAAATATGTTTCTCTCTTCTTGGATAAAAGCAGGCAAACTATTTGCATGGGTATAATGAGCAATTAGCCTTCAACCAAATTTGTGAAATCCAAGAATCTTGGTAGAGGTGTCTGGCATCAGAGAAGGACCAACTTCGTTTAACATTGAAAATATATTACACATTTAAAAATCTTTTCCTGGAAATCTAATTACAATATGTTTTAAATTATTATTGAGAAATAAGCCCTATATTTAATTGTGAAATTCATGTCCCGAGGGTAAGATTTCAGCCCCCGGGGTGGGCTAAGTTAGTCATGTATTGCAAATAAAAGGCGTAATAACGCCTTTTGCAAAGGCGTAATAGCGCCTTTTTGCGTTATTACGCCTTTTTTCGCGTTATTAAGCCCTTTCAAAAGGCGTTATAACCTATGCCTTTTTTCACATTATTACGCCTTTTTGAAAGACGTTATATCGCCTTTTAAATTTTTTTCTACGTATACTAGATTGATCCTAATAGGCTTTCGTAGAGAAATAACAAAATTAATAACAAAAAACTGTAACTTCTTGTATTTGTTCTCTTTAAGCCGGATTTTGTTAATGTGCAAAATTAAATTAAAAAGGGGTCACCTGGTAGATGCTATTGTATGTAGTCTTAGGGGACGACCATTGCGCAGCACAGTTAAGGCTGCAATAAGGAGGCGGGGCCTAATTTTTACGGGAAATGCTTACTATGACATCACACAAAAATACATGTTCTTCAAATTACCACAAAATGAAATGATACGCTATTTTAAACTGTTGGATTGCTTTAAACTACATCAACATTTACTATTGCATGCATTTTTGTCGTTGGTTAAATCACACACAGCAATATATAAACAATTCACTGATCGCAATGCACTTGTCAATGTGACGTCATATCGTAAAATTTGACGCAGTTTGTATGCAGTGAGAGGCGGATCAAGTTATATTTTATACAATGAAAAATGTGTTTTGCAATTAAATAACACATTTTTTGCATATATATAAGAATCCATTAACTTGGAGGCGATGTCTACTACATGATTTTATTCATATACTTCCCGTACATTCCTTAGACAAGTGAAACTGCCGTATATTTGTATGTAGATTCATTGAAGGGTAGTAGAAGGGTCGTAATAAATCGATATATTGCAAGGGCATACCCTCAATGAATAACGACAAGCTTTTACACATAAACTCAAGAGGTATGAAGATATATGAAAAGTGCTGCGAACCTGATGAAATCTTGCAAATGAATTAATTATATCTACATACGGTCTAACAAATGTAATTTTTGCAATTATATAGTAGAATCTGTATAGGTTCGCAGCACTTTTCACAAACTACAAAGAGTGTTGAAAATAATTAGAAATTAAACTTAGATTTTTAACTTGGTTATGCCCTTGCAATACTGGAATTTATAGATGACCTCAATACTGCAGGTATATTTGCTAAATTCACGTGACTGCCACATTACGTGACAAATCTAAAGAAGAAATGTAAACGTCCTCAACATGTAGTTTTCAGCCACATTACATTTGTCCGATAATAGTAAAGGCTTAAAAAGAATCGTCCATCATTTTAAAGAATGTATTTTCTGTCTAAAAATTCGCCGTTATTTCCATTTGGCACCTTAACTGTACTGCGTGGGGGAGTTACTTTGAGTCAGATCATTTATTTTCATGCCAGTGAAGGATAGTTTATTTATTTTCAAGATGACAAAGGATAATTTATTTTCTTCTTCACGGAAAAAAAGCTTGACAAAGAAATAACGGAAAACTGCCGAACTCATAAAATAAACTTTAATTTGGGGGGGGGGGGGTAACACCACTTCAGGGCAGACTATTTATTTTCTTGGCAGTTGATGTCAAATTATTCATTTTAAACATTTTTGAGGACAGATTATTTATTTCCAAAATCAGTCAGACCCCCCCCCCCCTTCCCTCTTTCAGAATGAAATGGTCGTCCCTTCAATAAAAAAATTCTTTGACATTAAGAAATAACATGAAAATTCTTGAACAGTAATGCATTCACTTGTAATGTGTATAACCAGTTTCAAAGATCGCATGATAAAAGGAATATACTGGATCTTATTAGTTTCGAGGTCAATTCTGTTTTCCTGATTTTCCAAACCTATTATGTAAAAATGTAGCAACTTCAATCTAATGTCTTCTGCGAGAACAAATGTTGAGAAGAATTTTCATGAAGCAAGTTTTACATAAGAGGGCTTTGTGCAGAATCCATTTTTAAAAACATTTATAATACTTCTTGCATTTGCTGTGGAAGAAAGATTTGTGACCGTCTGTTTGCATATTTTTTCTGCAAGCTTTTTCACATTTCAACTTGTCTTTAGAACCACTAAACCTGTCACAGAGCTTCTACGGGTATTCGTAATTCTTCATGTATCATTGGAAAATGTCACGTCTCAAAAAGAGATTATGAACATAAGAATTCATGAAAATGTGGTAAGGTCAGTTGAAAAAAAAAATCTCCAGAACCATTGGGCCAGAGAGGACTAATTTCTGTGAAAGCTTCCATATAAAGTGTGAATTCATTATACCTTATCCTAGGTTGAAACCACAGTACAGATTAACTTTTTGAAGGCAATATGTAGGAAAAATGTTAAGAATGTTAAGACAATTTGCAAACATCTTGTATTGAAGATCTAACACTCTTCACATCATAACGCCCAGAGCTACAAATCATGATCTAAAACTTCTCAAGACCACCGACAAATATACATATGTAAGCATATGCATATACGCAGGGGGGGGGGGGGGGGAGGGGGGCTTAGATGGGTTCATGCAATATTAAATATAATAATAAGGAAAGCAACTTTAAATATTTTTAGCCTTAAGAAACGAGGGTCACAATTGATCATTTAAATACACAGCATGTCCATGTAATACAGAATCATTTTTGTTCAAACATAGCTTTAGGGCTAAGTGGGACCACAATGGAGGAGCAGAGTGTGACACTGGAATTTTTTGTAAACCCTCTTTTGAGAAACAGTGGGGTCAATATTTGTAAAATCAATCTTTAAAATTATCATGTAGTGTTTACAAAATCAAAATTATTCAAATGAGACCCCTGGAGGTAGTGTGCAACAGAATCAGGAAATCTCAGTCTTTTTTCGTGGAAAATACAGGGAAAATCTTCCATTTAAAGCTGGATTACGATTTTTCATATTGATACACAAGCATCCCAATGAAATGTAGATTTAGATTTGTTCAAAGAATGTCTGTCAATGACTTCTTCCCGATCACAATAGGAGAATGAACAAAGTTTTCTAGAAATTTAAAGTATGTTGACATTCACAAAAACAAAACCAAAGTTGCTGATTGATTGTATGTTGTTTTACGTCCCATTCGAGAATTTTTCACTCATATAGAGACGCCACCATATACTAGTGAAGGGCTTCAATTTTTTATCTTTACTCGGCACTCATGCAGGTTCATTGAGCAGTGAGGGACCTTTTTCGAGCCAACGCCTGCCGTGACACGGGACTTCGGTTTTTTAAGGTCTTATCCGAAGGACCCCGCAGGTATGTTAAGGCAGTACCCAGATCATATTTCGGCGAATTTAGACTTTTTTCGTAAAATGTAACATTGATAAATCGGAAAAACCATAGATAAAACATTTACTATTATTATCCATTGTATAGACGTCATTGAGTCTTAGGCTAAAAGAAGCACTCCACTACGACGTCATCACGTGACGTCTATAAATAGAAAAATTGCCTTAATGAAAAAGTGAAAAGTTCAACACTACCCCGGAGATAATTCATTTCTTTTAGTGAAAATAATTATGTTAAAACATCACTGGGCCATGAAAAGTGCTGCTAGAATCCTACTCTCCTGACACAGAAAAAAATATTCCAAACTTTCGCATGAAACCTTACCAAAATTTTTACATTTTATACATACAATCAAGGAATTTTTATCAATTCATGTTAACCACACGATTCTAGCAGCACTTTCCAAGGAATATAGAATACAAGCTTTCGATACAAACAAAAATTATATTTCAAAGTATGCGGCGTAGTGTTGAACTTTTGCATCTTTGTTGTTATAGAACGACAGAGGAACGGCTGATCGGGATTTCAAAGCACTGACTATGTTCATTATAAGAAAACATGATAAGAATATATCAACGCACCTGATTTTTAATCTTTAATTCCTTATGAATCACACATAACATTCATGGTATATGCCTTAAATCTCCCATTTCATATATTTGTTTACATGAATTCTCATTTCACTCGGCAAATATTTGATCAATAGTTATGACGTCATGGGTTTGGTATTTAACCCCCGTGGTAAATAATTAGCAATTTATACCACCCAAAAACGACAAGATTTAGTTTATGTTATGTTTTGAATGATTCCATTCTTTTCTTGGACCTGAAATTAATTCTTAAAGATAGATATTAAGAAATCATTATTTCTATAGTTCACGTCATACAGCTTACTATGATGTCATATTGTGAAGGCAAGTAGGATATCTCTGGGTGTAGCCTTAACATACCCGCGCCGCAACTTTCACTTCGAAGTGCCGAACGCATGGCGAAGGAACAGTTGCTACCCATTTTTTATCGACTTAAGTCTGTCGCGGCCGAGATTCGATCTCACGACCTCCCGATCACGGAGCGAGCGCTCTACCGACTGAGCTACCGTGAACGCTGCAAAGTTGATGTAATCCTCAATTAAACATTTTAGAGTAATGACATCAACTCTGTGTTCATACTAGCAGGTTTCATTTAATGATATGATATTTACATCCACAGAATACCTTCTCCTTTATTTCCTAAGAAAACTATTGCTGTTTAGCAGTCAGTAAACAGCAATAAGGCTTTAGCATATCACCTGTAAAGATTTTCTGAGCAGTGTCTCTGCCATCGATGCAATTAAGCGTACAATTACGTACATATCAATAACACAATATTTAATCTACTTAATCCTACTTTAGGTGATTTGTGTACAGATATAAATATAAACAATAAAATTTCTTTCTTTGTTTGTTAGTATGGGAATTAACGTTGCAGCTATTGCAGATAAAAATTACATAACCCGCTTACGCGGGTTATGTATTTTTTCTGCAACAGCTACAACATTTATTCCCATACTAACAACTTACATGTACGAAAGCATTTTATTGTTTAATTTTCATTCATTTTTTAGGAGATTATTGACTCACGTGAGAGGCATGATTGTGTTGATTGGTCTATTGTTTTAAAACGTCATTTCATTGTACATTGTACAGGCTGGTATTAAAGACGACCAATTAAAGTTAGCGTATGAGCCAGAAGCTGCAGCCTTGTATTGTCGTCTACTTCCTATTGATAGATTTGAGATGGGTGGAGAACACCAAGAACTGGTCCTCCGAACCTTTGAACGAGGGAAAAAATTCATGGTTGTAGATCTTGGTGGTAGGTCATGATTATTTTATCCTGCTGTCACATCAAAATTTAAACCTGTTTGGTTAAAGCTGAACACGACTCGTAAATAGGCATACGCCATTTTCAATATTACTATCTACGATATCGGCACCGGGGTATACTCTTTGCATTCCTTACACCTGACTGCTTTATTGTCACGGATATCGCCGTGGAATGGCGACCTGTGTTCGTGTTGGTTTATATCATGCATTACCTGTGTTTACAGTTTATTGCAGTTACGTATATTTGTGTTTGTTTGTATACTGCACTGACCTGTGCAACTGTTGTGAGTCTCTTTGATATCTTACTCTCCTGCATTAGAAGAAGTAGACAGTTATTTTTGTCGCTACGAGTGCTGTATAGTATACGTCCATCTACACCGGTGACGATTGATTACACTAAACTGTGACTAAGTGAACTGCTCTATATATAGGGGTCCTCAGATATAGCGAGACTCAGATCGAATATGGCGGACACATTCCTTTTACGAATCGTGTTCAGCTTTAATACTATCTATTAATATTTTACAAATGCAATAGTATTCGGTCATGGTATTCACCTAAGAGATACAATGACAATGATATTTCCAAGAAAAGTGCTCGATACACACGCGTAATCCAATCCATGTGAGGTCATCTCTTCATTTCTTGAAACATAAATATATTTCTCGACATTGATTTTAAGAACTTTTATCAGATATGTGTATCCAATGATAAAAATCTATCATTGTTTAAAGTAGTCAACAATTCCAGAATCCTAGCAAAAATAATATCATGGAGACTGAGATTTTTGCTTCTAACGTACGAGACATGTATACGTCAGATGTAACATGCAATGAATGGAAATATACAAAACATGCAGGTATTTTTACACAATGTTTTGCTATGAACGACTCAGGTTAATTATATCAAGAAATTCATGGAGATGTATACAGGTGCAGTACAGAGTTTTGTTTCAGGGGGAACTGTGGACATTACAGCTCAAGAAACGACCCAGACAGGCGAAATGAAATCCATTTATAAAGTATGTGGAGGACCTTGGGGAGGTACCAGAGTTGATGAAGAATTTCTTCAATTCCTGATGAAGCTTTTTGGATCAGATGTTCTCAGTGAATTTAAAGTTCAGTGTAGGTCTGACTATTTACAACTTTTGCGGGCGCTAGAAATAACCAAAGGGAAAGTTGATTCTCATTCAAACCAGGCATTTGTTATAAGGATTCCTTTAGCTCTATTCGAAATTTTAAAAGAACATACCGATTGCAATATTTTTGAAATTGTTGCCCAGTCTCCATATGCCAGCTATATTAGATTTTCAAACCAAAAGATGTTTATTGACGCTAACTTGTTTCGAAGTTTTTGCAGAAATTCGCTACATGACATCATATCCCATCTCCAGGCTATCTTTAAGGATCCAAGTTGTAACATGTTATTAGGAATAGTGGTTGTTGGTCAATATGCAAACAGTTCTCTAGTTATTGAAAGACTCAAAGCTGCGTTTCCAAAAAATCGACTCGTCGTTCCCGTGGAAGCTGGTCTAGCTGTTGCTAGAGGTGCAGTTATATATGGACATAACCCTGCTCACGCATTTGTCGCTATACGTATGGAGAAGATGTTTGTGAACATTTCAATAAAGAGTTACACCCATTAAGCAATATGACGAAATTCAACGGAGAAAAATATTGCAAAAATATTTTTCGAAAGTTTTTTGAAAAAGGACAACGAGTGTCCTTAGGCGAAAAGCAATCTTTCACTTCTATTTTTGACTTTCGAGATGAAAGCAGAGCAGATCAACGGAAGGAACCATTAAATATAAAAGTATATATCACGAATAGATCAGATATTATGTTTGTTCATGACGTTGGGTGTCGCGTTTTAGGGGAAGTAATTGTGAAATGCAAAGGTAAATTATGGCCTGATATGTTTACTTGTACTATAGAAATGCAGATCGCTGGAACGGAAATTCAAGTATCAGCAAAAATGAGTACCGGCGAAGAAACCCGCGCTAGGTTTGAGTTCTTGTGAGGTTTTTTTTCTTCTGAAAACCATATGTTTTTTTTCCATTTTGTGAGGTAATCCGTTTCCAAATTTATCTATCTAATTTATTTATCCTATTTAATTTTATTTTGTTAAGTGGTTCAGATAAATTGGATTTGTAAATAAATAGAAGTGATATCTAAAAGTGTTCCTTGTGTTTGTTTGCTAATCTCTCCTTATCTTTCAAACACTTTATAATACGAAATTCGTTTTCAAAACGAAACAGGTAGTTATCATTGAGTTTCATTAAAGTATCCGTGATAGAAACATCAGAGACAGATGAGGAGTGAATTTTTTATTGATGTCGTATATGTATATATTTCTTATAGAAAAAAACCATGTCGAGAATGTTGTGGGTTGGTAGCCCAAAGATATGAAAAACACCTTATCTGTACAGTGTTTATTTTTAATTCTGATCTATGAACCGTAGAAAAAGGCTATTCTGATGACTTGATGTGATATTTGGTTCACTGTTAGCAATGTTGTTGAAATCAGTTATCTCAAACACCGATTGTTCTCTTTTGATTGAATTGAAGAGTGTATGTATATCCAAATGGTCATCTCCATTTCGACGAATGATTTCTCGGAGGAAGTTTCTTCAGGGTCATAGATAGCAGCAAGAATGAGTGTTTCGGGGTATAATTCAAGTGACTCAAGACTGCGCTTATACATCTCTAATTTGCTGATTTAACTCTCACATTTGGGATATTATTTTGAGCTGGAAGATCCATCAGCTTCTGCATGTCTCAAAGCAATAATCTAATGTAGCTGAATTTTTCAACATCAGCGTGGCTGTTGTTACTATGAATACTTGTTTCAAAACAATCCCAGAAAGTTTGTCATTCAAGTAAATTTCCAGAGAATACAGGCAACTTAAGTTTTGGCATTTTATGATTTTGAATCTTAGTGCTGCCTAAACTTAACTGGTAAGGTTCATTGCTAGGAATGACATGAGTTGCGTTTAGGAGTAGAATGATGAACGTTCTTATTAACTAGACTAGGGGTAAACTGAGTCTTGTAATCCATTGCATGCTTCATCAGCACGTACATATGTAGCTTGAGCCTTAAATCTTTTACTCATCTGATTCCTCCATTTCAGTTTGTATTTTACAGGATTAGATAATCCTTGTAGAATTTCCGTGTAAATATTCTCTGATTAATCCTGTTTCTCTTGCAGTATTTTCATCATTTCATTCTTGAAATTTCATCTTCAGATTAAGGAATTCTCTTCAAAATTCTTGTAATAGCACTACAATGATCGGAACATATTGCCGTCAATTTCACTACATCAATTTCTTATCTTGTTATACTATAACAATGGTCACGGCACCAATGTCGAGAATGTTATGGGTTGGGTAGCCCGAAGATATTCAAAACACTTCTGTTCACTGCAGTGTTTTTTTTTTTTATGAACTCTGATCTAAAATGTAGAAAAGTCTTTCACATGACGTCGTGATAACGCATATGAAGTCATACTATTATGACAAATTGTTACGGCATACAAAACAATATGTGTGTATAGATTTTACATTACACAAAGAAGAATAATTAGTCTGTCAAGAATTCAACGACACACCCCTTGTCCCCATCTGTCTCAAACCTCACCCACCGAGTGCTTGTGGATATAGAGGGTGTCCAGTGACCTTGAACTAATTGTTTTATCGAGGTAAAAAAAAACCCCTCTTTTTCTAAAACCCTTATCCGCAGCTTATTTATTTTCCTTTTAGCCCTACCTGGATCATACGGTACACATAGATTGTTCATGTGTTTAAAATATCAGTGATCTTGAACCTAAAGTCTGAGGTTAAGGTTGAAACAGATCTCTTTGTGAAATCCTTTTTATTAGCATATTTGCTCCCTTGGTCGTCTCTAAATTTTGCTTCACCCATTAAGTGGGTAAGGGTGTGCAGAGACCTTGATACAAATTTCTTGGTCAGAGGTCAAGATCATAGTGGACCTCTGTGTGAAATCATTATCCTGAGGGTATTTTTCTATCTCCTTGGCCCCATCTGGCTCATTCTAACCCAGATAAAGATGCAAATCAAAGGTCAAGATCGAACTCGATATACTGTCTTTTACAAATTCCTTTCATTCTAATGTCCTTTGTTAAAACTTAGACCCTTTGAGATGGTCACTTTCTCAATATCTAGTTTATGAATAAGGTGACTGACCTAAGAAATTGTCGATGTAATACAATCCTTGAAAATCCACTGTAAATTTGAATATATCTTTGCTCAAATGTTCTCAGCATATTCAAAAATTAAATATCTGTGTGTAGACTTTTGAATTCGTCAGAATTCAGAGGATAATGGAATATGTTATATTTTAATGTGTAGTGCCTTTGAGGAGTAGAAACTTCCTAGCTATTTACACTCAAGTAACGCTTGAAATCCAATTTAAATATAACCCCCCAGATTTCATACTGTAACTATTTAGCTCCCCACCAAGACTTCAAACATCTATACACATTATGTATGAATAGGTCTGTGAAATTAAATTTAGAATGTTTTACATAAAAGAATTACATGTAATCAGAGTATTGTAACTTTTAATAATTTTGAAGCCTAGATACTCATGCTGAAAAGGCTTAGTCGGTAGAGCGCTCCATCCATTATCAAATGGTCGTCGGTTCGCGCCCAAATTGCGACAAAGCTAGGTTGATAAAAAAAAAATAGGTAGCAACTGTCACTTCGCCAGGCGCTGGGCACTTTGAAATGAAATTTGCGGGCCTTTTCGATGAGACCTAATAATAAACAAGTATTCGTTTTAAATGAATGATCAGCATTGGATATCAGTAGTCAGTATCCTCAAATGTCCTGAAATTAATAGACTTTAAATTATTCTAAAAATCACTGTTTCTTTTTTATTTTATTTGACTTAAATTAATATTTGTTCTATAAATATTTTTTTTAATTGCACATTACTTTCAACTGAGTAACCCTCAAAGAGGTTTCTATCAACATACCGAATTAAAATTGAAGCACAAATTATAACCTAACAATGGTTAAAAACACAATATTGTTGCCTTAAATAACCTTCATTATTTTTTATTTAGTAAAGAGAAAGATGTACTGTTGGTATTTTTGTGAGATGGGATGAGATTCACATTGGCTAATATCTTTATAAAAGTATAACTCTGCAGGTTTATTAACTATGAAATATTTTACAGAGAAATTAATGTTGGAAGGTAATAAAACCTAGGTACTCATGCTTATATTCTGATCAGTTCAACACTCAGTCCATACTGTAAAAGATTTTTTCTTAACTGGATTTATCGAGTATTTATGAATATCTCAGCAAATTTAGGACTAAAAAATGTTTAAACTACCTAATAGATGGTTTTAATACTAGTATATGTTTTCCCGCTAAACTCCAAACAAATTAAGAGACGTGTGCAAAACAAATCGATACAGATAGCGTGATCGACGATTTAATTGATATGTGATATGTCAAGCACCTTATGAGAGCCCTCTATACACTGCGCACTAAAGTGTTCTGATTTTGTGGTATTTTTATGCAGATAGAGTAATCTGCCCTTTAAAATGTACAGTACTTAATTTTTGATCAGATCAAGATCAGATCATTATATTTTACATGTTTCAATAGGCCAATATGAAAAGATTGAACACTTCATTTGCGGGAATTTTACCCACTTACGTAAACAACAGTGATTTTTGTTCATCAGTACTTCATTGTCTTTGAACAGTTTTCCTGGGGGGTAAATGCAAGGTACCCTATATTGAAAATATGATAAATAATCTCAATATTTATACTATTTTTATATTATTTGAGCACTATAATTTTCTCAATGTCCAAAAATTATTTTCCTTTTACGTATAGACGGTCCTAAAAAACAACATTACGATATAATTAAAAATAAATATAAATAATATCAGTGAGACTTGAAACTACTTGATAAATGAAAATATGCTGAAAGTCCACGATGCTATAAATAGACAGAATGAGATAATTTGTGCTTTCTAGATTCGATGTAACGTGTATATTTTAGATGCTTCGCAAACACCAATGAAAGAATAAAATTATCCTTAAGGGAATTATACTTTTGAATGGAATTCCTACGCATCTAAAATTTATTCATAATATAACTGTATAAATGTTTCCATCTCATGGTAACTGCATCAAATTAATGCTCAACAGTACTTAACAAATGCAATATTTACATGAAGGTGTCAATGCATGGTAATCAAAGTAGTGCAGGGCGTGTGTGAAAATAATTACATTTGCCGGATGCTTCGTAAGGAATCAACTGTGATTCAACTGAACCAAAGCTCATCATAAAAAGCGAGGCCCCGTGTCATAGCAGGCGTTGGCACGATAAAGATCCCTCACTGTTAAATGACTGTAAGGTTCGAACACAAGCACATTTTTGTTTTTAGGAACCTTTTTAACAATGGCCGAATTGTGTTCTTGTTCTTAATTGCTGTAACTGGAGAGTTACACCTCTGCAAACTATAGTTATGAAGTTGACAATAATAATAAAAACTAGATACTCGTTGCTAGCAACGAGAGGTCTTCCGTCCGAATGACCATCCTTAACTGTGATATTCTTTGTACGTAAAATTACATTTATATCTGCTCGTTGTAAAGACACCTTAAAATTGAACATGGGTCACTAACAAGATTTTTTATTTATAAAAAAAGAGCACAAAATTCACAAAGAGAAAAAAAAGTTCAACATTATTGATAAAGATGAAAACGCAAATTTAAGCAAAAAATTCAGATGTAGTCGGGATTAAACCAAGATTGGCTGCCCGAAAAGAGCTAGGTTCACTTTATGCATAAAATGGCCCTGTAGATATACCAATTTATTGACTAACACTTTATGTTCCATTTTAAACATCAAGATAAAGTAGAGACATAGTGCTTTCATTTCTTATTAAAAATTTTCTCCTCAAAGCCAAGGTCTTGGAAAACAGGCTTCATGGAATTGCAATGTTCTTGAATTTTAAAGAAAACAAGTATATTTGAGTACTTTCCCAGAAGAGAAATAATATGAGCGCACCCTCTGATCTAAAAAATAAAACAGGTTTTGTAATCCTCTCTCTCTCTCTCTCTCTCTCTCTCTCTCTCTCTCTATATATATATATATATATATATATATATATATATATAAATTAAAATAAAATCCAAGATAAACAAACAAGTTCACATTTAATTATTACACTAAGCGCTTTCGCCGTGAGGCTCTTCAGAGTGTAACAAAGTTTATAAAAACAATACAACTTGGTTGTTATGACGTCGTTATTGTGACGTCATAAAGGCAGCATTATATATTGGCGCAGGTAAATGTCATTAGGGCGCCAAAAGTAGAGAATTGAACATATGTACATTGTGATGAAATAGACTGCTAATTTTCAGCTATAATGTTCAATTTACATTTAGTTTAGGTTTAAATAATTTAACAAAGTAATCTTCCTTGGCTCTCCGTAATTGTTCATTATTTTCTAGAACTTTATAAAATGGAAATATTAAAAAGTTTCCATTCGCACATGAATCAAAATGCTCACTGCATGGCGTATTCCTGACAGAAGGGTCCCGTATTTGTTGTTTATGGACTCTTACGCGGTCAGCTAGTTTGTTACCGGTCTGTCCATATATATATAGACGTTCTATCAGACCTGAAAGTTTCACGAAAATCGAGCAAGCCGTTTCCGAGAACTCATGTGCACAAAATCGGTAAGAAAAAAACGATAATAATAAAACTAGACGAGCTTATAGTTATGAAGTTGACAATAATAATAATAAAATAATAATGATAACTAGACGATTTTGTTGCAAGACAACAAATAAGTCTTCCGTCTAATTCTCAGGCAGATGACATCGATATCAAGAGACATCTACGGTCATGTGTACAAAAATGAGCCACTTGCAACTACTTCCGGTGTGACCGGAAGTGACGCCTTCTATACGACTTGTAATGATCTCCTTAGCTGCTACTTTAATCCTTAATCCTTTATCCTTAAGAACTTTCCTTCTTTAATGCTTTACAAATTGTCAATACTTTTGGAGTTATCAGGAAAAAACTTTTGGCTCCTCTAACTCCCTAATATAGGGGCCAGCCCCTTTTTCTTGATCCCCTTTAAAGGATCGGGACATTCTGCACAACTTTTGTTCTAAATGTTTTAACAAAATATGTAAAAGTTAAGAGATATTGTAGAAAAAATGTTAGAGTTGTTGAAATTCTCGGTATGCTTTTTATCGAGCCATAGCGGATGTCAAGGTTTGGTACTTCCAGTGGAAGTGAACAACGTATTACAGAACTACATATATTGCTCTATCTTTGCTGAAAGTTTCACATTCTTGTGATGAAAGGTTTGTTAGAAAACCAGCGGACAAACTAACCCTCAAAAAATTCACTAAATGGCAAAAATCTTCGGACCGGAAGTGACTGCATCAAAATAAATAAAATATGTATCAAGATTTTTTTTTTATGTTCTATCAGACCTGAAAGTTTCATGATAATCGAGCAAAACGTTTTCGAGAAATCGCGTGCACAAAATTGGTAAGAAAAAAATAATAAGAACTAGATGCGATCTCGTTGCGAGCAACGAGTGGGTCTTCCGTCCGATTTTTGATAAGATGAGATAAGAATTTGACTGAGACTTTCGTTCAAATATAATGATATAAATAAATTGTTAAGACGAACAATTTTGCTTCAGTAATCTATAACAAAATGTTGATCATTAAAGATTATAGATTAAAGACTTTCGGCCCATCTTGGTCCCTATTTTGAGGGGCCAGCCCTATTTTCTTGATATCTTCTTACAGCTCTCATGATTTTGAACACTTTGTTCAACAACTATTCTACATTTTTTTTTCGTTTCCGAAATATCTGCAAAAGAAATAATAGGGGCCGGCCCTTCAACTCCTTAATAGGAACGTTTAGAAAAAAATGAAAGGTAACATATTGTTCAGAACGTTATTGTGAACATCTTTTATTCAATATTGCTTATCAAGATATTTCCCAATTTCGAGATATAAAGCGTCAAAGATTTAGCATTCTGGCCCCTAATGTCCCCTTATAACGTCAAAGATTTAGCATTCTGGCCCCTATTGTCCCCTTATAACGTAACATATGATGCCAACAACGTTATATAGTTAAGGAATTTGAAGATGATCTATTCTGCCTTAGTAATGTATTACAAAATATTGATCGTTTAAGAGTTATTGACGAAAGACTTTCGGCCCCTATCAACCCTTATTTTGAGGGGCAAGTCCCTTTTTCTTGATATCACCTTAAAACTCTTATGATTTTGAACACTTTTTGTTCAACAACTATTCAGAAATTCTTTTTTCGTTTCCGAGATATATGCAAAAGAAATATTTAGGGGCCGGCCCTTCAACTCCTTAATGGAGACGTTTAGCAAAATTGAAAGGTTACATATTGTTCAGAACATTACTGTGAACATCTTTTATTCAATATTGCTTATCAAAATATTTCCCACTTTCGAGATATAAAGCGTCAAAGATTTAGTATTTCTGCCCCTCATGACCCCTAATTATGTAACATGTGATTTGAATAACATAATATATAGTTGTAGTTTGCTCAGATAAACATTTTTGCTGCAGTAATATTTTACAAAATATTGATCGTTAAAGAGTTATTGATGAAAGACTTTCGGCCCCTCTCGGCACCGATTTTGAGGGGCCAGCCCCTTTTTCTTGATTTCACCTTAAAGCTCTTATGATTTTGAACACATTTTGTTCAACAACTAATCAGAAATTCTTTTTCGTAACTGAGATATATCTAAAGAAATATTTAGGGGCCGGCCCTTCAACTCCTTAATGGGGATGTTTAGCAAATATTGAAAGGTTTGCATATTGTTTAGAACTTTATTTTGAACATCTTTTGTTCAATATTGCTTATCAAAATATTTCCCACTTTCGAGATATAAAGCGTCAAAGATTTAGCATTCTGGCCCCTTATGGTCCCTAATTATGTAACATATGAGATTTTTATTATAATATATAGTTGTAGATTGTTCAGATAAACATTTTTGTTTCAGTAATGTATAACAAAATATTGATCGTTAAAGAGTTATTGATGAAAGTTTTTCGGCCCCTCTCGGCCCCGATTTTGAGGGGCCAGCCCTTTTTTCTTGATTTCACCTTCAAGCTCTTATGATTTTGAACACATTTTGTTCAACAACTATTCAGAAATTCTTTTTCGTTACTGAGATATATGCAAAAGAAATATTTAGGGGCCGGCCCTTCAACTCCTTAATGGGGACGTTTAGCAAATATTGAAAGGTTGCATATTGTTTAGAACTTTATTTTGAACATCTTTTGTTCAATATTGCTTATCAAAATATTTCCCACTTTCGAGATATAAAGCGTCAAAGATTTAGCATTCTGGTCCTTTTTGGCCCCTAATTATGTAACATATGAGATTTTTATTATAATATATAGTTGTAGACTGCTCAAATAAACATTTTTGTTTCAGTAATGTATAACAAAATATTGATTGTTAAAGAGTTATGGATTTAAGACTTTTTGCCCCTTTTGGCCCATAATGTGATGAGTCAGCCCTTTTTTCTTGATATCATATAAAAGATCTAGTAATTCTGCACAATTTCTGTTCAATGTGTTTTAAGAAAATATTCATAGTTTTGCATATATGATAAAAAATGTATCGAAAATTCACTCCTGATTCATGTCCTAAATTTTGACCCCTACCGACCTTCCATACTAGGTACTTCCAGAAAATTTGAAAACTGAGGTGCACAACTAGAACATGTCCTCTATTATCACTGAAAATTTCAGCACTCTATCTTTTCTCGTTTTTGAGTTTTTGTGTAGACAAAATGGTCACTAAAAATTCGATTAAAGGGCGATAACTTCCGACCGAAAGTGAATTTTCAAAAATTGAAAAAAAGTGAATAAGGTTTAAATCATGATACATCATCTCTGAAAATTTCAATTGAATCCATCCAAGCATCTCTGAGAAATCGTCTGCACAAAATATGTAAAGAAAATAATAACAATAATAATAATAACTAGATGCGATCTCGTTGCGAGCAACGAGTGGGTCTTCCGTACGATTTTTGATAAGATGAGATACGAATTTGACTGAGATTTTCGTTCATAAATATATAAATAGTGAAAACGTATAATTTGCTTCAGTTATGCTTAGCAAAATTTTGATCATTATGGCACCAAAAAACGCAATATTTGATGAAGATTTTAAAATATTTATAGTAGCAGATCGTGAAGATGAACATTACTGTAAAACGGTTATAGATAAAAGACTTTTAGCCCCTTTGAGCCCCTAATTCGAGGGGTCTTGATATCACATGAAAGGACTTGTAATTCTGAAGACTTTTCGTTCAACAACTATTCAGTTTCCGAGATATGCAGACTTGAAATATTTAGGGGCCGTCCCTTTAAGTCCTTATAGGGGCTGTTTAGGAAAAATTCAAAGGATGCACATTGTTCAGATCATCATTCTAAACAACTTTTGTTCAATATTGCTTTTCAAAATGTTTCCCCTTTTCGAGATATAAATCGTCAAAGGTTAAGCATTCTGGCCCCTTATGGCCCCTAATTACGTAATATTTGAAGAAAATTTTAAGATATATAGTTGCAGATTGTGAAGATGAACATTTTTGCTTCAATATTTAATATCAAAATGTTTAACGTTTAGGAGTTATAGATGAAAGACTTTTGGCCCCTCTGAGCCCCCTAATTTGAGGGGTCAGCCCCTTTTCCTTGATATCACATGAAAGGTCTTGTAATTCTGAAGACTTTTCGTTCAACAACTATTCAGAAGTTTCGTTTCGTTTTCGAGATATGCAGACTTGAAATATTAAGGGGCTGTCCCTTTAAGTCCTTATAGGGGCTGTTTAGGAAAAATTCAAAGGATGCGCATTGTTCAGATCATCATTCTAAACAACTTTTGTTCAATATTGCTTTTCAAAATGTTTCCCCTTTTCGAGATATAAAGCTTCAAAGATTAAGCATTCTGGCCCCTTATGGCCCCTAATTACGAAACATATGAAGTAAATATCATAATATATAGTTGTGGATTGTTAAGATAAACATTTTTGCTTCAGTAATGTATTACAAAATATTGATCGTTTAAGAGGTATAGATGAAAGACTTTTGGCCCCTTTCGGTCCATAATTTGAGGGGTCAGCCCCTTTTGCTTGATATCACCTTAAAGCTCTTGTGATTTTAAACACTTTTTGTTCAATAACTGTTCAGAAATTCTTTTTCGTTTCCAAGATATTTGCAAAAGAAATATTTAGGTACCGGCCCTTCAACTCCTTAAGGGGGACATTTAGCAAAACTTGAAAGGTTGCATATTGTTTAGAACATTATTTTGGACATCTTTTGTTCAGTATTGCTTATCAAAATATTTCCCACTTTTGAGATATAAAGCGTCAAAGATTTTGCATTCTGGCCCCTTCTGGCCCCTAATTATGTAACATATGTCGTAAATATTATAATATATAGTTGTAGACTATTAAGATAAACATTTTTGCTTCAGTAATATATAACAAAATATTGATCGTTAAAGAGTTATGGATTCAAGAATTTTGGCTCCTCTTGGCCCCTAATTTGAAGGGTCAGCCCTTTTTTCTTGATATGATATAAAAGATCATGAAATTCTACATAATTTCTATTCAATATGTCTTAAGAAAATATTCATAGTTTTGAAGATATGATAAAAAATATCTCGAAATTTCACTCCTGATTCATGTCCTAAATTTCGACCCCTACCGAGCTTCCATACTAGGCACTTCCGGAAGATTTGAAAACCCAGGTGCACAATGGCAACATGTCCTCTAGCTTTGGTAAAAATTTCAGCACTTTAGCTAAATCCGTTTTTGAGTTCCAGAGCCGACAAAGAGACCCTCTAAAATCCAATAAAGGGGCGATAACTTCCGACCGGAAGTGAATTTTTCAAAATTGAAGTGCCGGTACAAACTTCAGATGGTAACACATAAACTCTGAAAAATTAGAGCAAATTGACCAAGCCATCTCCGAGAAATCTTCTGCACAAAATCGGTAAGGAAAAAAAAGAATAATAATAAAAGTGAAAAAGAAACAATAGAATAATAGAAGGGTCTTCCGCTGAAGACGAAAGACCCTAATAATAATAATAACTAGATGAGATCTCGTTGCAAGCAACGAGTAGGTCTTCCGTCCGATTTTTCGATGAGATGAGATGTGATTTTAATTAAGTTTTCGTTAAAAGATAATGATATAAGGATTTTCCTCCTTAGATTTCATTCTTTTGATTTATATAATATAATCTTGAACATCGTTCGTTCACTATTGCTTTTCAAAATGTTTCCCCTTTTCGAGATATAAAGCGTAAAAGATTTAACATTCTGACCACCTATGTCCCCTAATTACGCAATAGAGAATCAAAGTTTTCCATCAAATTGTTGCATATTGAAGAGTTATATATTAGTCTTTTGACCCCTCTGAGCCCCTAATTTGAAGGGTTAGCCCCTTTCATTTGATATTAAATAAAAAAACTTGTGATTTTAAACATTTTTTGCTCAACAACTATTCAGAAGTTTCTTCTCGTTTTCGAGATATGTAGAATAGAAATATTTAGGGGCCAACCCTTCAAGTCCTTAACGGGTCTGTTTTGCAAATATTGAAAGGATATATATTGTTCAGAAGAATATTCTGAACATCTTTTGTTCAATATTGCTTATCAAAATATATTTCCTTGTTGAGATATAAAGCGTCAAAGATTTAGCATTCTGGCCCCCTTTGGCCCCTTATTACGCAATATATGATCTTAATATTATAATATATAGTGGCAAATCGTTAAGAGGAGCATTTTTGCTTCAGTAATTGATAATAAAATATTGATAGTTAATGAGTTATAGATGAAAGACTTTTGGCCCCTCTGACTCCATAATTTGAGGGGTCAGCCCCTTTTTCTTGATATCAAATGAAAGGTCTTGTAATTTTGAAGACTTTCTGTTCAATACCTATTCAGAGATTTCTTTTCGTTGTGGAGATATGCAAAATGGAAATATTTAGGGGCCAACCCTCCAAGTCCTTAATGGGGCCGTTTTGCAAAAATTGAAAGGATGCATATTGTTTAGAACATTATTCTGAACATCTTTTGTTCAGTATTCCTTATAAAAATATTCCCCCTTTTTGAGATATAAAGCGTCAAAGATTTAGCATTCTGGCCCCCTTTGGCCCCTTATTACGCAATATATGATCTTAATTTTATAATATATAGTGACAAATCGTTAAGAGGAGCATTTTTGCTTCAGTAATTGATAATAAAGTATTGATAGTTAATGAGTTATAGATGAAAGACTTTTGGCCCTTCTGACTCCATAATTTGAGGGGTCAGCCCCTTTTTCTTGATATCAAATGAAAGATCTTGTGATTTTGAAGACTTTTTGTTCAATACCTATTCAGAGATTTCTTTTCGTTGTGGAGATCTGCGGAATGGAAATATTTAGGGGCCACCCCTCCAAACCCTTCATGGGGCCGTTTGACAAAAAATTAAAGGGTGCATATTGTTTAGAACATTATTCTGAACATCTTTTGCTCAGTATTGCCCCTTTTTGAGATATAAAGCGTCAAAGATTTGGTATTCTGGCCCTTTTTGGCCCCTTATTATGCAATATAGGATCAATTTTATAACATATATTTTTAAATCGTTAAGATAAACATTTTTGTTTCAGTAACTTATAACAAAATATTGATCGTTCAAGAGTTATACTTGAAAGACATTTGGCCCCTCTGAGCCCCTAATTTGAGGGGTCAACCCCTTTTCCTTGATATAAAGCGTCAAAGATTTGGTATTCTGGCCCTTTTTGGCCCCTCATTATGCAATATAGGATCAAAATTTTATAACATATATTTTTAAATCGTTAAGATAAACATTTTTGTTTCAGTAACTTTTAACAAAATATTGATCGTTCAAGAGTTATACTTGAAAGACTTTTGGCCCCTCTGAGCCCCTAATTTGAGGGGTCAACCCCTTTTCCTTGATATCAAATGAAAGGTCTTATTATTTTGCATATCTTTTGTTATACATGTTTTAACAAAATATTTGCAGGTAAAAAGATATAAAGGAAAAAGTGACAAATTTTGCGAGATGCTTGTGAGCCTATTTTTCGAGCCCAGGCGAGCTTCGACGCCTTCTAAGCTGGAAAAATACAGATGCCAAATGGCACATCTATAATCTTTTTTCTATCTTCACTGAAAATCTTAACTTAATATCTTAAGTCGTTTAGGAGGAGTTTCCAGGACAAGTCGACCCTCTGAAAATCAGAGAATCCTTAATATCTCAAGATAGGAAGTGACGTCATCAATGAAAAAAATTTCCAATAAGGTTCAGATCAATACCTATCAGATTTAAAAGTTTCATGAAAATCGGCCAAGTCGTTTACGAGAACTCGCGTGCACAAAATCGGTAAGAATAATAATAAGAAAAATAATAATAATAGGGAAAAAGAAACAGAACAAAAACAATAAGGTCTTCCGTTGGAAACGAAAGACCTTAATAATAAAAGTGAAAAAGAATCAATAGAATAATAGAAGGGTCTTCCGTTGAAGACGGAAGACCCTAACTAGAGCAAAGCTCGTTGCAAAGCAACGAGTAGGTCTTCCGTTGCAGCTGTGGACAGGAAGTACCGACCTTGGGTCAAGGTCATTACACTTTCTTAGGTGAAAAGAGATCTCGAATGAAGTTTTACATTCAAATGTTTTACCAGCAGAATGGCAGTAGACAAATTTACAGTTTCTCTCTCAGTGATCTTTAACTTGTCCAAATGACCTTGCATCAAGACCATAACATTTTCCAGTTATGGCCAATCACCATCTGTTCGTTTCCGACTAGACAAGAACATCTATTTTCTTTCAGACCATACAAGAAGATAAAACAAACCGTTCACGGTACCTCAGTTGGTAGAGCGCTCGTTCCGTGATCGGGAGGTCGTAAGTTCGAAAGTCATTAAAAAATGGATAGCAAATTTGTGCTTCGCCATGTGCTCGGCACTTTGAAGTGAAAGTTGCTGTTTCTTCGGATGAGACCTTAAAAACCGAGGTCCCGTGTCACGGCAGGCGTCGGCACGATAAAGATCCCTAACTGCTCAGTTGCCCTGAGTGCCGAGTAAATATCAAAATTTGAAGCCCTTCACCAATTTATGATGACGTCTCTATATGAGTGAAAAATTCTCGAATGGGACGTAAAACAACATACAATTAATCAATCGATCTTATCTTCAATACTTGTAATTGAATAGGTTAACTTCAATTATTTTAAAATTCATTAAGAATTTGTTATTTCCAGTTTGGATATTGAAAAAATGTTGGGTTCCTTGAATTTCTATGTTGACCTTAAAAATTTGAGCCCAAAACTTTAAGTCTACTCAGTTAATAAAGTAAAAAAGATGCTTTTCGACATGCTATCACATAATGTTCTATAAAGCAGAACATATTGTCTGCAATACAACAAAATAAAAAAAAAATATTTAATTCAGTGAGTTGAAAATTACACATCATCTGATCATACATATTCTTTCAGTGAAATACGGATAAATGCAATGACATGGTATGAATTTTACACTTTTATATCAGTGACCTTGAACTTGAATGACCTTAGTGAAGGTCAAGACACACCCTAAGGCTATGAACGACCTTTGTGCTAAGTATGAGCTTCCAGTGATTCTCAATTACACAGTTATGCCTTGACGAGAATTTTGTACTTCTCTGCCAGTGACCTTGAACTTGCCAGAAAGACCTTCGATCAAGGTCACGACACAGTCTCCGATCATAAGCAATCTCTGTATCAAGTAAGAGCTTCCAGTGATTTTCTATTACAAAGTCATAGCACGGAAAAGAAATTATTTTTGAGTGTCCTTGAACTTGCCGGAACAACATTGGGTCGGGGTCAAGACAAACCCGCAATCTCAGACAACCTCTGTTTTAAGACAGATGTTCTTGTGATTCCCCTAGAAATTCATAGCCCAGACCGGAATTTTACAATTTTTTCTGCAAGTGACCTAGCTTGAATTTGCTAGAATGACCTTTTTTGAAGTCATCTCAAACCAGCGTATCAGAAGCAATCTTTGTACCAAGTATGAGCTTTTCAAAATTATATCCCATATAGTAATCATATACTTTTCTTTAAGTGTACTATCAGGAATGACCTTGTGTAAAGATCGTAGCAATCCCTTTTGTCATAAGCAATCCCTGTATCAAGTATGAGCTTCCAGCGATTCTCTCCTACATATAAATGGCTCGAACAAAAGTTTAATTCTTTCTACAGTGACCTTGAATTTGTCAGAATGATATTGGATCAAGACCATGACACACCCTATAGGATCATTGGCAATCTTTGTAACAAGTATGAGCTTCCAGCTTCTTCATATCAAGGTTATAGTCTAGGCTTGGAGGGACAGACAGTCAGACCAACAATGATTCCTACACCCCCCCCCCTCCCCTAACACACAAACTTCGTTTGAATACGCATTCTGGTCCCAAGCTTCTCCCTGGAATCATGATTTGAAAAAAAAACCGAATCTATACTTCTTCAGGAAGTTTTTCTGTGTTTTCTCATTCTGACCTAGTGGTTCTTGAGAATAATATTTTCAAATGACCCCTTCCAAATTTTACTACCAGTATTTCTAAATTATCTTCTGTTGGAAGAGGATGTGGCCCTTTATTTGAACAAAACTTTACCAAAGAATATTCTGTACTAAGTTTGGTTGATAATGGCCCAGTGATTCTTGAAAAGATAAGAAAGAGAAAAAATTACAAGTACGTCTACAACGACGATTGATTGATTGATTGTATGTTATTTTACGTCCCATGCGAGATTTTTTCACTCATATACAGACGTCACCATATACCGGTGAAGGGCTTCATATTTTGACCTTTACTCGGCACTCAGGGCCATTGAGCAGTGAGGGATCTTTATCGTGCCAACGCCTGCCGGGCCTTGGTTTTTAAGGTCTCATCCGAAGGACCCACAACTTTCACGTCAAAGTGCCGAGCGCATGGCGAAGGAACAGTTGCTACCCATGTTTTAAAGACTTAGGTCAGTCGCAGCCGAGATTCGAACTCTCACGTGATGACCTTCCGATCACGGAGCGAGCGCTCTACCGACTGAGGTACCGTGAACGGTACGACAATACACCAAGAAAGCCAACAATGATGACAGAGAATGAACAAATTATGAACAGAAAATGTCAATTGACCCTTTGGCTTTAGAGATGAGATACTGATTAAAAACTGAAATTATTTTGAAATAGTCAATATTTTTTTACGATCGACGTTGAGACGGGCCTGCATTTCCAAAAAGGAGAGAATATTTCTAGCTAGTAATTCTTAGAAAAAATATGCAGAAAATCAGGTCCCTATGTATTTAGAAATGTAAATGTAAATAAAATAGGTACTGCCATTCTCTCGGAATTCAACACCAGCTTCTGTTCTGCTCCGCCCTCACTTATACTTACCTGAGTAAAACCAACCGATGGAAAACTTCGCCTCTTAGGAAAGAATTTTATTTATTTCGTATGGGGGAGGGGGGGGGGGGGAGTACGTATAGTGATGAGAGAAAATTTAATCAATTATTTTACAATTGCATGGCTTTCTTATTCATTAATGAACGTACATGTAAGTTAATGTCAGCTAAGAACTATATTAATATTTGTTATTAAGATAAATTAAATATATTTTTTTTAAATATAACCGAAGTGCAAGATAAGCGAAATTGGCAAATGCCTATGTTTAAAATCCCAAACCACGCGGTTTTATTCAAGACACTTGTGCAGTGAAATAAAAATAAAACATGTTTAATGCAGTTAAGTTGAGAAAAAAAGTCCAACATTTTTAACCTCCTTTGGTATAATTTACTGATCCTTTTTCCGTTTAGGAGGAACGCATAGACAAAGGATTTTAAAAAATATATCGAGCGATTTTAATTAACAGATGTACTGTACAAGTTGCACCGTACGTGCATGGAGTTAATTTTAGTACTAAATATTGTGATTGAAGTTGAAAATAATCAAAAAACAGATTTATAGAAAAGAGTGATTGTTATTGATATTGTAATAAAATGAAGAAAATTAAATGATATCTGATACAGGAACTATGTACGTACACGAGCAAATGAATCTCTCTCACCCCCCACCCCCCACCCCCCACCCCCACCCCCACCCCCTCTCTATTTGAATCCTAGTAATTTTTTTGAACTAACCCAGAAAAGTAATATACGTAAGACGCATACAAGTTAATTTTTTGAAAGAAAATACTCTATTCTATGCTGTAAACGATACATATAGTTTGGTTATGCTGCCGATTACGACTTTAACAATTGAAATGAAGTTCTACATACATGTACACAGAGTGTTTTAATTAATGATAATAAAGAAGATGGGTGAACAAGGCGTACAGAATGCCTATAGCTTCAGATATTAAAAAATCATATTCAATTTGTGAATCAAGTATTTAAGGTAAAGTACTCATTATTGAAATATATGAAATTATGATCAACAAAACTTTTCTGAGAAAAAAAAAAGATCTCAGAAAAAAAATATTTTTCTATTAAAAAATAAAATGGTATTCCTGGGATTCGAACCCTATCAATAAAAATCCGGAGTATTATATTGCTTTGAGACTAACACGTTAACCACTACGCCACACAGCTCCTGATGAATGGTGGCATCTAAATCATGTTTGTGATATGACCCTTGACTTAATGAACTTCAAGTATTTCTCGGAAAGATGCGAATGCTTAGTCATAAAAGTGTACTTTTGAGGTATAGTGGGTCTTTGCTCCATGTTTTTGTAAACCAAAAAATGTATATTTTTATGCAAACTTTTAGGATTAAGTTTCTAAAAAATGGAGAGAAGACCCACTCATATCGAAAATGTTTGTTTAAGTATGAGAAAATGATCATTTTTGTCCTCTTTAGTGTGTGTATGCTATTTCATAGGCAAATAATTTCAGTCTTTGTGAGATTTTTGTAAATTATAGAGATTTTCCCTAAAGTATACTTTAATGATAGATGAAATAAGAAAGAAAATTTTGATATATAATTGAGATTTTATTTTTCACTTCATGTTTGTCGCACTATAGGCACTTCGCCCGCCTTGTTCACCCATTTTCTTTGTGATATTCAAGTAAGACTAAAAAAAAATTTGGTGCTTAGATTTTCCGTCCCAATAACTATTTAAAAAATATATAAATATAAATTCTGAAATTCATTTGGAATACGATACAGGTTTATAGCCATCTATGACCTGCTACTGATGTTTAATTGCACTACAAAATTATGATGGTAGCATACTATACTTAAAGAAAGGAAAGAAAATCATTTACGGGTTTTGAAATAATGATAAAAACAAATCAAATTTATTGCTTTTAAATCTTGAAATATTTAATTAAAACTTTACGATCTTTACGAAACTTTTACCACCGTAAATAGGTATAGTGCGACACAGAGGTCGCTTATGAAGTTCACACGCCGGAGTTACATGTACCTATCAATATTTAATCCATTCCATTGTTATCTTCTAAAAAAAAAATAGCGAATCATTTTGAAAAAAGACTGGTCACCCTTTTGATTCTGACGATTCACTTTACATGTTTAAAGTTGGTATAACCATTATAATAATCTGTGATGAAAAAAAAAATGTGTATGGAAAAAATTCGTAATAATTCTTTGTGTTAAAACGGATTTTCTTTTTCACAACGTAGAGAAAGCGTAAAGCTTGTGCGTTTAATGGTTAAAATAAAGTAACCGCAGTTGACAATAATAATAATAAAATAATAATAATAACTAGACGACCTTGTTGCAAGGCAACAAATAAGTCTTCCGTCTAAATTTCAAGGAGATGAGATCGAGATCGAGAGACATCTACGGTCATATGAGCAAGAATGAGCCATCTATCATTACTTCCTGTTTGACCGGAAGTGATGTCATTTTGACGACTTTTAATGATCTCCTTAGCTGCTACTTGTCATTTTGAACAACTTTGCTTCTATGATGCTATACAAATTCTCAGTTCTCTTTGAGATATCAGGAGAGCACATTTGGCCCCTCTAGCTCCCAATTTTAGGGGCCAAGCCCTTATTGTTGATATCCTTTGAAAGATCGTAACATTCTATACAACACTTGTTCTATATGTTTTAAAAAAATATTTACAGGTAAAAAGATATTGTAGAAAAGGTGTAAAATTTTTTTGAAGTTTTCGATAATACTATTTTCGGGCCATAGCGAGCGTCGGCGATTCGTACTTCCGGTGGCTATGATATACACAGTTCACTTCTCCATAGTTTGCTCTATCATCACTGAAAGTTTCTCATACGTCTATGTTCAGTGGATTTTGAGAACATTGCCGGACAAAGTGATCCTCTAAAAATCGCAAAATCGCAGAAATTTCCGAACGGGAAGTGACGTCATCAAAATAAAAAAAATATATGTCTAGATTTTTTGATGTTGTATCAGACCTTAAAGTTTCACGAAAAAGCATGATTTTCATTAGCTGCTACTTGTCATTTTGAACAACTTTGCTTCTATGAAGCTATACAAATTCTCAATACTTTTTGAGATATCAGGAAAACATTTTTGGCCCCTTTAGCCCCCTAATGTTAGGGGCCAAGCCCTTATTGTTGGTATCCTTTGAAAGATGGTAACATTCTACACAACTTTTGTTCTATATGTTTTAACAAAATATTTACAGGTAGAAAGATATTATAGAAAAAGTGTTAGAAAATTTAAAATTCCCGATAGGACATTTTTCGGGCCATAGCGAGCGCCGACGTGCGGCACTTCCGGTAAAAATGAAATGCGTTATGCATATCTACAGACATAGGTCTACCATACCTGAAAGTTTCATGTTTCTAACTAAAGCCATATATGAGAAAATCAGGGGACAACCCGACCCTTCGAAAACCATTAAATCGGCAATATCTCTGGACCGGAAGTGACGTCATCAAAACAGAAAAAAACGCGTAAGGTTCAACTGATGTTACATAAGTCCTGAAAGTTTCATGGAAATCCATAGAGCTGTTTTCGAGAAAAAAACAATAATAACTAGAGCAAAGCTCGTTGCAAAGCAACGAGTAGGTCTTCCGTCCAATTTTCAGAAGCACTGCTTGTAAGATGGATAAATGAAAGTAAAGTATTCGTTAAAAAGAAGCCTCCAGACCAAATATTATGTCGATCTGTATTTGGTTTTTTTATGATTTTATGCTGATTTTTGTTAAATAAAGCAAATCAAGACTACTTCCGGTTTGACCGGACTTGACCCCAATCGACAGAAAATGGGTCAAAAGTCTTGGTTGAATTCATTCATTTGATTTTATGTTGATATCTGCAGAAATACGTCATTTATAGTTACTTCCGGTTTAGCCGGAAGTTGACAAAAGAGACGATACTCGACAGGAGATACAATCAGACGTCCTCTGTGACATGTATAATTCAATTCAATACAGTGCTGCTATCCTTTAAGTTGACAATCCAATCCTATCCTATCGTGAATCCTGCATTCACAATCCTATCCTGTGATTTCAGTCTAATCCGATCCTATCCTATCCTGCTGCTCTTTAATTTTTTTTTAATATTAAAGAATTAATTTGACAAAACGAAAAAAAATATAAAATGACCATTAAATAAAAATCAGTTATAGTTATGTTATTAATTTAAATGTAATAAATTTTAATGGAGAAAAAATAATCGAGATCGACATCCATTAATTTCTGACACCTCTCATGAATTAATTTCCGAGTAACCAGTTAAAATGTAAACAAAAGGATTGTAATAAAACGTAGGCAAGTATTGATCTAGCGAACATGTGAAGAAATTGGAACTTCGGAAGAACTGAAGAAAAAAATATAGTTAAACTTTATTTTTGTTTAATTTTACATACTAACAATTATCGGGAAACGTCAAGGTATTTGTGATTTCTTTTCGAATTTGTTCTCTACGAAAAATAAATGGAGTTAAAATTAGAGAGAGAAAAAGGAGGAAACAATAAAGATTGCAGATACTTTTCTAATGTTATGATAAAGTAGACAAAAGGAACAAAATTCAAACTCTTTATAAGAATCAGACCACGAATATACCAAATCTTTCATGCGGGGAAGTACACTGAATTATAACCGTACCCATTGAAGAAACAATTTCTCTATCATGTCTACACATACTAAATAATGACAAAAGTAGGATTTGTTTGATGTTTTAACAAGTGTATGTTTCATCTGTTCATGTAAAATTTATGCAAAACTTTATTTTTCCCTTAAATGGGCATCACGAAAATAACATATAGATCTAACTGCAACTATATCAGCTGTATATTAGATTTTACTTTTGACGTAAATCTAAATAAGAACTTCAAGATATGACAAGACCATAAACCGAGAACAGACAAGTCAAAATTTAGATCTAGAATATGTTGACTTTCATTTATTAAATAAGTTAAAATTGTCATATTATTTTCAATTTTAAATGTATGATAAAAATTTGTTTTATATTTATTATTAAAGTTATTCTTGTTTGAAATGTTCAGTTCATCATTTGTTTGTATGTGAATATTTTACAAACATGCAACATTTTCATCATGTTTGCTAAGTAAAAATCAAGATATTCAAAATGTTAAAATTTCTTATTTCGCTTCAGTTTGTTCTCAATTGATGGTCAATTCAGTGCCGAACAAGTGTATCTTAATTAAAAAAAATATTTATGTGTGAGAATTTAATCAATATATGTTTAACAGAAAACATTTTCCTAAATCTTCATAGTCAGACAGGTTGACAGCAATAATTATAGTCAGCTCACACATATTCCTTAGATCTTATAAAACATGCATAAGAGTCCACAGTTGTTACAGTATTTATAACCCAAATTTAAGTAAATCTTGTTTTTGACCTTGACATCTGATCTTGAATGTTATTCAGTGTCTAAATGAGGAATAAAAAGAATTGACCAAGTTCACATTATTTATTCAGGTTAATTCCTTTTTTCAGTGAATATAAATATAATTATATATATTGGACCAAATACATATTATCTACAATTTATATTTATAATGAATAACAAATGAATGTTCATTATCATGAGACAAATTCATTAAAAGTGTCCATGTAAAGTATACATGTATTTCAATGCCAAGCTCAAAGATACATGTACATCTAGTTTGTTTAAACTGAAGTTTATCTATGTCTTGTTACAATTGTATAAGGTTTTACATGCATATTATTTGGTCTGCTTGTCCGTCACTCAAATTGAATTTCAAATGTCAAAGTAGTTGTCAGAGAGATGGTCATAAAGTAACCGAACAGTTTCACAATTGTCATCAATGCACAGAAAACAAATACATCACACACTGATCTTCTTAATAAAGAACACCTTCATTTCAGACTCTAGGGGGCTCTTGGACACTGGTGTGAAAATCTTTCATTATTTATTCCAGCAGCAGATGAGATGAAGTGCAATTTGTACAGCTGCAAATTTGCAGGATTGTCCTGAAGAAAAAAAAACACATACCATTATATGCATGTAGATTGTAAATTTTGTCATATACATTATACATTAAAACTGTATTTGATTGTGATTATCTTTCTCATTTCACGTACAACTGTCTTAATTTCACCTTTTTCTCTCCCAGAGTAATGCGTTAATTTTAAAGAAATCAAACAAAATCAAATCTTATACTGCAACTTCATAGTCATAACTCATATTTTGATTAAACAACCATAATTTACATAATTTATTTGTAGATTATTATTCATTTCATTTCGTTGACTTGCTAACTAGAATGAGTACATGTTTGGATGTTTTTCTCTCTCTATTTTCTGCTTGTATTAATCTATTTAATATGTTGTTTGTTAATTTCTTTTCATTTTTTGCTCGAAATTTGAATATAAAAAAAATGAAAATTCATATAACATGACCATGATGACCAGAACAATTATATATTATTTTCAGTTTTACTGTCAACATTTTAAAAAGAAGAAAATCACTTATTCATAAAATCTGCAGACACTTCATCTCAACTTAGATAATGATTTTTACGTATTTTAATGATACATGCATAAACACAAAAAAATAATCTAATCATACCTACTTCTAAATGTAAAATCCTTTATATTGTGATGACTGATGAGGGCAGGCAAAATTGGGTACCGGTACCATTCTCTAGAATGAAGAATAATAATAAATGATTAATTTATGTTACATGTTTTATGTTTAACTCACAATGGTCATACATACAATGTACATGCAAGTGCTGAGTGAGCTTATTATACACAGTCAGGTCCAGTACAATCAGTGCATTTAGCTACGTAGCTAAAATTACCTACCGTATCTTCATTTACCTACCTCAGGTAGTTTTTTTTTAGCTATGTCAAGGCAACTTTTCACAATTTTGCTTTTTATTTTAAAAAGACAAAAAGTCGCAAGAAAATGTCTACTAATATTTATTCTAGGTATCATTTAAAAAGCAATTTAATTCAAATCAGAGATAGTTTTAACATTGCTGCGTTTGAACACTTTTAAGGAAAATATGTATTCCCATTGTTTGAGTAACTGTACACACTTGTGCGCGATGAGGCATGGATAAGTATGATTACTTCACATTCGCTCATGTTAACCAAAACTGGTTTTCTTTGTTATTACACTCAAGAAGTAACTGTTAGGTCACAAATTAACTGTTGTATATAGCCCCAAAACTTTTAGATTTTTGATTGCAATTGTGCAAAAAAAAAGACACATCCCCAAGAGTGATTTTTTAATGAATTGTTTTCAGCTGAGTTCAAAGTTGAAAATTATCACTGCATCAAATTGCAATTTTCTGCACTTTCTGGGAAAAATTCTTATTTAAGAAATAATTTTGATTTAGTAGCTAAATAAAGCTACTTCAGGTAGGTAAATAAAGCTATGTAGGTAATTCAAGCTACGTAGCTAAATTTAGTGATTGTACCAGACCTGACAGTAGCATAAGAAATCATCATGATGATTCTGCATTTAATTATTTTAAATTTCAACCAGATAAGAAAAAATATTTTTTAACCACAGTAGGGATATGATTATATAGCAATAACAAACTGTAAAAGGTGTAATACATCTGATCATGTGACAAAGTATTTGTAATTATTTAACCCCCCTACCCGTCCCCTTTCTACACAACCTCTTTTTTCCGCATTCGATTTCTGTATATATTACAACAGAAAAAAACTTTAATAGTTCAAATCATTAAAACATTGCTTAAGGGGAGAGATATATTTACCCCACCTCTGTTGATTTTTCGATGAAATCCTGGCTTACGATTGGTTGAAGTCTGTCACGTGAAGGGGGTGTATTACTTATACCTAGTCGCTTGAGAATCAATACATGGTCGATAGGGAGTTATCGTTCTTTTGTTACGTTCGAACAACTCGAGTTCACGCGATTTGCCGAGTGTCTGTTGACAATGTTACAGTTAACTAATGTAAGTAACGAAGATGGAACCTTTTTCTCCTTTAACTGAAAGTCTTCAAAACCACAGACAATGCACAAATATTTTATCGGTGGGGTAAAGTCGTTACATAGTTTTGTAGTGACAGGGTACGGGATGATACCTGGTTAGTAAATTCCATACCTGGCTCGGCTTTGCTTCGCCAGGTATGAAATTTACTAACCAGGTATCATCCCGTACCCTGTCACTAAAAAACTATGTAACTAATAATACACATGTATACATTTACAGTGTGTAGTACACTTACATGGTCTTGTACCAAACAACTGCGATTATGATCTGTTATAGTCCGCCGCTGACGGTTCAAGTGGAATTATCCAGACAAAGAGAGCACATTTAACAGAGAAACATGTTATTGAACTGTAACACAAGTAGGAATCGAGTTAATCATCCAAACATGCTGAAGAAACACGATCTTTTGATGTCCGATCTCTTCTTTGTTTACATGCGAAACTTCTTCCGGTGATCGTTCAAGGTTAGATCGAAAATGTTTATTTTCTTTTGTGATTTTATAAATATTTCTTTTGTAAACGTTCTATGTCCTTTTGCGTTTCTGTAATTTATTTTGAAATATGAATTAACCTTTACTCCAATGTGTTGAAAGCTGTAGGATACAGGATAGGATAGGATAGGATAGGATTGGATTAACTACTATATGTTTCTATCGTGAATCCTCAATCCTGAATCCTATCCAATCCCACCCCATGTCAACTTGTGGGATAGCAGCACTGTACCAATATCTGTAAAAATAAGCTATTTTCTTCTACTTCCTGTTTGGCCGAAAGTGACGTCATTCGATGCATTTTGATGTTCTCGCAAGCTGCTACTTGTCATGTTGATCAACTTTGCTTCTTTGAAGTATTACAAATTCTCAATACTTTTTGAGATATCAGGAAAAATATTTTGGCCCCTTTAGATTCCTTATTTTAGGGGCCAGCCCTTTTTTCGATATCATTTAAAAGATCTTATAATTCTGCACAAATTTTGTTATATATGTTTTCACAAAATATTTCCAAGTAAAAAGATATCCTACAGAAAGTGTTCGAAATTTTGAAATTTTCGATACGACTTTTTTCAGGCCATAGCGAGCGTCGACATGTGGCACTTCCGCTGAAAGTTAACTACGTATTACAGATCTACATATATTGCTCTGTCTTCCCTAAAAGTTTCACGTTCCTGTGATGAGTGGTTTCTCAGAAAACCTGCGGACAAACTGACCCTCCAAAAATCACTAAATCGCAAAAATCTTCGGACCGGAAGTGACGTCATCAAAATAAAAAAAATATTTATCAAGAATTTTTAATGTTCTATCAGACCTGAAAGTTTCATGAAAATCGAGCAAACCGTTTTCGAGAAATTACGTGCACAAAATCGGTAAGAAAAAAAAGAAGAACTAGAGCAAAGCTCGTTGCAAAGCAACGAGTAGGTCTTCCGTCCGATTTTCAGAAGCACTGCTTCGAAGATGGATAAATGAAAATAAATTATTCGTTAAAAAGAAGACCTCCAGATCAAAATGATGTCGATCTGTATTTTGTTTTTTTAGGATTGAAATCTATGCTGATTTTCGTTAAATAAAGCAAATCAAGCCTATTTCCTGTTTGACCAGAAGTGACCCCAATCGACAGAAAATTGGGTCAGAAGTCTTTGGCGAATTTAATTATTTGATTTTATGTTGATATTTGAAGAAATACGTCATTTATAGTTACTTCTGGTTTAACCGGAAGTTGACAAAAGTGACGATACTCGACAGGAAAGACAATCAGACGTCCTCTGTGACATGCATAATTCAATTCAATACCAATATCTGTGAAAATAAGCAATTTTCTACTTCTTCCTGTTTTGCCGGAAGTGACGTCATTCGATGCATTTTGATGATCTCACAAGCTGCTACTTGTCATGTTGAACAACTTTGTTTCTTTGAAGTATTACAAATTCTCAATACTTTTTGAGATATCAGGAAAAAACATTTGGCCCCTCTAGATCCCTTATTTTAGGGGCCAGCCCTTTTTTTGAGATATTATTTAAAAGATCTTGTAATTCTGCACTAATTTCGCAGCTCTGTTAAGGCTGCATAAAGGGGGCGGGGCCTAATTTATACGGGAAAAGTTTACTGTGACATCACACAAATATAGCAATTCCTCAAAATAACAGAAAATGAAATAATTTGCGAATCTAAACTGCATAAGAGTAATGAACTACATCAAAACTTACCACTGCATTCATTTTTGTCGCTAGTTAAATCCCACACAGCAAGATATAAACAAGTCACTGATCACAATGCACTTGTCGACATGACGTCATCATGGTAAAGTTTGACGCATTTTATGTGCAGTGAGAGGCGGATCAAGTAACTTTTTCACAGTTAAAAATGCATTTTATTATTAAACAGAATATTATTTGAAAATCTTAGGTAGACCATTAATACAAATTTGAAACATTTGTTTAGTGTCATTATTTAAAAACTATCGAGAGAATGTATTGAATTAATTCTACCGTGTTTTTGTCTACAGGGTGTGCATGTTTCACGCCGAGGTGCCTCATTAAATCGCCTTTTCGCAAGGGCATACACTTCATAGATCTTGACCACTTTTTGAATACATATAATGGACATATTCCTTAACTTGAAAAGTGCTGCTGCTTTCCTGAAATCAATAGCATAACTTAATAAATACATAAAATACTTTGTAAAGGTCACACATATTTCGACATTAGCAAGATAACATGAAATTTAAACTAATAAAATGCGAATTCTATTTAAAGCAGCAGCACTTTCCATAAACTACAAGTTGTGTAGAAACAATCTATTACTTTGATTTTTAATTTTAACTAGGGTATGCCCTTGCGATATTGAAATTTGTTTGTGACCTACATACAGTACACATTACATGCATTTATCACGTGACTATCAAATAACGTGACCAAACCAAATTCAGTACAGAGCGAGGTATACAATGTTATTTCAAAGAATGTTAAAGTCATAAGATAATATAGTACCTTTACAAAATTAAATTCATTTTAAAAAGGTATGTATTTATACACGTTTATATTCTGTTGATTTCTTCGAAGTACGCCTTAACAGTGCTGCGTTTGTTCTATATGTTTTAACAAAATATTTCCAAGTAAAAAGATATCGTACAGAAAGTGTTCGAAATTTTGAAAATCTCGATATGACTTTTTTCAGGCCATAGCGAGCGTCGACGTGTGGCACTTCCGGTGAAAGTTAACTACGTATTACAGATATACATATGTTGCTCTGTCTTCACTAAAAAATTTCACATTCCCGTGATGAGTGGTTTCTTAGAAAACCTGCGGACAAACTCACCCTCCAAAAATCACTAAATCGCAAATATCTTCAGACCGGAAGTGACTTCATTAAAATAAAAAAAATATGTATCAAGATTTTGTAATATTCGATCAGACCTGAAAGTTTCATGAAAATTGAGCCGATCGTTTTTGAGAAATCGCGTGCACAAAATCGGTAAGAAAAAAATAATAAGATTATACACAGTCAGCTGACAGTAGCATAAGAAATGATCATGATGATTCCTCAATAAATTATTTTAAATTGCGATCAGATAAGAAAAAATATTTTTTAGCCACAGTAGGGAAATGATTCTATAGCAATAACAAAGTGAAAAAGTGTAAATACATCTGATCATGTGACAAAGTATTTGTAAATATTTAACCCCCCTACCCGTCACTTTCTACACAACCTCCTTTTTTCGCATCCGATTTCTGTGTATATTACAACAGAATAAAATTTTAATAGTTCAAGTCATTAAAACATTGCTTAAAGGGAGAGATATGAATAAACATACACACATTTACAGTGTGTAGTATACTTACATGGTCTTGCACCAAACAACTGCGATTATGATCTGTTATAGTCCGCCGCTGACGGTTCAAGTGAAATTATCCAGACAAAGAGAGCACATTTAACAGAGAAACATGATATTGAACTGTAACACAAGTAGGAATCGAGTTAATCATCCAAACATGCTGAAGAAATACGATCTTTTGATGTCCAATCTCTTTGATTACATGCGAAACTTCTTCCGGTGATCGTTCACGGTTAGATCGTACGCCATATTACTCGAAGGTAATAGAATTAATGTGTGTTAAGAAAAAAATATTTATTTTCTTTTGTGGTTTTATTAATAATTCTTTTGTAAACGTTCTATGTCCTTTTGCGTCTCTGTAATTTACTTTGAAATATGAATCAACCTTTACTCCAATCTGAAGGCTGTAGGATACAGGATAGGATAGGATAGGATTGGATTAACTACTATATATTTCTATCGTGAATCCTCAATCCTGAATCCTATCCAATCTCATCCACATACAACTTGTGGGATAGCAGCACTGTATCAATATCTGTGAAAATAAGCTATTTTCTACTACTTCCTGTTTGGCTGGAAGTGTCGTCATTCGACGTATTTTGATGATCTCGCAAGCTGCTACTTCTCATGTTGAACAACTTTGCTTCTTTGAAGTATAACAAATTCTAAATACTTTTTGAGATATCAGGAAAAATATTTTGGCCCTTTGCTTCTTTGAAGAATTACAAATTCTAAATACTTTTTGAGATATCAGGAAAAATATTTTGGCCCCTTTAGATTCCCTATTTTAAGGGCCAGCCCTTTTTTGAGATATCATTTAAAAGATCTTATAATTCTGCACAAATTTTGTTATATATGTTTTCACAAAATATTTCCAAGTAAAAAGATATCCTACAGAAAGTGTTCGAAATTTTGAAACTTTCAATACGACTTTTATCAGGCCATAGCGAGCGTCGACATGTGGCACTTCCGCTGAAAGTTAACTACGTATTACAGATCTACATATGTTGCTCTGTCTTCCCTAAAAGTTTCACGTTCCTGTGATGAGTGGTTTCTTAGAAAACTGACCCTCCAAAAATCACTAAATCGGAAAAATTTTCGGACCGGAAGTGACGTCATCAAAATAAAAAAATATGTATAAAGATTTTTTAATGTTCTATCAGACCTGAAAGTTTCATGAAAATCGAGTGAACCGTTTTCGAGAAATTGCGTGCACAAAATCGGTAAGAAAAAAAATAATAAGAAAAACAGTGGAAAAGAAACCGAAGAATAACAGGAAGGACTTCCGCTGAAGACGAAAGACCTTAATAAAAGTGAAAAAGAAACCTAAGAATAACTAGATGTGATCTCTTTGCGAGCAACGAGTGGGTCTTCCGTCCGATTTTTGATAAGATGAGATCAGAATTTGTCTGAGACTTTCGTTCAAATATAATGATATAAATAAATTAATAGGAGCAATTTTGCTTCAGTAATCTTTAACAAAATATTGATCATTAAAGATTATAGCTTAAAGATTTTCGGTCCATTTTGGCCCCTATTTTGAGGGGTCAGCCCTATTTTCTTCACATCTTCTTACAGCTTTCATGATTTTGAACACTTTTTGTAAAACAACTATTCTAAAATTCTTTTTCGTTTCCAAAATATATGCAAAAGAAATAATAGGGGCCTGCCCTTCTTTTTAGCAAAAGTTGAAAGGTAACAAACTGTTCAGAACATTATTGTGAACATCTTTTATTCAATAATGCTTATCCAAATATTTCCCACTTTTGAGATATAAAGCATCAAAGATTTTGCATTCTACTAATGTCCCTAATGTCCACTTATAACGTAACATATGATGACAACACGTTATATAGTTAAGGAGTATGAAGATGATCTATTTTGCCTTAGTAGTGTATTACAAAATATTGATCGTTTAAGAGTTATTGATGAAAGACTTTCGGCCCCTATCGGCCCCGATTTTGAGGGGCCAGTCCTTTTTTCTTGATTTCACCTTAAAGCTCTTATGATTTTGAACACTTTTTGTTCAACAACTAGTCAGAAATTCTTTTTCGTTTCCAGGATATATGCAAAAGAAATATTTAGGGGCCGGCCCTTCAACTCCTTAATGGGGACGTTTAGCAAAAAATGAAAGGTTGCATATTGTTTAGAACATTATATTGAACATCCTTTGTTCAATATTGCTTATCAAAATATTTCCCACTTTTGAGATATAAAGCGTCAAAGATTTGGCTTTCTTGCCCCATTATGGCCCCTAATTATGTAACATATGATGTGAACATTGTAATATATAGTTGTAAATTGTTGAGATACACATTTTTGCTTCACTAATGCATTACAAAATATTGATCGTTAAAGAGTAATTGATCAAAGACTTTCGGCCCCTCTCAGCTCTCAGCCCCTATTTTGAGGGTCCAGCCCCTTTTTCTTCACATCATTTTAAAGCTCTCATGATTTTGAACACTTTTTGTTCAACAATTAGTCAGAAATTCTTTTTCGTTTCTGAGATATTTGCAAAAGAAGTATTTAGGGGCCGGTCCTTCAACTCCTTAATGGGAACGTTTAGCAAAAAATGAAAGGTTGCATATTGTTTAGAAATTGTTTAGAACATTATTTTGAACATCTTTTGTTCAATATTGCTTATCAAAATATTTCATAGTTTTAAGATATAAAGCGTCAAAGATTTGGCATTCTGACCCCTTCGTTGATCGTTAAAGAGTTATTGATTTAATACTTTTGGCGCCTCTTGGCCCCTAATATGACAAGTCAGCCCTTTTTTTTTACCCCTACCGAGCTTCCATACTAGGCACTTCCGGAAAATATCCAAACCCAGGTGCAAAATGGCAACTTGTCCTCTATCATCACTGAAAATTTCAGCGCTCTAGCTTAAGCCGTTTTTGAGTTCCATCGCAGACAAGGTGGTCCTCTAAATTTTGATAAAAGGGCGATAACTTCCGACCGGAAGTTAATATCCCTTAACAGAATTGCCGGAATTAACTTCAGATGTCAACGCATCTACCATGAAAATTTGAATGAAATTGAACAAGCCATCTCCGAGAAATCGTCTGCACAAAATTTGTAAGAAGAAAAAAGAATAAAAATAATAATAACTAGATGCGATCTCGTTGCGAGCAACGAGTGGGTCTTCCGTCCGAATTTTGATAAGATAAGATACGAATTTGACTGAGATTTTTGTTCATAAATACCTAATTATTCAAAACGTACAATTTGTTTCAGTTATGTTTAACAAAATTTTGATCATTTAAGAGTTATAAAAGGTTTTTGGCCCCTCGTATGGCACCTAAAAACGTAATATTTGATGAAGATTTTAAAAATATATATAGTAGCAGATCGTGAAAATTGACATTACTGTTAAAGAGTTATGAAAAGAATTCTGGCCCTTCTGAGCCCCTAATTTGAGAGGTCAGCCCCTTTCTCTTGATATTACATGAAAAGCCTTGTAATTCTGAAGACTTTTTGTTCAACAACTATTCAGAAGTTTCGTTTCGTTTTCGAGATATGTAGACTTGAAATATTTAGGGGCCGTCCCTTTAAGTCCTTATAGGGGCTGTTTTGGAAAAATTAAAAGGAAGCACATTGTTGAGAACATCATTCTAAACAACTTTTTGTTCAATATTGCTTTTCAAAATGTTTCCCCTTTTCCAGATATAAATCGTCAAAGATTAAGCATTCTGGCCCCTTGTGGCCCCTAATTACGTAATATTTGAAAAAAGTATTAAAATATTGGTTGCAAATTGTAAACATGAACATTTTTGCTTCAATAATGTATACAAAAATATTGCTTGTTTAAGAGTTATCGATTAAAAACTTTTGCCCCTCTCGGCCCCTCATATGATGAGTCAGCCCTTTTGTCTTGATATCATGTCAAAGATCTTGTCATTTTGCACAAATATTGTTCAATATGCTTTAACAAAATATTTATACTTTAAAAGATATGATACAAAATGTCTCAAAAATTCACTCATGGTTCGTGTCCTAAATTTCGACCCCTACCGAGCTTCCATACTAGGCACTTCCGGAAAATATCTAAACCCAGGTGCAAAATGGCAACATGTCCTCTATCATCACTGAAAATTTCAGCGCTCTAGCTTAAGCCGTTTTTGAGTTCCATCGCAGACAAGGAGGTCCTCTGAATTTTAACAAAAGGGCGTTAACTCTCGACCGGAAGTATATATCCCTTAACAGACTTGCCGGAATTAACTTCAGATGTCAACGCATCTACCTTGAAAATTTGAATAAAATCGAACGAGCCATATCCGAGAAATCCTCTGCACAAATTTTGTAAGGAGAAAAAGGAATAAAAACTAGATGCGATCTCGTTGCGAGCAACGAGTGGGTCTTCCGTCCGATTTTTGAGAAGATGAGATACGAATTTGACTGAGATTTTCGTTCATAAATATATAAATAGTGAAAACGTACAATTGGCTTCAGTTATGTTTAACAAAATTTTGATCATTATGGCACCAAAAAACGCAATATTTGATGAAGATTTTAAAGTATTTATAGTAACAGATCGTGAAGATGAACATTACTGTAAAAGGGTTATAGATGAAAGACTTTTAGCCCCTTTGAGCCCCTAATTCGAGGTGTCTTGATATCACATGAAAGGTCTTGTAATTCTGAAGACTTTTCGTTCAACAACTATTCAGTTTTCGAGATATGCAGACTTGAAATATTTAGGGGCCGTCCCTTTAAGTCCTTATAGGGGCTGTTTAGGAAAAATTCAAAGGATGCACATTGTTCAGATCATCATTCTAAACAACTTTTGTTCAATATTGCTTTTCAAAATGTTTCCCCTTTTCGAGAATTAAATCGTCAAAGATTTAGCATTCTGGCCCCTTATGGCCCCAAATTACGTAATATTTGAAGAAACTTTTAAGATATATAGTTGCAGATTGTGAAAATAAATATTTTTGCCTCAATATTCAATATCAAAATATTTAACGTTAAGGAGTTATAGATGAAAGACTTTTGGCCCCTCTGAGCCCCTAATTTGATGGGTCAGCCCCTTTTTTTGATATCACTTGTAAGGTCTTGTAATTCTGAAGACTTTTTGTTCAACAACTATTCAGAAATTTCGTTTCGTTTTTGAGATATGTAGACTTGAAATATTTAGGGGCCGTCCATTTGAGTCCTTATAGGGGCTGTTTAGGAAAAATTCAAAGGATGCACATTGTTCAGATCATCATTCTAAACAACTTTTGTTCAATATTGCTTTTCAAAATGTTTCCCCTTTTCGAGATATAAAGCGTCAAAGATTAAGCATTCTAGCCCCTTGTGGCCCTTATTTATGTAACATATGACGTAAAAATCATAATATATAGTTGTAGTTTGTTAAGATAAATAATTTTGCTTCAGTAATGTATACAAAAATATTGTTTGTTTAAGAGTTATCGATTAAAGACTTTCGGCCCCTATCGGCCCCTAATGTGATGAGTCAGCCCTTTTTTCTTGATATCATGTCAAAGATCTTTTTACTCTGCACAAATATTGTTCAATATGTTTTAACAAAATAATTATACTTTAAAAGATATGATACAAAATGTCTCAAAAATTCACTCATGATTCGTGTTCTAAATTTCGACCCCTACCGAGCTTCCATACTAGGCACTTCCGAAAAATATCTAAACCCAGGTGCAATATGGCAGCATGTCCTCTATCATCACTTCAAATTTCAGCGCTCTATCTTAAGCCGTTTTTGAGTTCCATCGCAGACAAGGAGGTCCTCTGAATTATAATAAAAGGGCGATAACTTCCGACCGGAAGTGATTTTCAAAAAACGATATTGTCGGAATTAACTTCAGATGTTAACGCATCTGCCATGAAAATTTGAATAAAATCGAACAAGCCATCTCCGAGAAATCTTCTGCACAAATTTTGTAAAGAAAAAAAAGAATAATAACTAGATGCGATCTCGTTGCGAGCAACGAGTGGGTCTTCCGTCCGATTTTTGAGAAGATGAGATACGAATTTGACTGAGATTTTCGTTCATAAATATATAAAAAGTCAAAACATACAATTTGCTTCAGTTATGTTTAACAAAGTTTTGATCATTAAAGAGTGATAAATAAAAGGTTTTTGTCCCCTCTTATGGCACCTAAAAACGTAATGTTTGATGAAGATTTTAAAATATATATAGTAGCAGATCGTGAAGATGAACATTATTGTTAAAGAGTTACAGATAAAGACTTTTGGCACCTCTGAGCCCCTAGAACATCATTCTAAGCAACTTTTGTTCAATATTGCTTTTCAAAATGTTTCCCCTTTTCGAGATATAAATCGTCAAAGATTAAGCATTCTGGCCTCTTATGGCCCTTAATAACGTAATATTTGATGAAACTTTTAAGATATATAGTTGCAGATTGTGAAGATAAATATTGTTGCTTCAATTATTAATATCAAAATATTTAACGTTAATAAGTTATAGGTGAAAGACTTTTGGCCCCTCTTAGCCCCTTATTTTTGGGGTCAGCTCCTTTCTCTTGATATCACATAAAAGGTCTTGTAATTCTGAAGACTTTCTATTCAACAACTATTGAAGTTTCGTTTCGTTTTCGAGATGTGTAGACTTGAAATATTTAGGGGCCGCCCATTTAAGTCCTTATAAGGGCTGTTTAGGAAAAATTAAAAGGATGCACATTGTTGACACCATCATTCCAAAAAACTTTTGTTCAATATTGCTTTTCAAAATGTTTCCCCTTTTGGAGATATAATGCATCAAAGATTTAACATTCTGGCCCCTTCAGACCCCTAATTACGTAATATTTGATGAAAATTTTAAAATATATAGTTGCAGATTGTGAAGATGAACATTTTTGCTTCAATAATTAATATCAAAATATTTAACGTTAAGGAGTTATAAGGGAAAGACTTTTGGCCCCTTCTGAGCCCCTAATTTGAGGGGTCAGTCCCTTTCTCTTGATATCACATGAAAGGTCTTGTAATTCTAAAGACTTTCTGTTCAACAACTATTCAGACGTTTTGTTTCGTTTTCAAGATATGTAGACTTGAAAATTTAAGGGACCGTCCCTTAAAGTCCTTATAGGGGCTATTTAGGAAAAATTAAAGGGATGCACATTGTTGAGAACACCATTCTAAACAACTTTTGTTCAATATTGCTTTTCAAAATGTTTCCCCTTTTCGAGATATAAAGCTTCAAAGATTTAGCATTCTGGCCCCTTATGGCCCCTAATTACGTAAAAGTTGAAGAAAAATTTTCAAATATATAGTTGCAGATTGTGAAGATGAATATTTTTGCTTCAATATTTAATATCAAAATATTTAACATTAAGGAGTTATAGATGAAAGACTTTTGGCCCCTCTGAGCGCCTAATTTGAGGGGTCAGCCCCTTTTCTTGATATCACATGAAAGGTCTTGTAATTCTAAAGACTTTCTGTTCAACAACTATTCAGACGTTTTGTTTCGTTTTCGAGATATGTAGACTTGAAATATTTAGGGGCCGTCCCTTTAAGTCCTTATAGGGACTGTTTAGGAAAAATTCGAAGGATGCACATTGTTCAGATCATCATTCTAAACAACTTTTGTTCAATATTGCTTTTCAGAATGTTTCCCCTTTTCGAGATATAAAGCTTCAAAGATTTAGCATTCTGGCCCCTTATGGCCCCTAATTACGGAATATTTGTAAAATATTTTAAGATATATAGTTGCAGATTGTAAAGATGAACATTTTTGCTTCAATAATTAATATCAAAATATTTAACGTTAAGGAGTTATAGATAAAAGACGTTTGGCCCCTCTGAGCCCCTAATTTGTTAAGGTAAATAATTTTGCTTCAGTAATGTATACCAAAATATTGATCGTTAAAGAGTTATTGATTTAATACTTTTGGCCCCTCTCGGCCCCTAATATGATGAGTCAGCCCTTTTTTCTTGATATCATATTAAAGATCTTGTCATTCTGCACAAATATTGTTCAGTATATTTTAGCAAAATAATTATACTTTGGAAGATATGATACAAAATGTCTCAAAAATTCACTCATGATTCGTGTTCTAAATTTCGACCTCTACCGAGCTTCCATACTAGGCACTTCCGGAAAATATCTAAACCCAGGTGCAAAATGGCAGCATGTCCTCTATCATCACTGAAAATTTCAGCGCTCTAGCTTAAGCCGTTTTTGAGTTCCATCACAGACAAGGAGGTCCTCTAAATTTTGATAAAAGGGCGATAACTTCCGACCGGAAGTAAATATCCCTTAATAAACTTGCCGGAATTAACTTCAGATGACATCGCATCTACCATGAAGATTTGAATAAAATCGAACAAGCCATCTCCGAGAAATCTTCTGCACAAATTTTGTAAGGAGAAAAAAGAATAATAATAATAAAGGTAAAAAAGAAACCGAAGAATAATAGAAGGGTCTTCCGCTGAAGACGGAAGACCCTAATAATAACTAAATACGATCTCGTTGCGAGCAACGAGTGGGTCTTCCGTACGATTTTTGATAAGATGAGATACGAATTTGACTGAGATTTTCGTTCATAAATATATAAATAGTGAAAACGTACAATTTGCTACAGTTATGTTTAACAAAATTTTGATCATTATGGCACCAAAAAACGCAATATTTGAAGATTTTAAAATATTTATAGTAGCAGATCGTGAAGATGAACATTACTGTAAAAGGGTTAAAGATGAAAGACTTTTAGCCCCTTTGAGCCCCTAATTCGAGGTGTCTTGATATCACATGAAAGATCTTGTAATTCTGAAGACTTTTCGTTCAACAACTATTCAGTTTTCGAGATATGCAGACTTGAAATATTTAGGGGCCGTCCCTTTAAGTCCTTATAGGGGCTGTTTAGGAAAAATTCAAAGGATGCACATTGTTCAGATCATCATTCTAAACAACTTTTGTTCAATATTGCTTTTCAAAATGTCTCCCCTTTTGGAGATATAAATCGTCAAAGATTAAGCATTCTGGCCCCTTATGGCCCCTAATTACCTAATATTTGAAGAAATTTTAAGATATATAGTCGCTGATTGTGAAGATGAACATTTTTGCTTCAATAATTAATATCAAAATATTTAACGTTAAGGAGTTATAGTTGAAAGAATTTTGGCCCCTCTGAGCCCCTAATTTGAGGGGTCAGCCCCTTTTTCTTGATATCACTTGAAAAGTCTTGTAATTCTGAAGACTTTTTGTTCAACAACTATTCAGAAGTTTCGTTTCGTTTTCGAGATATGTAGACTTGAAATATTTAGGAGCCATCCCTTTAAGTCCTTATAGGGGCTGTTTAGGAAAAATTAAAGGGATGCACATTGTTCAGATCATCATTCTAAACAACTTTTGTTCAATATTGCTTTTCAAAATGTCTCCCCTTTTGGAGATATAAATCGTCAAAGATTAAGCATTCTGGCCCCTTATGGCCCCTAATTACGTAATATTTGAAGAAATTTTAAGATATATTGTTGCAGATTGTGAAGATGAACATTTTTACTTCAATAATTAAGATCAAAATATTTAACGTTAATGAGTTATAGATGAAAGACTTTTGGCCCCTCTGAGCCCCTAATTTGAGGGCTCAGCCCCTTTTTCTTGATATCACTTGAAAGGTCTTGTAATTCTGAAGACTTTTTGTTCAACAACTAGTCAGAAGTTTCGTTTCGTTTTCGAGATATGTAGACTTGAAATATTTAGGGGCCATCCCTTTAAGTCCTTATAGGGGTTGTTTAGGAAAAATTCAAAGGATGCACATTGTTCAGATCATCATTTTAAACAACTTTTGTTCAATATTGTTTTTCCAAATGTTTCCCCTTTTCGAGATATAAAGCGTCAAAGGTGAAGCATTCTGGCCCCTTATGGCCCCTAATTACGTTATATTTGAAGAAAATTTTAAGATATATAGTTGCAGATTGTGAAGATGAACATTTTTGCTTCAATAATGTACACAAAAATATTGCTTGTTCAAGAGTTATTGATTAAAGACTTTTGGCCCCTCTCGGCCCCTCATATGATGAGTCAGCCCTTTTTTCTTGATATCATGTTAAAGATCTTGTCATTCTGCAAAAATATTGTTCAATATATTTTAACAAAATAATTATACTTTAAAAGATATGATACAAAAAGTCTCAAAAATTCACTCATGCTTCGTGTCCTAAATTTCGACCTCTACCGAGCTTCCATACTAGGCACTTCCGGAAAATATCTAAACCCAGGTGCAAAATGGCAACATGTCCTCTATCATCACTGAAAATTTCAGCACTCTAGCTTAAGCCGTTTTTGAGTTCCATCACAGACAAGGAGGTCCTCTGAATTTTAATAAAAGGGCGATAACTCCCGACCGGAAGTAAATATCCCTTAACGGACCTGCCGGAATTAACTTCAGATGTCAACGCATCTACCTTGAAAATTTGAATAAAATCAAACGAGCCATATCCGAGAAATCCTCTGCACAAATTTTGTGAGGAGAAAAAAGAATAATAACTAGATGAGATCTCGTTGCGAGCAAGGAGTAGGTCTTCCGTCCGATTTTGCGATGAGATGAGATGTGATTTTGATAAAGTTTTCGTTAAAAGATAATGATATAAAGATTTCCCTCCTTAGATTTCATTCTTTTGATTTATATAACATAATCTTGAAAATCTTTCGTTCAATATTGTTTTTCAAAATATTTCCCCTTTTCGAGATACGAAGTGTAAAATATTTAGCATTCTGGCCCTTTTGACACAATAGAGAATAAAAATTTTACAACATATTGTTGCATATTGTTACGTTAAGCATTTTTGCTTCAGTAAAATAAAACAATTTCTTGATCATTGAAGAGTTACATAGTAGTCTTTTGGCCCCTCTGAGCCATTAATTTGAAGGATCAGCCCCTTTTTCTTGATATCAAATGAAGACTTGTGATTTTAAACATTTTTTTTGTTCAACAACTATTCAGAAGTTTCTTCTCGTTTCCGAGATATGTAGAATAGAAATATTTAGGGGCCAACCCTTCAAGTCCTTAATTGGTCCGTTTTGCAAAAATTGAAAGGATGCATATTGTTTAGAACATAATTCTGAACATCTTTTGTTCAATATTGCTTAGCAAAATATCTTACCTTGTTGAGATATAAAGCGTCAAACATTTAGCATTCTGGCCCCTTTTGGCCCCTTATTATGCAACATATGATCTTATTTTTATAATATATAGTGGCACACTGTTAAAATGAACATTTTTGCTTCAGTAATTGATAACAAAATATTGATAGTTAAAGAGTTATAGATGAAGGACTTTTGGCCGCTCTGAGTCCCTGATTTGAGGGGTCAGCCCCTTTTTCTTGATATCAAATGAAAAGACTTGTGATTTTAAACATTTTTTGGTCAACAACTATTCAGAAGTTTCTTCTCGTTTTCGAGATATGTAGAATAGAAATATTTAGGGGCCAACCCTTCAAATCCTTACTGGGATCGTTTTGCAAAAATTGAAAGGGTGCATATTGTTTGGAACATAATTCTGAACATATTTTGTACAATATTTCTTACCAAAATATTTCCCCTTTCCGAGATATGAAGCATCAAAGACTTATCATTCTGGCCCCTTTTGGCCCTTATTATGCAATATATGATCAAAATTTCATAATATATAGTTGCAAATTGTTAAGTTGAACATAATGGCTTCAGTACTTTATGACAAAATATTAATCATTAAAGAGTTATAGATAAAAGACTTCTGGCCTCTTTGGGCCCCTAGTTTGAGGGGTCAGTCCCTTTTTCTTGATATGAATAGAAAGGCCTTATGATTATGAAGACTTTTTGTTCAACAACTATTCAGAAGTTTCTTTTCGTTTCCGAGATATGTAGAATAGAAATATTTAGGGGCCAGCCCTTCAAGTCCTTACTGGGATCGTTTAGCAAAAATAGAAAGGGTGCATATTGTTTAGAACGTTATTCTGAACATATTTTGTTCAATATTGCTTATCAAAATGTTTCCCCTTTCCAAGATATCAAGCATCAAAGATTTATCATTCTGGCCCCTTATGGCCCCTTATTACGTAATATATGATCCCAATTTTATAAAAGGTAGTTTTAAATTGTTAAGATAAATATTTTTACTTCAGTAATTTATAACAAAATATTGACTGTTAAAGAGTTATGGATAAAAGACTTTTGGCCCATTTGAGCCCTTAATAGGAGAAAATAGCCCTTTTTTTCTTGATATCAAATGAAAGCCCTTATCATACTGCACAACTTTTGTAATATATGTTTTAACAAAATATTTACAGGTATAAAGATATAAAAGAAAACGTGTCAAATTTTGCGAGATGCTTTTTAGCCTATTTTTCAAGCCCAGGCGAGCTTCAGCGCCTTTTGCGCCGGGAAGATATAGACGCAAAAAGCACATCTACAATCCCTCTTCTACCCTCACTGAAAATCTCAACTTAATATCTTGAATCATTTAGGAGTGATTGCCAGGACAAGCCGACCCTCTGAAAATCAGAAAATCGTCCATATCTCACGACCGGAAGTGACGTCATCGACGACGAAAATTTCCGACAAGGTTCAGATACATATCTATCAGATCTGAAAGATTGGTAAAAATCGACCGAGCCATTTCCGAGAACTCGCGTGCACAAAATCGGTAAGAAAAATAATAATAACTAGATGCGATCTCGTTGCGAGCAACGAGTGGGTCTTCCGTCCGATTTTTGATAAGATGAGATAGGAATTTGACTGAGATTTTCGTTCATAAATATATAAATAGTGAAAACGTACAATTTGCTTCAGTTATGTTTAACAAAATTTTGATCATTATGGCACCAAAAAACGTATTTAAAGACGATTTTAAAATATTTATAGTAGCAGATCGTGAAAATGAACATTACTGTAAAAGGGTTATAGATGAAAGACTTTTAGCCCCTTTGAGCCCCTAATTCGAGGTGTCTTGATATCACATGAAAGGTCTTGTAATTCTGAAGACTTTTTGTTCAACAACTATTCAGTTTTCGAGATATGCAGACTTGAAATATTTAGGAGCCGTCCTTTTAAGTCATTATAGGGGTTGTTTAGGAAGAATTCAAAGGATGCACATTGTTCAGATCATCATTCTAAACAACTTTTGTTCAATATTGCATTTCAAAATGTTTCCCCTTTTCGAGATATAAAGCGTCAAAGATTAAGCATTCTGGCCCCTTATAGCCCCTAATTACGTAATATTTGAGGAAAATTTTAAGATATATTGTTGCAGATTGTGAAGATGAACATTTTTGCTTCAATATTTAATATCAAAATATTTAACGTTAAGGAGTTATAGATGAAAGACTTTTGGCCCCTCTGAGCCCCTAATTTGAGGGGTCAGCCTCTTTTTCTTGATATCACTTGAAAGGTCTTGTAATTCTGAAGACTTTTTGTTCAACAACTAGTCAGAAGTTTCGTTTCGTTTTCGAGATATGTAGACTTGAAATATTTAGAGGCCGTCCCTTTAAGTCCTTATAGGGGCTGTTTAGGAAAAATTCAAAGGCTGCACATTGTTCAAATCATCATTCTAAACAACTTTTGTTCAATACTGCATTTCAAAATGTTTCTCCTTTTCGAGATATAAAGCGTCAAAGATTAAGTATTCTGGCCCCTTAGGGCCCCTAATTACGTAATATTTGAAGAAAATTTTAAGATATATAGTTGCAGATTGTGAAGATGAACATTTTTGCTTCAATAATTCATATCAAAATATTTAACGTTAAAGAGTTATAGATGAAAGACTTTTGGCCCCTCTGAGCCCCTAATTTGAGGGCTCAGCCCCTTTTTCTTGATATCACTTGAAAGGTCTTGTAATTATGAAGACTTTTTGTTCAACAACTAGTCAGAAGTTTCGTTTCGTTTTCGAGATATGTAGACTTGAAATATTTAGAGGCCGTCCCTTTAAGTCCTTATAGGGGCTGTTTAGGAAAAATTCAAAGGATGCACATTGTTCAAATCATCATTCTAAACAACTTTTGTTCAATATTGCATTTCAAAATGTTTCTCCTTTTCGAGATATAAAGCGTCAAAGATTAAGTATTCTGGCCCCTTAGGGCCCCTAATTACGTAATATTTGAAGAAAATTTTAAGATATATAGTTGCAGATTGTGAAGATGAACATTTTTGCTTCAATAATTTATATCAAAATATTTAACGTTAAAGAGTTATAGATGAAAGACTTTTGGCCCCTCTGAGCCCCTAATTTGAGGGCTCAGCCCCTTTTTCTTGTTATCACTTGAAAGGTCTTGTAATTCTGAAGACTTTTTGTTCAACAACTAGTCAGAAGTTTCATTTCGTTTTCGAGATATGTAGACTTGAAATATTTAGAGGCCGTCCCTTTAAGTCCTTATAGGGGCTGTTTAGGAAAAAATTCAAAGGCTGCACATTGTTCAAATCATCATTCTAAACAACTTTTGTTCAATATTGCTTTTCAAAATGTTTCCCCTTTTCGAGATATAAAGCGTCAAAGATTAAGCCTTCTGGCCCCTTGTGGCCCTTTTTTATGTAACATATGACGTAAAAATCATAATATATAGTTGTAGTTTGTTAAGATAAACAATTTTGCTTCAATATGTATACAAAAATATTGCTTGATTAAGAGTTATCAATTAAAGACTTTCGGCCCCTATCAGCCCCTAATGTGAGTCAGCCCTTTTTTCTTGATATCATGTTACAGATCTCGTTATTCTGCAAAAATATTTTTCAATATGTTTTAACAAAATAATTATACTTTAAAAGATATGATACAAAAAGTCTCAAAAATTCACTCATGATTCGTGTCCTAAATTTCGACCCCTACAGAGCTTCCATACTAGGCACTTCCGGAAAATATCTAAACCCAGGTGCAAAATGGCAACATGTCCTCTATCATCAATAAAAATTTCAGCGCTCTATCTTAAGCCGTTTTTGAGTTCCATCGCAGACAAGGAGGTCCTCTAAATTTTGATAAAAGGGCGATAACTTCCGACCGGAAGTAGATATCGCTTAAGGGAGTTGCCGGAATTAACTTCAGATATCAACGCATCTACCATGAAAATTTGAATAAAATCGAACGAGCCATCTCCGAGAAATCGTCTGCACAAATTTTGTAAGAAGAAAAAAGAATAATAACTAGATGCGATCTCGTTGCGAGCAACGAGTGGGTCTTCCGTCCGATATTTGATAAGATGAGATCAGAATTTGACTGAGATTTTTGTTCAAATATAATGATAAAAATAAATTAGGACGAAAATTTTTCTTCAGTAGTGTGTATTAAAATATTGATCATTAAAAAGTTATAGATTAAAGACTTTCGGCCCGTCCTGGCCCCTATTTTGAGGGGCCAGTCCTTTTTTCTTGGTATCTTCCTATAGCTCTCATGATTATGAACATTTTTCTTCAACAACTACTAGTATTCTGAAATTCTTCTTCGCTTCCGAGATATATGCAAAATAAATATTTAGGGCCTGGCCCTTCAACTCCTTAATGGGGGCGTTTAGCAAAAATGAAAAGGTTACAAACTGTTTAAAACCTTATTTTGAACATCTTTCATTCAACACTGCTTATCAAAATATTTCCCAATTTCGGGAGAGAGAGAGTGCCAAAGATTTGTCATTCTGGCCCCTTGTGGCCCCTAATTATGTAACATATGATGTGAATATTATAATATATAGTTGTAAATTGTTGAGATAAACATGTATGCTTCAGTAATGAATTACAAAATGTTGAGCATTAAAGAGTTATTCATCAAAGACCATCGGCCCCTCTCAGCCCCTATTTTGAGGGGCCAGTCCCTTTTTCTTCATATCACTTTAAAGCTCTTATGATTTTGAACATTTTTTGTTCAACAACTATTCAGAAATTCTTTTTCGTTTCCAAGATATTAGCAAAAGAAGTATTTAGGGGCCGGTCCTTTAACTCCTTATTGGGGACGTTCAGCAAAAAATAACAGGTTGCATATTGTTCAGAACATTATTTTGAACATCTTTTGTTCAGCATTGCATATCAAAATATTTCACAATTTTTGAGATATATAGCGTTAAAGATTTTGCATTTTGGCCCCTTATGACCCCTTATTATGTAACATATAATGTGAATATCATAATATGTAGTTGTATATCGTTAATATTTACATTTTTGCTTCAGTAATGCATTACAAAATATTGATCGTTAACGAGTTATTGATTAAAGACTTTCGGTCCCTCTCAGCCCTTCTTTTGAGGGGCCAGCCCCTTTTCCTTCATACCACTTTAAAGCTCTTATGATTTTGAACATTTTTTGTTCAACAACTATTCAGAAATTCTTTTTCGTTTCCGAGATATTAGCAAAAGAAGTATTTAGGGGCCGGCCCTTTAACTCCTTAATTGGGACGTTAAGCAAAAAATAAAAGGTCGCATATTGTTTAGAACATTATATTGAACATCTTTTGTTCAGTATTGCATATCAAAATATTTCACACTTTCGAGATATATAGCGTTCAAGATTTTGCATTTTGGCCCCTTATGACCCCTAATTATGTAACATATAATGTGAATATCATAATATGTAGTTGTAAATCGTTTATATTAACATTTTTGCTTCAGTAATGCATTACAAAATATTGATCGTTAACGAGTTATTGATTAAAGACTTTCGGTCCCTCTCGGTCCTTATTTTGAGGGGCCAGCCCCTTTTCCTTCATACCACTTTAAAGCTCTTATGATTTTGAAAACTTTTTGTTCAACAACTATTCAGAAATTCTTTTTCGTTTCCGAGATATTAGCAAAAGAAGTATTTAGGGGCCGGCCCTTTAACTCCTTAATTGGGACGTTTAGAGAAAAATGAAACGTTGTATATTGTTTAGAACATTATTTTGAACATCTTTTGTTCAATATTGCTTATCAAAATATTTCCCACTTTTGAAATATAAAGCGTCAAAGATTTTGCATTCTGGCCCCTAATGGCCCCTAATTATGTAACATATGATGTGAATATTATAATATATAGTTGTAAATTGTTGAGTTAAACATTTTTGCTTCTGTAATGCATTACAAAATTTTGTTCGTTTAAGAGCTATTGACTAAAGACTTTCGGCCCCTCTCGGCCCCTAATGTGATGAGTCAGCCCTTTTTCTTTGATATCGTATAAAAGATCTTGTAATTTTACACAATTTCTATTCAATATGTTTTTAGAAAATCTCCATAGTTTTAGAGATATGATAAAAAATGTCTCGAAAATTCACTCCTGATTATTGTTATAAATTTCGACCCCTACCGAGCTTCCATACTAGGTACTTCCGGAAAATTTGAAAACCCAGGTGCAAAACTTCAACATGTCGTTTATAATCGCTGAAAATTTCAGCGCTCTAGCTTTTGCCGTTTTTCAGTTTTTGTGTCGACAAAATGGTTATCTGAAAATCGATTAAAGGGCGATAACTTCCGACCGGAAGTGAATTTAAAGGATTTGAACAAAAAAGGATCATCTTCAGATCAAAAGGCATTACCCCTGAAAATTTCATGAAAATCGATCGAACCGTTTGCGAGATATCTTCTGCACAAAAATTGTAAAGAAAAAGTGGAATAATAATAATAATAATAAAAGTGAAAAAGAAACAATACAATAATAGAAGGGTCTTCCGTTGGAGACGGAAGACCCTAATAATAACTAGATGAGATCTCGTTGCGAGCAACGAGTAGGTCTTCCGTCCGATTTTTCGATAAGATGAGATATAATTTTGACTATGATCTTTGTTAAAAGATAATAATATATATATTTCCCTAATTAGATTTCATTCTTTTGATATATGTAACATTATCAAAGAGCTATAGATGACATGCCCTTGGCCCCTCTCAGCCCCTAGTTTGAAGAGTCAGCCCCTTTTTCTTGATACCAAATGATAGGTCTTGTGATTTTGAAAATGTTTTCTTTAACAACTATTCAGAGATTTCTTTTCGTTGTGGAGATATGCTGAATGGAAATATTTAGGGACCACCCCTCCAAGTCCTTAATGGGGCCGTTTGACAAAAATTGAAAGGGTGCATATTGTTTAGAACATTATTCTGACCATCTTTTGTTCAGTATTGCTGATCAAAATATTCTCCCTTTTCGAGATATAAAACGTCAAATATTTAGCATTCTGGCCCCTTGTGACCCCTTATTACGTAACATATAATCAGAATCTTATCATATATTTTGTAAATCTTTAAGATAAGCATCTTTGCTTCAGTAATGTACTACAAATTATTGATCGTTAAGGAGTTATAGATGAAAGACTTTTGGTCCCTCTGAGCCCCTAATTTGAAGGGCCAGCCCCTTTTTCTTGATATCAAATGAATGGTCTTGTAATTTTAAAGATTTTTTGTTCAACAACTATTCAGAGATTTCTTTCGTTGTGGAGATATGCTGAATGGAAATATTTAGGGGCCACCCCTCCAAATCCTTAATGGGGCCGTTTGACAAAAATTGAAAGGGTGCATATTGTTTAGAACATTATTCTGACCATCTTTTGTTCAGTATTGCTTATCAAAATATTCCCCCTTTTCGAGATATAAAACGTCAAAGATTTAGCATTCTGGTCCCTTATGGCCCCTAATTACGTAATATTTGAAGAAAATTTTAAGATATATAGTTGCAAATTGTAAAGATGAACATTTTTGCTTGAATAATTAAGATCAAAATATTTAACGTTAAGGAATTATATATAGATGAAAGACTTTTGGCCCCTCCGAGCCCCTAGTTTGAGGGGTCAGCCCCTTTTTCTTGATATCACATGAAAGGTCTTGTTATTTTGAAGACTTTTTGTTCAACAACTATTCAGAAGTTTCGTTTCGTTTTCGAGATATGTAGACTTGAAATATTTAGGGGCCGTCCCTTTAAGTCCTTATAGGGGCTGTTTAGGAAAAATTCAAAGGATGTACATTGTTCAGATCATCATTCTAAACAACTTTTGTTCAATATTGCTTTTCAAAATGTTTCCCCTTTTTGAGATATAAAGCTTCAAAGATTAAGCATTCTGGCCCCTTGTGGCTCTTATTTATGTAACATATGACGTAAAAATCATAATATATAGTTGTAGTTTGTTAAGATAAATAATTTTGCTTCAGTAATGTATCCAAAAATACTGCTTGTTTAAAAGTTATCGATTAAAGACTTTCGGCCCCTATCAGCCCCTAATGTGCTGAGTCAGCCTTTTTTTCTTGATATCATGTTACAGATCTTTTTATTCTGCACAAATATTGTTTGATATGTTGTAACAAAATAATTATACTTTAAAAGATATGATACAAAATGTCTCAAAAATTCACTCATGATTCGTGTCCTAAATTTCGTCCCCTACCGAGCTTCCATACTAGGCACTTCCGGAAAATATCTAAACCCAGGTGCAATATGGCAACATGTCCTCTATCATCATTGAAAATTTCAGCGCTCTAGCTTAAGCCGTTTTTGAGTTCCATCGCAGACAAGGACGTCCTCTGAGTTTTGATAAAAGGGCGATAACTTCCGACCGGAAGTGATTTTCAAAAAACGATATTGCCGGAATTAACTTCAACTGTCAACGCATCTACCATGAAAATTTGAATAAAATCGAACCAGCCATCTCCGAGAAATCTTCTGCACAAATTTTGTAAAGAAAAAAAAAGAATAATAATAATAATAATAATAAAGGTAAAAAAGAAACCGAAGAATAATAGAAGGGTCTTCCGCTGAAGACGGAAGACCCTAATAATAGGGAAAAAGAAACCGAACGAAAGCAATAAGGTCTTCCGTTGAAGACGGAAGACCTTAATAAAGGTAAAAAAGAAACCTAAGAATAATAGAAGAGTCTTCCGCTGAAGACAGAAGACCCTAATAATAAAGGTAAAAAAGAAACCTAAGAATAATAGAAGGGTCTTCCGCTGAAGACGGAAGACCCTAACTAGATGAGATCTCGTTGCGAGCAACGAGTAGGTCTTCCGTCCGATTTTTCGATGAGATAAGATGTAATTTTGATTAAGTTTTCGTTAAAAGATATTGATATAAAGATTTTTCTCCTTAGATTTTATTCTTTTGATTTACATAACATAATCTTGAACATCTTTCGTTCAATATTGCTTTTCAAAATATTCCCCCTATTCGAGATATGAAATGTAAAAGACGTAACATTCTGGCCACTTATGGCGCCTAATTATGCAATAGAGAATAAAATTTTTCAACATATTGTTGCATATTGTTAGGTTAAGCATTTTTGCTTCAGTAATTTATAACAAATTTTTGATCATTGAAGAGTTACATATTAGTCTTTTGGCCCCTCTGAACCCCTAATTTGAAGGGTCAGCCCCTTTTTCTTAATATCAAATGATAGGTCTTGTCATTTTGAAGACTTTTTGTTTAACAACTATTCAGAGATTTCTTTTTGTTGTGGAGATATGCCGACTGGAAATATTTAGGGGCCACCCCTCCAAGTCCTTAATGGGGCCGCTTGACAAAAATTGAAAGGGTGCTTATTGTTCAGAACATTATTCTGACGATATTTTGTTCAGTATTGCTTATCGAAATATTCCCCCTTTTCGAGATATAAAGCGTCAAAGATTTACGCAGCTATGTTAAGGCTTCCCGAAGCTTTAAAATGCGCTCAAAACATAATATGTCATTGCGAGGTCGGTTTTGGTTTTATTTAGAAGTATTGAACTTTAGTACTTCCAATTTATATAAAGGGTTTCCCCGGTTATATATTAGCATTATATATTAGCACATTTGTTATGATATCACATGACTTTGTTGATCACGTGACGGTCATTTATAATTTTTTGAAGTCGGCGCAGCTGATTAACACAATAATTATTAACATTTTGTTATATAAATAAACTCATCGTATCCTTGTGTATCCGAAATGTGCTTGGGAAAAGTCATAGTATTACTTGGGTACAAAATATTTCCTGAGAAATTCAATCTAATTAAAATTAGATGTTCCGAATCCGCTATCGCTTCTCAAACATCTAACAACATCCCATTCGGGGTCACGTCAGAGCGACCTTTCGATTATGAATAAACATAAAAATTTTGGCCAATCAGATTCAACCTTCTGTATTCAATTCTAAAATTAGTTCCACGGCTACATCTCTATATTATTGATGCTCAGTAGGCTGTCTTACGTTGAATTAAAGTAATTTTGGTATAAATTGAACGTATAGTCCGCCAATCTGACATTCTTACCTGAATAACGCAAACGAAAATGCACAAACTACTATATATCCCGCAAGTCACATTCATATATAGCACGGTCTTTACCATGCATATTTTGTTTACTACGAAACCTCTCGGGCGTTTAGGTTTGGCAGTAAAAAAAAGAAACGCATCCGAACTATGAGCCAAGATTTCGACGACGGCGATTTCATTGGGTAATCGAAAGGTCGCTCTGACGTGACCCCGAATGGGATGTTGTTAGATGTTTGAGAAGCGATAGCGGATTCGGAACATCTAATTTTAATTAGATTGTGAGAAATTCAACTTACCTACAAATTTGAGGGTATTTTCCACACAATATCGTAATTTGTATTAAAACAAAGCCAACACACATTTTTCCCAAGCAAGATTCAGTTAGAGAACAACCTCTTCTTACAGATTTCTACAAAAATTATCAGATTAATCCTCATTAATCACCTGCGCCAGACTCTTTTATACACACAAAATAAATTCTACCTCCAACCACGGGTATAAAACAGAGCACATTTCAAAAGTATATTTTTCATAATCATTTTGAACATGATGATTTTCAATCAAGGCTAGGTAAGCGGTGTATTTTTAAAATATTCGGACATATAAGACTTAAAAAACCTTTAACGACCCGTGAATTTTGCAATAGCTATCTAGCATTTTACATGCAGTTTGAAATAAAGTGTGAAGTTCATGACACTCTCCCCGTCATAACACCTCAAGTTCGCAGTGACCTGACGTCATTTTCCATTATGACGTCATATTTTGGTAGTTCAGAGATGTGAAGGCACAGAGTGCACTGTCATATTCTACGGGAAGCCTTAACCTACATGTACCTGCGTAGCATTTTGGCCCCTTGTGACCTCTTATTACGTAAAATATCATCAAAATTTTAAACCATATAGTTGCAAATCTTTAAGATGAACACTTTTGCTTCAGTAGTTTAAAACAAAATATTGATCGTTCAAGAGTTATACATAAAAGATTTTTGGCCCCTGTGAACCCCTAATTTGAGGGATCAACCCTTTTCTCATGATATCACATGAAAGGTCTTGTGATTTTAAAGACTTTTTGTTCAACAACTAGTCAGAAATTTATTTTTGTTTTCGAGATATGGTGAATTGAAATAATTAGGGGCCAGCTCTTCAAGTCCTTAATGGGGCCCTTTTGCAAAAATTGAAAGGTTGCATATTGATAAGAACATTATTCTGAACATCTTTTGTTCAGTATTGCTTATCAAAATACTCCTCCTTTTAAAGATACATAGCGTCAAAAATTTAGCACTCTAGCCCCTTTTGACCCCTTATTACGTAACATATGATCAAAATTTTAAACTATATAGTTGCAAATCGTTAAGATGAACATTTTTGCTTCAGTAATTTATAACAAAATATTGATTGTTCAAGAGTTATACATAAAAGATTTTGACCCCTCTGAGCCCCTAATTTGAGGAAACAGCCCTTTTTTCTTCATATCAAATGAAAGGTCTTGTTTTTCTGAAGACTTTTTGTTTAACAAGTATTAAGAAAATTATTTTTGTTTTCGAGATATGGTTAATTGAAATATTTAGGGGCCAGCCCTTCAAGTCCTTAATGGGGCCTTTTTGCAAAATTTGAAAGGTTGCATATTGATAAGAACATTATTCTGAACATCTTTTGTTCAGTATTGCTTATCAAAATATTCCTCCTTTTAAAGATACATAGCGTCAAAAATTTAACATTCTAGCCCCTTTTGGCCCCTTATTAGGTAACATATGATCAAAATTTTAAACTATATAGTTGCAAATCGTTAAGATGAACATTTTTGCTTCAGTAATTTATAACAAAATATTGATTGTTCAAGAGTTATACATAAAAGACTTTTGACCCCTCTGAGCCCCTAATCTGAGGAAACAGCCCTTTTTTCTTCATATCAAATGAAAGGTCTTGTTTTTCTGAAGACTTTTTGTTTAACAAGTATTAAGAAAATTATTTTTGTTTTCGAGATATGGTTAATTGAAATATTTAGGGGCCAGCCCTTCAAGTCCTTAATGGGGCCTTTTTGCAAAATTTGAAAGGTTGCATATTGATAAGAACATTATTCTGAACATCTTTTGTTCAGTATTGCTTATCAAAATATTCCTCCTTTTAAAGATATATAGCGTCTAAAATTTAACATTCTAGCCCCTTTTGGCCCCTTATTAGGTAACATATGATCAAAATTTTAAACTATATAGTTGCAAATCGTTAAGATGAACATTTTTGCTTCAGTAATTTATAACAAAATATTGATCGTTCAAAAGTTACACATAAAAGATTTTTGGCCCTTCTGAGCCCCTAATTTGAGGGGTCAGCCTTTTTTTTCTTGATATCAAATGAAAGGTCTTATCATTTTGCACATCTTTTGTTTGATATGTTTTAACAAAATATTTACAGGTAAAAAGATATAAAAGAAAACGTGTCAAATTTTGTGAGATGCTTGTGAGCCTAATTTTCGAGCCCAGGCGAGCTTTGGCGCCATTTGAGCTGGAAAGATATAGATGCCCAATTGCACATCTACGAGCTTTCCTCTATCTTCACTGAAAATCTTAACTCAATATCTTTAGTCGTTTAGGAGGAGTTTCCAGGACAAGCCGACCCTCTGAAAATCAGAAAATCGTCAATATCTCACGACTGGAAGTGACGTCATCAAAAAACAAAACAACCTATCAAGATCAATTGAATATCTTTTACATCTGAAAGTTTGGTGTAAATCGGTCCAGCCGTTTCTGAGAAATCGTGTGCACAAAATCGGTTGGAAGAAAAATAATAATAACTAGATGAAATCTCATTGCGAGCAACGAGTAGGTCTTCCGTCCGATTTTTCGATAAGATGAGATATGATTTTGACTATGATCTTTGTTAAAAGATAATAATACATAGACCTCCCTAATTAGATTTCATTCTTTTGATTTATATAACATTATCAAAGAGCTATAGATGACATGCTTTTGGCCCCTCTGAGCCCCTAGTTTAAGGGGTCAGCCCCCTTTTCTTGATGTCAAATGAAAGGTCTTGTGATTTTGAAAACGTTTTGTTCAAGAAATATTCAGAGATTTCCTTTCGTTGTGGAGATATGCTGAATGGAAATCTTTAGGGGCCACCCCTCAAAGTCCTTAATGGGGCCAGTTGACAAAAATTGAAAGGGTGCATATTGTTTAGATATTATTCTAACCATCTTTTGTTCAGTATTGCATATCAAAATATTCCCCCTTTTCGAGATATAAAGCGTCAAAGATTTAGCATTCTGGCCCCTTGTGACCCCTTATTACGTAATATATGATCAGAATCTTTTCATATATTGTTATAAATCGTTAAGATAAACATCTTTGCTTCAGTAATGTATTACAAATTATTGATCGTTAAAGAGTTATAGATGAAAGACTTTTGGCCCCTCTCAGCCCTTAATTTGAAGGGTCAGCCCTTTTTTCTTGATATCAAATGAAAGGACTTGTGATTTTGAAGACTTTTTGTTCAAAAACTATTCAGACATTTGTTTTCGTTGTGGAGATATTCTGAATGGAAATATTTAGGGGCCAGCCCTCCAAGTTCTTAATGGGGCCGGTTGACAAAAATTGAAAGGGTGCATTTTGTTGAGAACATTATTCTAACCATCTTTTGTTCAGTATTGCATATCAAAATATTCCCCCTTTTCGAGATATAAAGCGTGAAAGATTTAGCATTCTGGCCCCTTGTGACCCCTTATTACGTAACATATGATCAGAATATTTTCATATTTTGTTGTAAATCATTAAGATAAACATCTTTGCTTCAGTAATGTATTACAAATTATTGATCGTTAAAGAGTTAAAGATGAAAGACTTTTGGCCCCTCTCAGCCCCTAATTTGAGGAGTCAGCCCCTTTTTCTTGATATCAAATGAAAGGTTGGATTATTATGCACAACTTTTCTTCTATATGTTTTAACAAATTCTTAACATATATGAAGATATGAAAGAAAAGGTGTAAAATTTTGTGAGATGTTTCTGAGACATTTTTTGAGCCATACCGAGCTTCGGCGCCTTTTGCGCTAGAGAGATTCGGACACCGGCCTGCAAATCTACAAACCTTCCCCTACCTTCACTGAAAATCTTGACTCAATATCTGAAGTCGTTTCGGAGGAGTTTCCAGGACAAGCCGACCCTCTAAAAATAAGAAAATCATAAATATCTCGAGATGGAAAGTGACGTCATCATCGAAAAAAAATTTCCAATAAGGTTCAGATCAAAACCTATCAGATCTGAAAGTTTCATGAAAATCGGCTAAGACGTTACCGAGAACTCGCTTGCACAAAATCGGTAAGAATAATAATAATAACTAGATGAGATCTCGTTGCGAGCAACGAGTAGGTCTTCCGTCCGATTTTTCGATAAGATGAGATATGATTTTGACTATGATCTTTGTTAAAAGATAATAATATATATAGACTTCCCTAATTAGATTTCAATCCTTTGATTTATATACATTATCAAAGAGCTATCGATGAATTGCTTTTGGCCCCTCTGAACCCCTAGTTTGAGGGGTCAGCCCCTTTTTCTTGATATCAATTGAAAGGTCTTGTGATTTTGAAAACGTTTTGTTCAACAACTATTCAGAGATTTCTTTTCGTTGTGGAAATATGCTGAATGGAAATATTTAGGGGCCACCCCTCCAAGTCCTTAATGGGGCCGTTTGACAGAAATTGAATGGGTGCATATTGTTTAGAACATTATTCTGACCATATTTTGTTCAGTTTTGCTTTTTAAAATATTCCCCTTTTTCGAGATATAAAACATCAAAAATTTAGTATTCTGGCCCCTTGTGACCCCTTATTACATAAAATATGATCAGAATCTTATCATATATTGTTGTAAATCGTTAAGATAAGCATCTTTGCTTCAGTAATGTATTACAAATTATTGATCGTTAAAGAGTTATAGGTTGAAAACTTTTGGCCCCTCTGAGCCCCTAATTTGAGGGGTCAGCCCCTTTTTCTTGATATCAAATAAAAGATCTTGTGATTTTGAAAACGTTTTCTTCAACAACTATTCAGAGATTTTCTTTGCTTGTGGAGATATGCTGAATGGAAATATTTAGGGGCCACCCCTTCAAGTCCTTAATGGGGCCGTTTGACAAAAATTGAAAGGGTGCATATTGTTTAGAACATTATTCTGACCATCTTTTGTTCAGTATTGCTTATCAAAATATTCCACCTTTTTCGAGATATAAAGCGTCAAAGATTTAGTATTCTGGCCCCTTGTGACCCCTTATTACGTAACATATGATCAGAATCTTATCATATATTATTGTAAATCGTTAAGATAAGCATCTTTGCTTCAGTAATGTATTACAAATTATTGATCGTTAAAGAGTTATAGGTTTAAGACTTTTGGCCCCTCTGAGCCCCTAGTTTGAGGGGTCAGCCCCTTTTTCTTGATATCAAATAAAAGATCTTGTGATTTTGAAGACTTTTTGTTCAACAACTATTCAGAGATTTCTTTTCGTTATGGAGATATGCTGAATGGAAATATTTAGGGGCCACCCCTTCAAGTCCTTAATGGGGCCGTTTGACAAAAATTGAAAGGGTGCATATTGTTTAGAACATTATTCTGACCATCTTTTGTTCAGTATTGCTTATCAAAATATTCCACCTTTTTCGAGATATAAAGCGTCAAAGATTTAGTATTCTGGCCCCTTGTGACCCCTTACTACGTAACATATGATCAGAATCTTATCATATATTGTTGTAAATCGTTAAGATAAGCATCTTTGCTTCAGTAATGTATTACAAATTATTGATCGTTAAAGAGTTATAGGTTGAAGACTTTTTGCCCTTCTGAGCCCCTAGTTTGAGGGGTCATCCCCTTTTTCTTGATATCAAGTGAAAGGTCTTGTGATTTTGAAGACTTTTTGTTCAACAACTATTCACTGATTTCTTTTCGTTGTGGAGATATGCTGAATGGAAATATTTAGGGGCCACCCCTCCAAGTCCTTAATGGGGCCGTTTGACAAAAATTGAAAGGGTGCATATTGTTTAGAACATTATTCTGACCATCTTTTGTTCAGTATTGCTTATCAAAATATTCCACCTTTTTCGAGATATAAAGCGTCAAAGATTTAGCATTCTGGCCCCTTGTGACCCCTTTTTATGTAACATATGATCAGAATCATATCATATATTGATGTAAATCGTTAAGATAAGCATCTTTGCTTCAATAATGTATTACAAATTATTGATCGTTAAAGAGTTAACGAAGAAAGACTTTTGGCGCCTCTGAGCCCCTAATTTGAGGGGTCAGCCCCTTTTTCTTGATATCAAATGAAAGGTCGTATCATTCTGCACAACTTTTCTTCTATATGTTTTAACAAATTCTTAACACGTATGAAGATATGAAAGAAAAGGTGTAAAATTTTGTGAGATGTTTCTGAGACATTTTTTGAGCCCTACCGAGCTTCGGCGCCTTTTGCGCTAGAGAGATTTGGACACCGGCCTGCAAATCTACAAACCTTCCCCTACCTTCACTGAAAATCTTGCCTCAATATCTTAAGTTGTTTCGGAGGAGTTTCCAGGACAAGCCGACCCTCTGAAAATCAGAAAATCCTAAATATCTCGAGATGGAAAGTGACGTCATCAACGAAAAATATTTCCAATAAGGTTCAGATCAATACCTATCAGATCTGAAAGTTTCATGAAAATCGGCCAAGACGTTACCGAGAACTTGCGTGCACAAAATCGGTAAGAATAATAATAATAATAATAATAGGGAAAAAGAAACCGAACGAAAACAATAAGGTCTTCCGTTGGAGACGGAAGACCTTAACTAGATGAGATCTCGTTGCGAGCAACGAGTTGGTCTTCCGTCCGATTTTTCGATAAGATGAGATATGATTTTGACTATGATCTTTGTTAAAAGATAATAATATATAGACTTCCCTATCTAGATTTCCTTCTTTTGATTTATATAACATGATCAAAAAGCTATAAATGACATGCTTTTGGCGCCTCTGAGCAGCTAGTTTGAGGGGTCAGCCCCTTTTTCTTCATATCAATTGAAAGGTCTTGTGATTTTGAAGACTTTTTGTTCAACAACTATTCAGAAAAATCCTTTCGTTGTGGAGATATGCTGAATGGAAATATCTAGGGGCCACCTCCCCAGGTCCTTAATGGGGCCGTTTGACAAAAATTGAAAGGGTGCATATTGTTTAGAACATTATTCTGACCATCTTTTGTTCAGTATTGCTTATCAAAATATTCTCCCTTTTCGAGATATAAAGCATCAAAAATCAAGCATTCTGGCCCCTTGTGACCCTTATTACGTAACATATGATCAGAATCTTATCATATATTGTTGTAAGTCGTTAAGATAAATATCTTTGCTTCAGTAATGTTTTACAAATTATTGATCGTTAAAGAATTATAGATGAAAGACTTTTGGCCCCTCTGAGCCCCTAATTTGAGGCGTCAGCCCCTTTTTCTTGATATCAAATGAAAGGTCTTGTGATTTTGAAGACTTTTTGTTCAACAACTATTCAGAGATTTCTTTTCGTTTTGAAGATATGCTGAATGGAAATATTTAGGGGCCACCCCCAGGTCCTTAATGGAGCCGTTCGACAAAAATTGAAAGGGTGCATATTGTTTAGAACATTATTCTGACAATCTTTTGTTCAGTATTGCATATCAAAATATTCTCCCTTTTCGAGATATAAAGCGTCAAAAATTCAGCATTCTGGCCCTTTGTGACCCTTATTACGTAACATATGATCGGAATTTTATCATATATTGTTGTAAATCGTTAAGATAAGCATCTTTGCTTCAGTAATGTTTTACAAATTATTGATCGTTAAAGAGTAAACGATGAAAGACTTTTGGCCAATCTGAGCCCCTAATTTGAGGGGTTAGCCCCTTTTTCCTGATATCAAATGAAAGGTCTTGTGATTTTGAAGACTTTTTGTTCAACAACTATTCAGAGATTTCTTTTCGTTGTGGAGATATGCTGAATGGAAATATTTAGGGGCCACCCCTCCAAGTCCTTAATGGGGCCATTTGACAAAAATTTAAAGGGTGCATATTGTTTAGAACATTATTCTGACCATCTTTTGTTCAGTATTGCTTATCAAAATATTCTCCCTTTTCGAGATATAAAGCGTCAAAGATTTAGCATTCTGGCCCCTTTTGACCCCTTATTACGTAACATATGATCGGAATTTTATCATATATTGTTGTAAATCGTTAAGATAAGCATCTTTGCTTCAGTAATGTATTACAAATTATTGATCGTTAAAGAGTTAACGATGAAAGATTTTTGGCCCCTCTGAGCCCCTAATTTGAGGGGTTAGCCCCTTCTTCTTAATATCAAATGAAAGGTCTTGTGATTTTGAAGACTTTTTGTTCAACAACTATTCAGAGATTTCTCTTCGTTGTGGAGATATACCGAATGGAAATATTTAGGGGCCACCCCTCCAAGTCCTTAATGGGGCCGTTTGACAAAAATTGAAAGGGTGCATATTGTTTAGAACATTATTCTGACCATCTTTTGTTCAGTATTGCTTATTAAAATATTCTCCCTTTTCGAGATATAAAGCGTCAAAGATTTAGCATTCTGGCCCCTTTTGACCCCTTATTACGTAAGTTATGATCGGAATCTTATCATATGTTGTTGTAAATCATTAAGATAAGCATCTTTGCTTCAGTAATGTATTACAAATTATTGATCGTTAAAGAGTTAAAGATGAAAGACTTTTGGCCAATCTGAGCCCCTAATTTGAGGGGTCAGCCCCTTTTTCTTGATATCAAATAAAAGGTCTTGTGATTTTGAAGACTTTTTGTTCAGCAACTATTCAGAGATTTCTTTTCGTTGTGGAGATATACTGAATGGAAATATTTAGGGGCCACCCCTCCAAGTCCTTAATGGGGCCGTTTGACAAAAATTGAAAGGGTGCATATTGTTTAGAACATTATTCTGACTTTTTTTTGTTCAGTATTGCTTATCAAAATATTCTCCCTTTTCGAGATATAAAGCGTCAAAGATTTAGCATTCTGGCCCCTTTTGACCCCTTATTACGTAACATATGATCGAAATTTTATCATATATTGTTGTAAATCGTTAAGATAAGCATCTTTGCTTCAGTAATGTATAACAAATTATTGATCGTTAAAGAGTTAAAGATGAAAGACTTTTGGCCCCTCTGAGCCCCTAATTTGAGGGGTTAGCCCCTTTTTCTTGATATCAAATGAAAGGTTGTATCATTTTGCACAACTTTTCTTCTATATATTTTAACAAATTCTTAACATGCATGAAGATATGAAAGAAAAGGTGTAAAATTTTGTGAGATGTTTCTGAGACATTTTTTGAGCCCTACCGAGCTTCAGCGCCTTTTGCGCTAGAGAGATTTGGACACCTGCCTGCAAATCTACAAACCTTCCCCTACCTTCACTGAAAATCTTGACTCAATATCTTAAGTCGTTTCGGAGGAGTTTCCAGGACAACCCGACCCTCTGAAAATCAGAAAATCCTAAATATCTCGAGATGGAAAGTGACGTCATCAACGAAAAAAATTTCCAATAAGGTTCAGATCAATACCTATCAGATCTGAAAGTTTCATGAAAATCGGCCAAGACGTTACCGAGAACTTGCGTGCACAAAATCGGTAAGAATAATAATAATAATAATAATAGGGAAAAAGAAACCGAACGAAAACAATAAGGTCTTCCGTTGGAGACGGAAGACCTTAATAATAGGGAAAAAGAAACCGAACGAAAACAATAAGGTCTTCCGTTGGAGACGGAAGACCTTAACTAGATGCAATCTCGTTGCGAGCAACGAGTGGGTCTTCCGTCCGATTTTTGATAATATGAGATAAGAATTTAACTGAGATTTTCATTTAAAAATACTGATATAAATAAATTGTTAAGACAAACAATTTTGCTTCAGTAATTTGTAACAAAATACTGATCATTAAAAAGTTAAAGATTAGAGACTTTCCGCCGGTCTTGGCCCCTTATATGAGTGGTCAGCCCCTTTTTTCATATCACGTTAAAACGTTCATGATTTTCAACACTTTGTCTGCAACAATTATTCAGAAATTGGTTTTTGTTTCCGAGATATATGCAAAAGATATATTAAGGACCGGTCCTTCAAGTCCTAAATGGGGACGTCTAGCAAAAAATTGAAAGATTGCATATTATTAAGAATATTATTTTGAACGCCTTTTGTTCAATATAGTTTATCAAAATATACTTCCTTTTCAAGATATATTGCGCCAAAGATTATGCAATCTGACCCCTTATAACCCCATGATATATATATCATATATAAGATATGATGTAAACATCATGTTAAATTGTTAAAGAGTGTGAAGATGAACTATTTCGCTTCAGTAATATATTACAAAATATTGATCATTCAAGAGATATTAATTAAATACTTTCGGCCCCTCTAGGCCCATATTTTAAGAGATCAGACCCTTTTCCTAGATATCACCTTAAAGCTTTCATGATTTTGAACATTTTTTGTTCAACAACTATTCAAAAATTCTTTTTCGTTTCCGAGGTATGTGCGAAAGATATATTTAGGAGCTGGCCCTTCAACTCCTTAATGAGAACGTTTAGCAAAAAGCGAAAGGTTCAGATCATTATTTTGAACATCTTTTGTTCAGTATTGCTTATCAAAATATTTCCCATTTTTGAGATATAAAGCATCACAGATTTTGCAATCTGGCCCCTTATGGCCCCCTAATTATGTAACATGTAATGTGAATATCATAATACATAGTTGAAAATTGTTAAAATAAACATTTTTGCTTCAGTAATGAATTACAAAATTTTGATCGTTAAATAGTTATCGATTAAAGACTTTCGGTCCCTTTTTTGAGGGGCCAGCCCCTTTTTCTTCATACCACTTTAAAGCTGCTATGATTTTGAACAATTTTTGTTCAACAACTTTTCAGAAATTCATTTTTGTTTCCGAGATATTTGCAAAAGAAATATTTAGGGGCCGTCCCTTCAACTCCTTAATGGGGACATTTAGCAAAAAATAAAAGGTTGCATATTGTTCAGAACATTATTTTGAACAACTTTTGTTCAATATTGCTTATCAAAATATTTCCCACTTTCGAGATATAAAGTGTCAAAGATTTAGCATTCTGGCCCCTTATGGCCCCTAATTATGTAACATATGATGTAAATAGCATAATATATGGTTGTAAATTGTTGAGATAGACATTTTGGCTTCAGTAATGCATTACAAAATATTGACCTTTAAAGAGTTATTGATTAAAGACTTTCAGCCCCTCTCGGCCCCTATTTTGAGGGGCCAGCCCCTTTTTCTTCATACCACTTTAAAGTTCTCATGATTTTGATCATTTTTTGTTCAACAACTATTCAGAATATCTTTTTCGTTTCCGGGATATATGCAAAAGAAATATTTAGGGGCGGGCCCTTCAACTCCTTCATGGGGACGTTTAGCAAAAATCAAAAGGTTACATATTCTTCCGAAAATTGTTTTGAACATCTTTTATTCAATATTGCTTATCAAAATATTTCCCACTTTCGAGATATAGAGTGACAAAGATTTGGCATTCTGGCCCCTTATGGCCCTTAAATATGTAACATATGACAAAAATATTATAATGTATAGTTGTAAATTCTTAAGATAAACATTTTTGCTTCAGTAATGTATACCAAAATATTGATCGTTAAAGAGTTATTGATTTAATACTTTTGGCCCCTCTCGGCCCCTAATATGATGAGTCAGCCTTTTTTTCTTGATATCATATTAAAGATCTTGTCATTGTGCACAAATATTGTTCAGTATGTTTTAGCAAAATAATTATATTTTAAAAGATACGATACAAAATGTCTCAAAAATTCACTCATAATTCGTGTCCTAAATTTCGACCCCTACCGAGCTTCCATACTAAGCACTTCCAGAAAATATCTAAACCCAGGTGCAAAATGGCAACATGTCCTCTATCATCACTTTAAATTTCAGCGCTCTAGCTTAAGCCGTTTTTGAGTTCCATCGCAGACAAGGAGGTCCTCTAAATTTTGATAAAAGGGCGATAACTTCCGACCGGAAGTAAATATCCCTTAACGGAATTGCCGGAATTAACTTCAGATATGAACGCATCTACGATGAAAATTTGAATAAAATCGAACTAGCCATCTCCGAGAAATCGTCTGCACAAATTTTGTAAGAAGAAAAAAGAATAAAAATAATAATAAAGGTAAAAAAGAAACCGAAGAATAATAGAAGGGTCTTCCGCTGAAGACGGAAGACCCTAATAATAAAAGTGAAAAAGAAACAATAGAATAATAGAAGGGTCTACCGCTGAAGATGAAAGACCCTAATAATAATAAGAGGGAAAAAGAAACCGAACGAAAACAATAAGGTCTTCCTTTGGAGACGAAAGACCTTAATAATAATAATAATAGGGAAAAAGAAACCGAACGAAAACAATAAGGTCTTCCGTTGGAGACGGAAGACCTTAATAAAAGTGAAAAAGAAACCGAAGAATAATAGAAGGGTCTTCCACTGAAGACGGAAAACCTTAATAAAAGTGAAAAAGAAACCTAAGAATAACAAGAAGGTCTTCCGCTGAAGACGGAAGACTTAAAAACAGTGGAAAAGAAACCTAAGAATAAAAAGAAGGTCTTCCGCTGAAGACTGAAGACCTTAATAAAAATAGTGGAAAAGAAACCTAAGAATAACAGTAAGGTCTTCCGCTGAAGTCGGAAGACCTTAACTAGAGCAAAGCTCGTTGCAAAGCAACGAGTAGGTCTTCCGTACGATTTTCAGACGCACTGCTTGTAAGATGGATAAATGAAAGTTAAGTATTCGTTAAAAAGAAGGACTCCAGACCAAAATTGATGTCGATCTGTATTTAGTTTTTCATGATTGAAATCTGTGCTGATTTTCGATAAAAAAAAAAAAAGGAAAGAAAATCAAGACTACTTCCGGTTTGACCGGAAGTGACCCCAATCGGCAGAAAATTGGGTCAGAAGTCTTGGGTGAATTTAATCATTTGATTTTATGTTGATATCTGCAGAAATACGTCATTTATACTTACTTCCAGTTTAACCGGAAGTTGACAAAAGTGACGATACTCGACAGGAAATACAAGCAGACGTCCTCTGTGACATGCATAATTCAATTCAATACCAATATCTGTGAAAATAAGAAATTTTCCACTACTTCTTGTTTGGCTTGAAGTGACGTATTTCGACGCAATTTGATGACCGCAGAAGCAACTACTTGTCATGTTGAACAACTTTGCTTCTTTGAAGTATTACGAATTCTCAATACTTTTTGAGATATGAGGAAAAAAAAACTTTTGGCCCCTCTAGATCCCTTATATTAGGGGCCAGACTTTTTTTCGAGGAATCATTTAAAAGATCTTGTAATTCTGCACAAATTTTGTTCTATATGTTTTAACAAAATATTTTCAAGTAAAATGATATCGTACAGAAAGTGTTCGAAATTTTGAAACTCTCGATATGACTTTTTTTCAGGACATAGCGAGCGTCGACGTATGGCACTTTCGGTGAAAGTAAACTACGTATTACGGATTTATATGTGTTGCTCTGTCTTCACTAAAAGTTTCACGTTCCTGTGATGAATGGTTTCTTAGAAAACCTGCGGACAAACTGACCCTCCAAAAATCACTAAAACGCAAAAAAAAAAAAATCCGGACCGGAAGTGACGTCATCAAAATAAAAAATATATCGAGATTTTGTAATGTTCCATCAGACCTGAATGTTTCATGAAAATCGAGTAAACCCTTTTTGAGAAATCGCGTGCACAAAATCGGTTTGAAAAAAAAAGAAGAAGAAAAACAGTGGAAAAGAAACCGAAGAATAACGAGACGGTCTTCCGCTAAAGACGGAAGACCTTATAAACAGTGGAAAAGAAACCTAAGAATAACATAAAGGTCTTCCGCTGAAGACAAAAAACCTTAAATAGTGAAAAAGAAACCTAAGAATAACAAGAAGGTCTTCCGCTGAAGACGAGAGACCTTAATTTAAAAAAAAAAAAAAAACAAGTATTCACTGACAAACGTCAGAGATACTCAAGCTGTAGAAAGTCAATAATGTAGTACTAATGCCATAAATATGCTAAGATGACATAAAATGTAGGCTTTTGAATTTCAACACTTTCTGTTGAATAAAATACATGGACACGTACTAGAAAACAAAATACATGGACATGGACATGGATATATACATGCATGTAGTGGCTTTATCATAAAGCTGCACTTGCGTCATATGGAGAAATTGTGTGCAATTTTTTCATGAGATTGCTTCCACGTGATTTATTTCTCATTAATATTCATCAGATACTGAATAAACTCGAAATTTCCCGATATAAAGAAGGTCACACTGACGCAAAAAATTGCCGTTTTCAAATTAAGAAGGCGGTCGGAACGTCTCATGGAAAGGTAAAACATATGTATTTTATAAAAATAGGCTCTTTCCTGCACCTCTTAATCGGCGGAAGAACTCTGTCAACTTGTAATAAACACTTACATTTCCTAATAAAAAAAATGATTAAAACACCAATTCTGTGCTCTTTCCTTCATTAAAACATTATACTCTCGCTTCGAATTTTCAAATCAAAAATCGGTCGCAACTTTCACTTTGGTATCAACAATCTTGTCATTTCCGGTAGAAGATAATAAGAAGAATCAAACCATCGGCGGAAGAACATTATCCGAAATAGTTAGGATATAAAAAATTGCAATTTTTGTATTTTCCCTATATAAACCTTTATAAATTCGGCCGCCATTATAATTCCAAAATGGCCGATATGCAAATAGCAGAATGAACACCATTTCTCCATATGATAAAAAAATCTTTATTTAACCTAAAATTCATAATTATAGAACTTAGAATTAATATAATTAAACGTTCTACTTTAATAATGAATTGTATTCAGTTTTAGGAATATTTCATGAAGCATAGTGGCGGTAGTTTCTATATTGATTTAATATTTGTCTCTATTAAGGTATTTAATACAACATGCGTTTATTTGTATATTTTCCTAAACAGCATATCGAAAAAATTGATATACAGCAATTCAAATAACTTGTTTCAAGCCATGTCACAACGTTTTAGCAAAGTGAAGGAGGGAGGGCAACCTCCGAAAACATCCAGCGTACTACGGGCCTGTGCAACATGTGTGTACATCATCTAATCTTTTCAATGAAAGAGTATTCCGTACAAATCCAAAACAGTGTCAAGTCCCAGTCCTTATGGGTTATAAAAAATAGCCCCTTTTTGAAACAAAACTTTAGACTTTAGACCGGATAGAATTTAACAGTACTATCACTCAAAGTAGTCAGATCTTAACGAAGGATTAACCTGTGTCACCTTTCAGGGTAACCGATGAACTCGTCCATGCATTGAAAGTCGTTGGAAAACTTACCTGAGGTTCCTACGTAGAAGAAAGCGCAAAATCTGTTGCGGCTGCGGAGAATCACCTATTATTCCTTCGTCATAGAATATAATCCGACATTTAACACCTTATATCTTTGAATATACAGACATTTTCAAGACAAGCTTCATTTTTTGTTTCTAGAAATGTTTTTATTTACACGACTATTTTCGTGTTTTTAAACTGAGTAAATCGATGACCTAGCATCTTTTTAGATAATCCAAGCCCCTCTAAGGCTTGAGAAAAAAAATTAAAATAATAAAGAAAATTGATTTAATGGTTTTCCAAGTAAGAGATATTTTATATAAATAAAAAATAAATAAATAAATGAAATAAAATGCGCTTCGAAATAGCAGAATTTTTCAAAACATCTCGCCATTTTATCCACCAGTATTCAGTGGCAAAATGGTATTCAAATTAATTTACAAATGTTTATGAAATGCAAGCTAGCATTCAACCTTCATATCACAGACACTAAACCTAAATATTTAATTTCTATACACATGTGTTACACAAACTTTTACTTTCGCTTTCAGTGATATAAAGTCAGATTATCAAAATACCCAAATTATAATTAGTTTGAGTACTAGCTTGCACTTTCAATATCATTTTGCCTCTGAATACCCATGGATAAAAGTTTTTATTTTGAATTTTGCTATTGCAAAGTGAATTTTAATATTTTAATTTATGGTTTGTAAATAGAATATCTCTTACTTGGAAAAACTTTTAATGTTTTGACATTTCCATAACTATGGTTTAAGCGTGTAACTCTTGAGTAACCTTGAGTAAAGATCTAAGTTTATGCCCTTCACCGGCATACACTCTGTACGTTGACATTCACAAGGACTTAAAACATACTAACAAACTCTCTCTCTCTCTCTCTCTCTTTCTATATATATATATATATATATATATATATATATATATATATATATATATATATATATATATATATATATATATATATATATATATATATATATATATATATATATATATATAAAGCTAGGGTGAGCATTCTCTTCGTGACATCTTTTTTACAGCTGATATTGCTGCTACGTAGAAAAGTACGTCTGTAACGATCAAAACAAAACGTAAAATATGACAGTATATATGCACATATCGGTCTATAAATCATAGCTTCCAGGTTTTTGCCTTATATAACGCTAAAATGAATCTCATTCGTTATGTACAGGTGGGACAGTGGATATTGCAGTACAGGAAACAACAGACACGGGGAAAATGAAGATAATTTACAAGGTGTGTGGTGGAAACTGGGGTGGAACCAATGTGGATGAAACCTTCTTTGATTTTCTGAAAAATATATTCGGATCCGAAGTTCAAAACAGGCTTACAAACGAATGTAGGTCGGAATATGTAGAGTTTCTTCGGGTATTTGAGATTAAGAAGAGAACAGTCGACAACAACGCTGAAAAGAATGTTAACCTTGTAGTTCCCCAATCCTTCATTAACATTTTATTGAAGAAAAGTGACAGTACGATGGAAGGCAATATTAAAGAATCACCACATGGCAGAACTGTTTTGTTAATGGGTAATAAACTCAAGATTGATCATTCTGCATTTGTTGCATTCTATAAGAAGTCGGTTGATAATATCATCTCTCATTTACAAGGTATTTTTAATGAGGATTGTTGTCGTGATCTTGTCGGTGTAGTTATGGTCGGGGGATTTGCTGAGAGTTCCATTGTTAACTCAGCTATTAAAAAGGCCTTTCCTGACAAGAAGTTTATTATTCCAATGGAAGCAGGATTAGCAGTTACTAAGGGTGCAGTTCTCTATGGCCATGAACCAGATGTGATTTGTTCGCGAATATGTCGATATACATATGGGAAAACCATTGCCGAAAGTTTCGATGAATCCATACACCCAATATCAAGACTTATTTTGATTGAAGGAAGACCGTATTGCAGGGGTGTTTTCCAAAAGTTCTTTACTATAGGGCAAGTAGTTTCACTTGGTGAGGCGATTGAATTGACTAGTACACTGTCCTTTGTCGATAAGTGGAATAAGCCCAGTCGTAGAAAACCAATTCATGTTTCAGTGTATGTATCTGATAAAGAATCTCCAATGTATGTAGATGATAAGGGATGTCATCTGCTTGGTAATATTGAGGTTAAGTGTGACAAAGGTATCTGGCCTGAAAGGGTTGAAATTGAAACAAAAATGGAAATCGCCGGGACCGAAATAAAGGTAACCTCAAAAATGAATACCGGAGAAGAAGTGAGCGCCACGTTTGATTTCCTCTAAAGACGAATTATAAGACATATTAGAACTGAGCCTAATTTTTATAAGCTCTGATTGGTTGAAATCCTATTAGCGCAAAGAACTTAAACCTTATTTTTTTAAATCCCTTTTAGTATATTCTTAACGGATTTATCCAGATTCTAAGGCAGAAAATCTAACATTATTTTTTAAAAGATAAGAAAAAGTCTCGTAGTAATCAGGGAAAATGCAATAAAGCTAATACAACTCATGTAAACTCTCGACATATAAAAGAAAAATACGTTATGTATGCACCATATTTTGTTCCAAATGACGATTTAAAAAAAAAATTACATTGTACATTTTTGTGTATTTTGTCGCCTACCATGGAGAATATCCAACCCTATCTCCAGATAAAGGTATATTTTGCAATAGATATATAGTCAGTAATTGGCTGGAAGCAAGTTGTATCAGGTAAGCATTTCTTCTCATCGAAGAATGATCGCTGGCCTGCTTCATAGGCAGACACAACATTTTATGATTAACGACATTGCCACATACAATTTGACCTGGATATTTTGTCATGTGAAAGTATAAAGATTCACGAGATATTCAATAAAGATGACAGACATCAGAAGTTGCGATATTTGCTATAACTATTCACCATGATAGAAATTTTATCATTTGTCAAACTGGATACATGCATCTTGAAACACAGGTTTTCAGTGTCTACGGGAAAAAAATGATTGCACTTAATGTACTAAACGTGAACCTAGTAAACTGCAAAAAATGCAAATGGGGAGAAAAGAATTAACAGAATTTTTCAAAGACTTACTAGTGCGGTTACTTAAAATATTAACGCGAATAAAATGTAACTGTAGAATGCAACGCAGTGTTATATAATTAGAGAATATTACATACTAAAATCCATATCATATGTCATATCAGCCCTCGGGCCCCATATCAGCCCTCGGGCCCCATATGGGGCCCGAGGGCTGATATGACATATAATATGGATTTTAGTATGTAATATTCTCTATTTATTAACATAAGTCGGATCTGTAAACCTATAGGGTTTAGAATGGACATATTATCTAACATTTTAAACTTGGATTATATTCATAACATAATTATTTTAGTTATTAATAGTGAACTTAATAGTGACAGTATAATGAAATAAAAGTTTGTTAAACAGAGGTGTACATTGTTTGTGTACCACATGCAGTGATTTTATAATTGGAAAAGATACTTTAACATCATGAACTAGAATTATATTGTTAGATCAAATTGGATGTTGTTATTGATACAATGAACTAAAATTTTGTAAACTCATTTGTAATGGAACTGATCAGAATAGACCAATCAAGCCCATCGATACTAAGTAATAAAATTTTAACGGAAATATAAAGTTACTATTAAGATTCCTGATTAAGAGTAATGAAATTGGGAACTTTGAAGCAGATAAGTATAAAGAGCCTAGGGCTAGAACTCCTGTGGTACAGAGATGGGGACTGAGTCCATAAATATTATTAATGAAGGTATACCTGGATTGGAGGGTAGTGTCATGTTGGGGTACATAGGTCAACGGACAGACCTACGGACTAAGCGTAGGTGGTATGGCAATGTTAAGTCAGCCAATGAAAAGTACTTTTATATCCGTGACCATGAATACCCCCTGAGCAACAAAATACCCTGTTTTGCCGAAAAGCGGCATTCTGTTCTTTCTTTCGATCATTCTTTGGCATCTATTGACTCTCTTTTGAAATACTCTTTGGATTATACTTTGGACTCTAATTTTTCAAACCTTACCTTAATTATTACTTTGCAATTTTAGTTCTACGCTCTTCTTAAATATTTAGGACGGAGCTTTAAAACTTTTGCTACAACCAGTGGATTGGTCTATTCTGATGAAATTTCAGAAACAGGCATATAAAAATCTATACGATCACGGTAGTTTAATAAACTTAAAAAAAACTTACAAACTTTGTTATTGGCTTACAGATCTCATTATATTCAGTTGGACATTTTGGGCATGTCTGCACACAGGATAAATGTGTAGAAAAGGTTCAACACCATCCGTTCTTTCTTCGTCATCGTTGTATCATAAACCGTTTTATGATCTGATGAATGAAAAATTTATCACATGTTTACTCTTTTATCCGTTGGATTAACTCAATTGATATTTTTTTCATATCCCACTGCTGTTACGTCACACTGGGTTTTGCATGAAAGTGACGAAGTAAACATAATGTGGATTCATATATAAAATCAGTGTAAAACATTGATAGTAATGTATAAAACATGTGATAAAAAAAATCTCCCATGATTTGTTGTTAGAAATGATTTTTTTATCGAACTCTCGTTGTGTGTTTTTCATCCCCTCGCCAAGGCTCGGGGATAAAAACACTCAACTCGTTGAAAAAAAAATCATATCCAACCACAAATCATGGGAGATTATATATATATATATATATATATATATATATATATATATATATATATATATATATATATATATATATATATATATATATATATATATATATATATATATATATATATATAAAGTATCAGAAGCAAAATCTGAAGGTGCATTCTGTAGTAGTATTCTCAGCGACATATGTACATGTAAATACAAAAGTGGTGTGCAAGTAATACGGAAGTTTCTCGTAGGCTACTGTATACAGGGTTATTTTCGCTTGCAAACAATTTTGCCCGTTTTAATTCGCCCAGTCACAGTTCTGTATAAGAAATTATACTGTGATTTTGAATTTGCCTCGTTTTAAATTCGCCCACCTGTGAGTAGAGCGAAAGGGGGCGAATATAAAAGGGGGCAAAAATTTTACTGTATACAATATTTCATGCAACGCGATTATGACGGTGCATATTGCCGTCCTATACATATTGTGGCCGGCGACAATTTGTACCTACCCTGATTGCACATATTGTCATCTATCGGTACATATTGTCGCATGCTGCAAAATTAATAATGTACATTTTATCGCTTGCGACGGTATTTGTCTACCCACACTTCATGTTCACTTCACATATTGTCACTGTTAGAGTTTTGGTAATATGGATGATGATGTGGATGATAATGAAAATGTTAATGATGATATCGAAAATTATACGTTCAATTTCGCTTATTCGTCATTCTTTCAACGCCAGTTAAGAAAGCTGCAATGAAGGTTGTATTCAATATAAATGTGTACAAGAAATACTGTAACGAGGAAAAAAGTGCAAATAAAATCAATAAATTTTTATTAGAAAAAAGACTAGGAATATCTCCCTAATGCAGTCCCTATAATATATCGGTACAGTATGAGAATCACACAAAATACATAACAAATAATTATTACTTCTGAACACAAAAATTAACATCCAGTCTCCAAATATATACGAGAGAAAACTATAGGCTGGAATATCAGATAAATACGGAATTCCTGTATCTTGGCATATCTTGGCATATCATACTGGTGCACATCAATCCTGGACACAATTTTAGTTAAAAAATTCTTTCTACATTATTGCTTATTTATTTATCTTCTTGTATCTACATGAATCTGCAGTACACACACACACACACACACTCTCTCTCTCTCTCTCTCTTCTTCGAGATTGGGATAAACTAAGAACATCACAAAAAGTCATAACCAAGTTTAAAGGTGGATTAAATGTTTAAAAATGTTAATCAGTCATTTAATCTTCACTTCAAAACTCGTTTGGTAAATATAAAGAAAGATTATTACATTTTGTGTTAGCACATTTTGCTTTACTCTCGACGCAGAATGCAATGACACAAAATATAACAAACTCCACATTTCCTCTGGATACTAGAATACGTCTTGCTTTAATCAAAACACAAAGTTATTTAAAAAATGTTTTAATCCTTGTTAGCTGCCTTAGCAAAAAGTGATAGAGATATATTGGAATTTTGAAAATTTTCTTGTTCTTAATAAGCATTTTAGTTATCATATCTCAGAGCATTCTTTCTATATATTTCTTTTTCTTATCTTCAGCTGTCTCTGAAAGTTGCTTTTTCGTATCATTGACCTTCTTTGTAGGAATCCTTAAAATGTTGAAAATGATAGTAATCTATCATTACATAGTTTTTACCTAAATTAGTGGAATAACATAAAAAATCAAGCCAAGTAATACTTATTTTTATCTGCATTGATAAATTTTTCGAGTAACGTTAATTAAGAACATGAAATGAATATAAATTTAAATATAGTTGTTAATATACAATAGCGTATTTATTATTTAAAGAATTATGAAATATTTGATTAAAAACAATCAACAATGATTTATTTTATACATGATTTGTTTTACAAATGTATTTTATCCAAATGTATTTTATTTTTGCTAGCATGATACACACGATGAATCTTTTGACTGACCGTTTAAAAGCTCTGCCGTGTCTTCGTAATGTGGAACTGACGATTTGAGCTGATTGCAATGTGTCTAAGTATAAAAGAAAACAACTTTGGTCTCCCCTGATAGAAAAAGACATCAGTTTTGTCATGGCTTTTTGATTTGCATTCCGACTCTTTTTTTATAAAATAGTGTCAGTGCGATAGGTATTGAGACCATGACCTGAATGAATTCAAATTTAATCTAACACGTTCTTTTTCTGAAGGTATGTTATGGTCTGAAATCAGCATCAATTTTCAATGCAAAATGGCAATGGTACAGTGAATTGGTAAACCGTTCATAATTTTCAACATTTTTAGAATGAAAAATACTTGAGCGTATAACTGCTTTCACAAATTTTGTATCATTATCTTGACTCAAATCTATCTTTCTAAGTACTTTGTCAATGGGCTATATCGGAAGATGTTAGAAGTTAAATTTACGATACACTTATTATGCATAAAAGGGCAATAACATGTTGAAATAAAAATCCTAAATATCCCAATGCAACTGATGTTTGCAAGAGGATATGACTTTAAGGATGGATTCTTGTCAGCATTTTACGTCGTCAATGGGTCTCCATAAATTGTGCAAGTCGATAATGCAACATTCATATTTAATTGCACTGAAGGAAAAAAATATTCCTTAATTTATTAGTTTAAGTAATGTTGAATCTATTTCTATTTAAATAAATAAATTTTTCGTAATTTTTTTCTTTGATTTGCGACAATCGCCATAAAATTCGCAGTTCGGTAGCGAATGTCAACATGTCCAGATCATTTCCCGTGGAAAACCCTGAGAGGGTCGTTTTGTAAAATCTACAAACTGTGAACATTATCGAAGCATTGCAGAAGACCAGGGAAAGTTATGACAATTTAAATCATAGTTATTTATGCCCGAGGCATTCCGATCAGCCAAAGGAAAGCTTGAACTTGAATGTCACAAACACCTGCGAGATTACAGATCCACGTTGCCTCGTCTGATGTCATGTCGTGTGCGGTGGGCATGTAAGTTATAGTTATATATGTCTGAAGATTTTCATAATTTTGAAATTGAAATCATTAATTTCTATAAAATAATTGATTCTGATTGGATAAAAAATTCTTTTGATAACTGCATCAATAGAATCTGGAGTTCACTTGCACTTGGCAGCCGGAACTACTTTGGTTAACTTTACATGTATATTTCCCTCTTCCATATTACTTTGTGAAAGAAAAATGAAATCCTTTTACTCTATTTTCCTGAATTTCAAAATTTGTCCGTTACGTTCCTGAGTTATTTTCTACTTTCGTTTCTTTTCGAATTATCCCCCTTTGCTAAACAAATCAGATCGTCTGCAAATGACAACAATGCAGTTGCGGGAAAGAAGGAAAGAAATCATCATACGTATGTTAAATATTTGTCTTTGAGATAACTGGAATGAACAGTAGAACTGTGAAGAAACGTTTTTATGCTACCAAAGCGGGGAAATACTGTTAATCCATTAATTCTTAGGAAACGAATGCATGTGAAAAACGACGCTGAGCGAGGACGGATATTCTTTCAAAGTTAAACAGTCGGCAACAGACTCTTCCAGATTTTGAAGCATGTTGTGTTATGCATAGACATGTTGTGATACGTATATATATATATATATATATATATATATATATATATATATATATATATATATATATATATATATATATATATATATATATATATATATATATATATATATATATATATACTGTAAAAGTGGTTATTTATGCGTGGGGGAAATTTACACTACTTACGCGGTAAGCTTAGACCCGCGTAAAATACCCCCGCGCGTATGGTCACAAAATTTCAAACTTCTGGAATCATTCTAGATCACGACTTATACTGTAAGACCGGTCAAACCAGTCATATATTAATCGTGGTATTGAACGCACGTGAGTAAATAAATACATCACAAACAGTTATGAAAACGTAACTGTTCTTTTTTTTTTAATTGTGCAATGAAAAATGCATCTTCATATTAAATATTTTAAAGCAACGTCACGCAATTAAAGCTTAAAAACATCGATACTCATTTTCATTTCCTTTGTATGTACCTCTTAATTTCAAATAATTAGTCCAAAATGTTACACAAACTCAGAGTCACTAAAAACATACCTATTGAATTAATTGCCAACACTCGCCGCGCAGATACAGGTAAGTATATCCCACTTTGAAGTTTGAGCTTGCGTAAATAATTACAATAAAGCGTACACCAGTTGTTCACACTTCACCGCTTTTGACTGTGCAGATCGCCGTTATATTTAGTAATCCAACAGTATAAATTCTTTTTGTTTAGTTTGTTTGTAATTATTTCTATTTTTTTTCTTATTCATGCGTGTTAACTACTTGACCTTTTCAAAGGGGAACAACTCGATGTTAGTAAACGATGGCCGCGTAAATTTTTCTCAGTAACTCGTGCGACCGCGTATATTACACCCACGCGTAATGTTTGATGGTCACAAACGCGTACTTAACAACCAGTGTAAATAACCACTTTTACAGTATATATATGTTCGATTTGAAATTCAGATGAAGAGATGCGCATATGAAACCGAAAATTTCTGTGACCTAGAAAGAATTGATAAGGTTATATTTGAGTAGCTTCCCTTTACATTTACGAACCTAAAGATATCAGCTTACCATGCTTACTGGGGGAATTTAACCATTGGGATATAGCAAAAATTAATAATACAACAGGTAAGTTTTTGTGTTAAAACTGTTTTGTTAGAAAAACCTAGTAATGACACGACAATATCTGAAAACGTTGTTTGTTCGTAACACTCTGCGTCTGAAAATTTAGGCAACTAAGCTAGGCCTATATGTTGGACAGTCATTCGATCGTTCTCAAGTTAAATCTCATCATTGAGATAAATATTGAAAGATAAGAAATAAATCTTATAATTTTTTCTTTCATCGATGTATCATAGAAAGTTTGGACGTAAAATTTCATCAACCTACTGCGCGTAGATCTGTACATTCAGCCATTTTAAATTTCAGCAACGTTGTTGTATTCCTACGCACTGTCTTCGATGCTTAAATTAAATATTAAAGTGAAAGAAATTTTCATTTTATTGTTTTTAAGTCATAATTAAATGATAAGAAATGAAAGTAATATTTTTTTCTTTGACCGAAGTATCAAACAAAAATTTGGACGGAAAACGTTTTCATCAATGCGCTACGCATTCATTTCTTAATTACATGCTGGTTTTTATTGATTTATGGGAATTCGCACGAGAATTATAGATCTCTGTATCAATATATTTCGTCTGCTTATTCCCGCGACTTGTCAACATATGAAGACTTCAAGAGGATATAATTATTATTTCCGTGTGTTCGTCAGTTTTAATGAATAATAATTCACAAAAATAGCATTTTTTTGTATATGATTACATGTACTACAAATTTTATTTCTAACCAGCCTAATTTGTTTAAGACACAACAATCATCAAGTTATTAGAAAAGTAAGGTGTTCCGCTTGGGTAAAAATCAAACGGAAAAAATAACTTGGTATTGTGTATGGAAATATCAATAATACGGAACAATCATTTGTCTAATAAATAGAGCAAAATGAAACATAATTGTTCAAAAACTATTTATATTATTGTTTTTCCCTTTTCTGTATTTTTAGGATAAAAAATGTTTATTTATTTATGTCTAAAACACTATGATATAAGACGTTATACATGTGGTAGAATCTATTAAAATATCTTCATCATTTAAATCAATAAATGAAATACAGATGAGATTAATTGTTTAATCTTATAATCAATTTCCATTAATTTAAAAAAAAATAGTCTAACGGATGTTCATGTTTAATTCTTAGGAGAAAAACAACCTAGACTAGAAAAAAGATTGGAGGTCAGAATGCAGGATGATTGAGCAAGGGGTGCTGGCAGATGGACTATTGAGGTACATGTATAAGAAATATGGACACAACTTTATCTAACTATCATGTAATACAGCATCTGTGGTGCTATGTAAAATATATTACTTTTTTTTAAATTGTAGGTCAACAAAAAAACTTGGACTTTCACCAGGTGGACACATGTTCAGCAAGAAATTCTCACATCAAATGAATGATGGCTGCCTGTGGAAAAGAGATTTTCTCAGAATATATCATGTCAGAAGCAGGAATAATATATTTATCTGATCAGAGAAAATGTTTTGTAGAAATATGGAAGTCAATGCATATGCTATCAAAATCACTGCTGCTTGTTGCATGATTCCATTCTTGATTTTTTTTTTTTTTCACAAACTTTCAGTCAAAAGTAGTTTTATTTATAATCATATAATGTTTAATTATGTGACTTCCCTTATTTTAAAATGTATTGAAGTTCATTATCTTTCATTAGATTACAGTGTGAAGATTTACATGTACTGGCATTACAACAACCTATAAATGATATATATCTACATGCAGCTCTATGTATTCATTTGCTTTAAATTTTCAAATACAGTTAAAAACTTAAAATACAGTTCTGAGATGCATAAAAATGTGCCTGCTTTAGATCATTTAGTTAAAGGGTGATTTTAAGCAAGAGAGTGCCGAACAAAATTGCTGGTAGTGGCCGGGTTAAAATTTAGATTTTTACAAATGAACTACATATACTTGCAGTAGAAACCCTCAAGAGGTAATTCTTAATTCAATTTCAAAACAAGTCATTGACACTGATAAATAAATGTTTGTGTTACAAATTCTCAAAAAAAAAAAATTCATCCTTGAATAAGTATTTTGCGTCTAAATGTGAAATTAAGTTTGATAGCTGCATGAATATTATTGTTACAATGTTGAAAGGATGTCATTTTCAGGCAAAGATGTCAAAGTGCATTAATTTTGATCGTCAATAATGATGGTTTTTTTGTTATCTTAAAATTCCAGCAAATTTTATGCAATATATATGATCACATTGAGGAGTTATATTTATTTGTGCTGAACAAACTATATACTTATACTCATAAATGTGTGTAGGTATTGATTGATTTCAAAACTCGGTCGACAAATGTGAAATATCCAATAATATAATACCAGGGACCTATCTATGTATATAACTACATATACATGTATAGGCATGTATTAGTCTCTCTGATATTCATATATTAAGCATTGAATGTCTAGATTCATATGGCATGTTCACTATACATGTATATTGATTTCATGTTTATCTCATTATACCCCCCGCAAACGAAGTTTAGGGGGGGGGGGTATATTGGAATCAGCATGTCCGTCTGTCTGTCCGTCTGTCTGTAGACGAGATTTTTTGGAAACTGTTGCAAGGATTTGTCTGAAAATTTGTACACTTATTATTTGCCATATGAAGGTGTGCACCTGATATTTTCATCATGATTGGTTAATTTTTTTTTTTTTTTTTTTTTCATTTTACAGGTGTGTTTTTTTTTTCATTTTTATTATGTGGTTTTGTCCGGATCTGTTCCGTGAGACTATTGCATAAATTTGTGTGAAAATTTGTACACTTATTATTTACCATATGAAGATGTGCACCTGATATTTTCATCATGATGGATAATTTTTTTGCATTTTACAGGTGTTTTTTTTTTTTTCATTTTTATTGACTTAGTCATTTCGGGTTCATGTCTAAGGTTTGAGACATAGAATCTAGAACATCTGTACAAAAATGTGAACTACAGCGTAAAACTACTCATTAGAACTAAAAAAAATCACAAAGTATTAAAAACAGTTTTTACATTACACAGCAGATAGTGTAAATCCATTTGTCCCTTGGGAGTAATGAGTGGACATGCATCCAGTTAAAGATTAATTAATGAGTTCAGTGTGGGAAGCTGTTAGGGCATCTCTGATCAAGCAGGTCTTATTTATATCTCCTGGGAATTGGGCAGAAAGAAATAAAGATCTCTGTTGTCTAAGTCTCTTAATTGTAATTTATGTCTGTCGAAATACATAGTTACTGGAACCAGCCTTTTATTTTCAAAATGAGTTTGATATAAAGGTATTAAGATCAATTTGATTTTGTATAATTAATTATGAAATTTTTTTCAACAATCAATTTGCAGAGTGTCATGTCTCACAAAGATGACAGATAGTTGCAAATTATTTTTTCAATGTAATAAAAAACACTGTAATTATTAGTATTGATGTTTTATTAGGCTGCATCTTAGTTTCATTCATTAAAAAAAATATAATGAGTAATCAAATTTTCACTCTTAATGTTTAAGCAAATTGTGAACACCTCTCACATCTAGAAAACATTAGTGATTTGGTACCTTCTCTGAAAAACCCAGCGGGGGGTATTTGTCCCTTTTGGACAGTTCTAGTTAATAATGTTTTGAAGTCTTTTCTAGTCTATGAAAGTTTTATGTATGATTTTTCTCATAATTTTTTGGAAGGTTTATTAACTAATCCTCGTTATATTGAAGGTTAAGTTGCTTTGAATTTGTCCTGTGCATGTGAAGAATGTATGTGATAATATTTTGTAAATGCCACTAGAAAGTTGATGTATTTTATAAAATTGTCAAACATAACGTAGGAAAAAAATGACAGAGGAAATTCGGTATGAATATTTTAAATATCATTAGTGTAAAATACCATAAAAATGAAATGAATGACTCGTAGAAATGAATGTATATATGTCACAATTACACCAAATTGCTATATTTTGGGGGATTAAAAATCTTTCTTATAGATTTGAAAAACACTCGGTAAATTGAAGATTTCAGAAAGTGTAGAGTAAATTCGGGCTATTTTTTTTTTCTATAATTTGCCTGATTACCATATCTTTTTTACCTTGTAAATTAATTTTAAATCTTTGAATATTTAATCAGACGAAAGTCTAAATATTTGTCATTATATGGTCAATTGCAAAAATTGAGATGAAATTTCATGTAAATTCATGAAAACTCAGATTTTTGAAAAAAATATCGAGGAAATTCGGATAAAATGTATTTATTGAATATTGAGGATTTCATGTTTTCTTTTCACCAGCTCATTTCATATTAATTAGTGATCAAAAATAATTATTAACTTTAATTTTATGGTGAAAGATATTTTTTCAGGCAGCAAAATTTATTCATGTGCACAAATTTCAAAACTTCCCTGTGTAAAAGTACTATTTTTAGGACTTACTTTCAAATGTCCTTGACCGAAAATCGAGGCTGATGACACCAAAGTTTTTGGATGTTAAAATAGTGTACACAGTCTGAATATTGAGTATTCAGAAAATCAAGATTCTGCCACTATAAGAAATATGAGAAGAATCCATCTTTAAACGTACAATTGAAAATCAACTGTAAGAAAGTTTCAATCTCGCTCTCTATATATAAATGACAGATTTTTGCCAAGTGTGAAAAACCATTGTCAAAAACATCGAAATCTTCTGCTAGTTTATCACTCAGGTGACCTATTGCTATCTGTTTTTGTCCGTAGTCGTCCCTTAACTTTTGAACATTTTCAACTTCTTCTCCAAAACCGCTCAACCAATTTCAACCAATTTTGGCATATCGCATCTATGGGTAAATGGAAACAAAAATTGTGAATTTCATGGTCCCTGCCCCCCTGGGGCCCGAGGGGTGGGGCTAAAACCACCAAAATTGATGCAATCTTTAATATTCTTCTTCTTTACTCCTGGACACCAAGCAGTAAAACTGTTGGCGTGATTGTAATAAACATTGAGCCCTCTACCAAAATTTTGAAATTCATGGCCCCAGGATCAGAGGTTCTGGTTCTAGGGCGGGGCTATATAGATCATATAGTGAAAATGCATTATTTCTCTGAAAATCTTCTTCTCTGCTCCTGGGTATTATTTAAACAAACTAAGTGCATGGTTATGATAAGCATTGATGCCTTTGCTAAAATTGTGAATTTCATGGCCCATGGGTCAGTGGTTCTGGTGTTAGGGTGGAACTCTATTGGTTATATAGTGAAAATGCATTAATTCTTTGAAAATCTTCTTCTCAGCTCCTGGGTATTATTTAAACAAAGTAAGTGCATGGTTATGATGCACAAGGATGCTTTTCCAAAATTGTGAATTTCATGCCCCCCTGGGTCAGGGATTCTGGTGTTAGTGCGGGACTCTATTGATTATATAGTGAAAATGCATTAATTCTTTGAAAATGTTTTTTCTCTGCTTTCGGGTATTGTTTAAACAAATTAAACTAAGTGCATGATTATGATTCACAAGGATGCCTTTTACAAAATTGTGAATTTCATACCCCCTGGGTAATGGGTTCTGGTGTTAGGGCGGAGCTCTATTGATTATATAGTGAAAATGCATTAATTCTTTGAAAATCTTTTTCACCGCTACTGGGTATTGTTTAAACAAACTAAATGAATGGTTATGATGCACAAGGATGCCTTTTACAAAATTGTGAATTTCAAGGCCCCAGGGTTGGGCCGGGGGGGGGGGGGCTCTTTTGATAATATAGTGAAAAAGCATAATTTCTTTGATAAAATATTGAAAATGCATTATTTCTGTTAAATAATCATGTCTGCCCCTTAGTGTTCTTTGTTTTGTTTGTTTATTGCTGCTTAACGTCCCTCTCGAGAATTTTTTACTCATATGGAGACGCCACCACTTGCCGGTGGAGAGCTGCAAATTTTGACCTATACTCGGCACTCAGGGCCATTGAGCAGTGAGGGATGTTCTTCGTGCCAACACCTACTGCGACACGGGACCTCGGTTTATACGGTCTCATCCGAAGAAGCGGTCTCCACGTCCCACAGTGGGATTCGAACCCCCGACGTAAGGATCAACTCCTTACTCCTCGACTCTAGAGCAGACGCTCTAACCACTGCGCCACGCGGGCGACCCCCTTAGTGTTGAGCAGATAAACAAAGTGCATAGTTATGATGAACAATTGTGCTTCTTACAATTTTTTTAAAACTTGTGGTACCAGGTTTTGGTGTTTCGTGGGAAGGGGGGGGGGGTATATTGATAATATAGTGAAAATGTGTTAATTCTTTGAAAATCTTCAACTAAGTGCATAGTTATGATGATGAGGGTACCTCTACCAAATTTGTGAATTTCATGACCCTGGGACATGGGTTTTAGTGTTAGGATAGGGCTGTGTTGAATCTGTAGTGAAAATGCATTATTTCTTTGAAAATTTTTTCTGCTCCTTGGCAAATCGCAGGCAATCAGAATAGAAGTTTTAATAAGCAAGGGTATTTTTACCAGATTTTTGAACATCAGGACCATTTGGTCAAGTGTTCTGGTCCTGGCCATCGCTTTATTAATTTGTATTCTACTTAGAGAAGTTATTCCCCTTTGCTATTCACTTTTGATAATTAATCACTTTAAATAATGTAGTATGTATTTGAAAGACTAAGAGAATTATATATGCAAGAAATGTTATTGTATAATACAAAAAGCACTTTCATAGTTTTAATGATCAGGTAGACTTGTAAATAATAAATAAATCAAAATGAGACAAAAATAACTTATAAAATGTTCTTCAAAGACCAAGAGAGGCCAATGTGAGAGGTCACAATATGGGGTTAAAAGTAGTACGAAAGAACTGATAGTTTGTTAATTGTCTGCATTGCGAAAGTGATAAATGGGGGAAAGATTAGAATTTGATTTATGAGTTGTTACTGAATACTAGACTAATTATTTCATTGATCCTGATCTTCCTATTTCTCTTGCTTTTGGGCAACAAAGCTTCATCTATCAGTTTATTTTATACTTTATGGATCCTCTAAATTGTTGTATTATGCTCAGGTGACCGTTCAGGCCCTTGGGCCTCTTGTTAAGAATATTTCAAGTCTTGTCTTAGTTCTTTTTCTAGGGCAGGAAATCACTCTGTGATATTAGTTTGTAGGAGGGAAAAAATTGTAAAATTCAATATTAATGTGATTCATTACGTGATTATTTTTTTCTTTTGTCCATGTTACTGTCATAGTAACAGTTTTATAAGTATGTCAGATTGTCAGATTTTACATCAAAGCACAAAAAACAACAAATGAACATTTGTTCAAGTATGTTTACTAGTATTTACAATTATTCAGGTACAGTTAAACAGAAAAGAAATCTTAGTACATAAATGAACAACTGAATAAAAATTACCAAATATCGATTCATGAAAATAACATAAGTCCATTCATTCAAACTATTAAGAATACTAACAGTTGCATTGCTTAATACTGAATGTTGAAACTTGTAGGTTTACATAAACTGATGATTCAAACAATGAAAAATATGCTACTGGCCTTGGTTGTTGCCTGGATATTAAGAGATACAGCTCATCCCAATCTAAACCTGTAATTATGAACTTATATTTCATGAATTTTACAAGTAGGAGAGGGAGGACTCTACGTTCATTATCAAAATCATGAAATTTTCTCACAAAACCGCAGAAGTAGGGAAAAAAATAAAGATAAAATTCATTGTAACAAGTGAAAAAAAAAAACACCCTGGGCAAACAAATTTCGTGTTTTAGTGACTGTCACAAATTTCACATTTTTGTCAGAGTGGTAGCTGCTCATATCATTCATGAACGTTTATCTGCTAGATGTTATGAGCCATGGAAAAGATTTCCTCAGGTGTTGTGTATTCAAAATGTAAAACAAACGTAGTCATACCCAGGAACTTGACCTTAAGTCGTAGGAACACAAATTTCACAAACTATATCTGATATGAGGCTAACTGCTCAATAGAACCATGCCAAAAGTTTGCCAGCTAGATATTAATGAAAAAAAGATCTTCAAAGGTATAAGAGATTTCAATATTAATATGACAAATTTACCTCTACCGTGAAGTCTAAGCCCTGAACCCCGGGGATATGGATTTCAAACTTTATTTAAAAAGTTAGTCTCCTATTATAATCATGCAAGTCCAATGAGCCCTAACTCCGTCACCAGGGCACTCTGCAATATGTCAATGTATTAATTAGAATTTTTTCTGCTAGAAATCTACAAGCTAAGGAAATGAAGGCGATTTTAAACAAGATATGCACTTTTAATATACATGTATTACTATTTTGCCCAATCTTGGGCCTTAACACTTGACCCTGGGGGCATTTATTTCACAGTTTTGGTATAAGACTTTATTTCTTCAAAATCATGCAAACAGTTGGTCTGCTTGATGTTGTTGGAAACAGAACATTTTATGAGAATGGATTTCATGGCTCAGCTCAACCCTTTGGGCCAAGAATGCCTAGGAACATGAAATTTTTCGCTCAACTTCATTCATAGATGCTTCATAGAAAATTCGATTAAAATTGACTGGCTCAGGTGACCTTAAAATTGATGAAGATCATATGCACATTTTATACGTTTGTGATATATGATTAGATCATGTACATTGTGCTTCAATCATTTCTTTGAAATGTTCATTGATGTTTGAGCACAAGACGCTAAAATGCCTTTAAAACACATAATTATAGGGCAGATATTTATTCCATATCAATTCATTTTATGGGTATTCTTGAAACTTGCACGCAGAAAAGTATAGATAGTTTTCAGTAGGCCCAAATTAGCAAGAGTTATTTTCCGTTGGCCGCCATATTAGAGGTCAACATGCTCATATTCCTTCATTATTTAACCAACTTTGACTTATTATACTGGCCATTGTGGGGTAGGAAGCATTGTTTTTCTGAAAAATATACATTTGTTAAAGCCTCCTTTATTTCATAATTTTTATTCCATAAGATTTCCCCCCCCCCCCCAAATATTTCTGGTACACCCTCTTAGATTTGGTAGGACAAAGAGGAAAAAATACCAGGTTGACCACCAAGATGGCGGCCAAGGGAAATAAACTCGGAGAGAAAATACGTCATATGAAAACTATCTGTTGGTCATATTTTCATATACGGTTAAAGGGTTTATAAGAAAGATTTTGCTTTGAAATTTAGAATTGTCTAGGTCTTCATTTTCTTTAATCTCAAATTTACTTATCCAAGAAAGAATTTTTGTAATATTAGATCTGAGTATTGTTTGTGTCATAACTCTAAAAGGGTTGGTTGTTAAATGGGGGGTTTAACCTATTCCAATAATCGTATATAGGTGTATTATGGAAGGCGGACGCTGATGCATATGCATGCATTATTTGTATCAATTCAATGGTATCTTTCTGAGCGAGGTCAGGGAGATGTATTATAAATTTGTCATATATCAAGTAAGACAATGGAAACAACATTTGTAAACATGATTGAATTTTAAAATTTGAATTCTTTCTTATTTTATTAAAGACTGAAATTTGTCTCAGACAATATTTTGTATTCTTGTCGAAGTTGACATTTTTATGCATTGATGTCTTTGAATTTGTTTATAAAATTTATGGAATTTTTCAACATGTGCATAAGGCACTACTTTTTTTCTTAGGCAAAAGGTACGAATCCTGTGAATATAATCTATGATATTAAATGGATATCGATGCCCATGATTTGTATATTCAAATACTTTCCTAAACATGTATATTTGGTAGATTGTGGAAATATCATTTGCATAGAGTTCAGTTATCAGTTGACATATTTCATTTTCTAAAATTGTTAAACATGAAAGCTTTTTCACAGACCTTCTATTAATTTTGTGTAGGTAGTGATAACATGAGCACGTTGCAGACTGATTTGGAAAAACAAAAGTATGGAAGTCCATTATCACCTTAAATGAAAGTGATACAAAGTCCTTTTGATAAAAAATGTTAGTGTCAATCGCTCTTTGATATGGAATACTGTGTTTGAAAAAGAAAGCAAACTGGCTAGGTTCAACTTGATATTTGTTTCGGCATTCTAAAACATCTGTATCTGCATTGTCAATAAGAATATAAATAAGATTTGAAAATCCCTTTGCAGCAGCAATATGAACAAAGCTTAGTGTATCCAGTCTGCGAAAACAGCTTAGAGTACAACAACCGAAAGAAAAAGAATAACGACGTAACGTCATTTCGACTATTTCAGGATGTGAATAGGGTACTAAATTTGGGTCACTTGCATAAAACATCTTATTAATTACATATATTGTCTTTGGGAATAAATACTTTAACTTTGCAATGATACATGGAGCAAGATGGACAACATGATCTATGTAAAGGAGAAAGGCCGAAAACTGTCCATTCTGTGAGAGAAAGAACTAATCGAGGGCCGTAGGCCCGAGATTAGTTCTTTCTCTCACAGAATGGACAGTTTGAGGCCTTTCTTCTACTTAAAACATGATTTCCTTTGTTTTGAAAATTAAATATAAAATGTACAAAATGACAGGTAGCACACATACAATGGCAAGTTCATTGTTTACGGAATGGACAGTCACAGGTAAGCTAGGGATGCAGCGCAATTTGCTGAATAGCCATTGTGTTTCCAGATGAAAATAACAAAAGGTTTCTGTCTTAAGAGTGGACAGTTACAGGTGGATTTTGCGGGATACTAGTATTTATACAATTATGCGATGCTTCAAAATCAGTTTACAGTTTGCGTTGTAAAGGCATACCTGTTTTCCTGTGATGGAGAGGGTATATGACAGAATCAAATTCTTATAAACCAAAATATGCACAAAATTAGTGATATTTGGATCTGGAAACAGAAAAGGAAGAGTAAAAGAAATATATTAGCCAAATTTTGACCCAAAAATGAACTTCGACGACAGATACAGATGATCAAATTCAAATCAAACCTGGAAATGTTTTATTTGAATTCTATTTTTGAGGATATATTAACTGCAGCAGTGTAATGGTGAGATGCAAATTGTGTTCTGAGTGTTGGATTAGCCATGAGCCAATCTTCGACCTGAAATGTTTTTCAAATCAAATCTGGAAATGTTTCATTTTTATTTATTTTCTACCGAAATATTAACTGCAGCAGTGAAGTGTTCATGGTGCAAACTTTTTCTGGGTGGAGGATTTAATATTAGACGTACTTCTATCTGAAAATGAATTCTCCTCCAGGGAATGGTTTTTCCGAAATTAAAATCAAATGTGAAATTGTGTCATTTGAATTCAGGTTTTGTGAAAATAAAGTTTTGGGTATTGAAATAATGTGCATCATTCATGGATTTAAAAGAGTAAAATCGAGTGGATGCTGTGTAGATTTTGTGTTCTAGATTAACTTTGGTCTCCGCGTTCTTTTTGTTATTTACATGTAAATTAAGAAGTATTTAATATATTTGTTTTTGTTTCCCTCTTGAACACATTCCAAAGTTTACCTGTAACTCTCCATTCTGTTTGTTTTAACTGTCCATTCCTTTTGAAAAAACTGTCTATTCTTAAAAGAATGGACAGTTATCCAAAAAGAATGGACACTTACAGGTAACTTAATGGATTGTTTGAGGAGTAAGCTCAACATTAAGCTATAGAATGGACAACACAAACAAAAGGTTTACGTCACAATCATGTTTTAAATCGAATGCAGGAAGTTTTCATGTATCAACGAAATTAAGCACATATATATTCCCTCCATTCATTATGGCATTGAGCGGTCTGATTTGTTTGCACTTTTCCAAAAATGTTTCAATTTTATCAGTAAGCCTTGTGTCATTAAAAATTTCATAGATTGGCCAAAATTTCCTTTGGCTGTCATACAAGATATACCAAAGAGATCCATCTTGATTATTGTTGCAGGAGTTTCCTATAAGATCACTTAAAAATAATGAAGAGAGCAACAGATTGGGATACGTAGATTTTCGAATAAGAAGTCTTAGAAACACCTTGACCTTTTTATCACTTGTTGTTATGGTCTCATAAAATCTTTGATAAAAAAGTTTTATCATATAAAGCAAATAAAATCGATTTTTGCCCAATGCCTTGTACAAGAAGGAAAAAACATCTCGTTCCTTGATAAGATTTGTATTATTTAATGCAGAAAAGGCCTCAAAAGCAAATTGTTCAAATGGATCCAGTATTTGCAAGCGGAGATTCAAACATCCTGGTCTACCGAATAAATCTGTCATGCTACAGTTGTAAGGCAAATGTGAGAAATAATGTTCAAGTATTGGCTGATATGCTGGCATGTTCTCGAAGAGAACGTCTAAAACTGACATGTTAAACTTATATTTTGTAAGATAATTATATGAATTAATCTTTTTACCAGTTATTGTCCTATCATAGCAGCATAATGTAAAGGTGTTCTTCCGTCAATATCTCTTTCAGTGACTAGCCTTTCATAACTTCTTATAATATCCTGGTACAAAATACTCAAAGTCGTCAGTCCTGATGTTGTAAATAATAAGTAATGTAAAATATTCTTATTACTGTTATCTCTGACATTCAAAACCAATGTCTGATTTTTTGCTAAGATTTGCTGTAAGATAAAAACATTACCACAAAGTATTGGATAGTGAGCAGGCGTTGATCCATTCAAAGTTCTATCTGCTAAATGCAAACCAAAGTCAAAATCAGATAAGATAAAATTGTGGTTGTAGCAGGCATAATGCATAGGAGTCGCACCATCCAAATCAGTTGCATTCCATAATGAGTCGTTAATTTGCTTCTTGGTTAGAGATTTCAATATTTCAAACTCTGCATAAATTGCCACTATATGCCAAAATGTAACACCTTTAGAACACAATTTAGGGTCCTTTATATATTGCCTGCGGCATACAGCTCTGCATGTATCATTAAGAGGTAGCCCAGTATTTATAAAATAAAGAAGAACATCTTTTTGATTGAATGCTACTGCAGTGATCATAGGAGTCATTCCTCGTGCATTTGTGCATTTCAATGCATTTATCTTCTTTTTTGTTAAGACCTTGACAACATCTAAATCTAAATCTAAACATATAAATAGTAAACGTTGATCGTCCTTTAAAACGTAATATTTATCATCTAGTTCGGAAAGTAGTCTTGGGTCTCTGCTTTGTAATCTTTCTTTTCTTTTTGGTACCCAGTAAATGGCATCATTGCAAGGTAAACAGTGGTCGATAGCATTATGAAAGAGAAGATATTTTACAACAAATACGTGTCCATTTTTAGCAGCAAGATACAATGAGTGATTGAAGCTGGACGTCCAGTCACAATCTTTCGATGGCATGAGAAGAATAAGTATGGGAACATGTCCTTGTTCGGATGCCAAATGAAACGAATTAAGGTATTCAATGTATAAATACCATTTTTTGTGCCTAATAAATGAATGGTCCGATTTTTTAAAATATGGTAGCATTTTGAAGGTGATATCAAACAAAAATACTCCACCAAAGGAATTTACCAAATTTTGATTATTTTGCAATTAACTGTACCTTGAAGTTAACATTGAAGTCTATGGGCAGCGCATGTGTTATTAAAATATTGTAAAAAGTAATTTAAATTTCATACAAATCTCTTGGTGAATATATGCATAAACTCTTTCTTTATTAAAATATAAAATAAAATGAATCATTCACCATAGATATTTTGAAAAAATTAAAATTTTCTTCTTTTCGTCAAGGGCAGATAACTCTTCAAAAACTTTAAGGTGCAAAATGACTGGTTTCCTACATGTTATCTGTCATGTGAATTTGATTCATTTCACTTTCATCGTTATCTAGCAATGCATTTTTAACTTGTTTAAGATGATTCAAAATTGTTCAAAATCCCTTCATTATATATTGAATACCTTAAGACCTATACCATTTTCCTAGCAGAGATTTACTTTATATTTCATAAGAAGTTTTACGACACCTGAATTTCCATTTTGAGAGGCAATGTTTAAGAGACTGTAACCCCAGTGTGTATATCATACTTGGTAAGAGCTATGAGGTCTTGTTTAAGTGGAAATTGACTGAAAGCAGGCTGTGGTCGTTTGAAATTAACATTTGCGCCACTTTCAATTAAAGCACGAAGGAAATTTTCATTGCCATATGCAGCAGCAACATAAGATACCGTTAAATTTCCAGAATCTCTCTTGTCAATATCAGATCCAGATATAAACTGTATAACAAGTTTCATAGTGTGATATGAATCTATTGATGCGGCTGTGTAATGCGTTAGAAATGTCGATTCACTTTCGTTTATTCTGTGACGAACAGCATCTATCAATTGCTTCTTGAGTGTTACATTCATTGAACTGGCCACGTGTCTAAATATTTCAATCAAATCCGATCGATTCAGGACTAAATTATGTTCATTTAATTGGCTAAGCCAGTACTGAGTTGATGGCCATTTTGTTTTGAAACATAAAATTCATTTTCCATTTTGTCCTGTTTGGAAAAGAAATCAGCAATCCTTTTATGAGAAAGTGTGACAACTCATTGGAAATAAAGCGAGAAAACACTAATTTCGTATGTATATCATTGATGTCTAAAATTTTATAGATCCATGCGAGGCATTCTTATCAAGATCTGAACTGGATAAAAGATTTTCAATTTGTTCATTTACAGTAGTATTATCTAACCTTCTCTTTATGAATTTCTTAATATCCTCTAATTTTTTTTTCCAGAAAAGAGGATTATGGTAAACAAGCATTCCTGGAGGAAGATTATCGCGTATATGTGAGATATTTCTAGAAGTGAATAAAAACTTTAAGTTAGCTGGCAATAAATGAACTCTTTCACTTAATAATGAAAAAATATTTCCTGAGCCAATTTCAATGCACTCATCTAAAGCATCTATAATGAAAATTAATTTGTTGAACTCTAGTTTTATTCTGCGATGTGGATTCAAAATACCAAAATCAAAACAACCATATGGCTCCTTAATACATTTCCTACTAAAGAGATACTCGTTTGCCATGCTGTCTGTTTGTATAATGTTTCCAAATTCAGGTAGTACATGAGCAAGACTAACAGCCATATTGCAAACAAATATACCTGGTATCATTGTTGATTCAAAATCATAGCTACATAAATGAATGCCTATCAAGTTTTTGTAGATAGGAAAGGCTGGGGAAAGCTTAGTACTGCTACAAGAAATATGTGAAACAAGTGCAGTTTTACCAAAACCTATCTCTGCAGCAAGTAGCACGCCTCTTTCATCCGTATTCAGAAGATTGTAAGCTATATCTTCGATGAGCCATTCCCTTCCAACAAAGTGCCTGCGAGCCTTTATAAAGTAATCAAAGTATATGTCACTCTTCCAAGGAAAGGTGAAATCCATGGTTTTGCATTCTACAAAGAAATATAGAAAACTACATTAAGTTTGAAATCTCTCTCTCTCTCTCTCTCTCTCTCTCTCTCTCTCTCAGTTGAACGATAAATGCATAAATTTTGTTTCAAATATATATATGTTTGTGTTAGAATTTAAGATTATTTACAAGGTATGGCTCTCCATGATGGTCTAAAAATAATCAGCTTCATGCCTCTCTCTCTCTCTCCCTCTCATGTAATTTTCAAAATTACCTCCATGAAGTTCAAAGATGTCTGTATTTTGGTTGTCTGTCTTATTACTGTTGCTCAATTTTAATGTCATCATAAATATGAAAAACATCACTAAAATAACTCCTAACATAAAAATGCAATATCTCTTTTGTTTACTGCGTTGTTCTTGACTACCTCCGCACTCTGTTTGCAAGGTATTTTCCATGAACTTTTGGATTTTTGTCTTCACTTTCACATTATTACTGGAATTACTGGGATAATTATTAAAAACGCTTAATAATTTTGTAACTACTGAACATTGTAGTCTTTGGCTTTTAAGTTTTAAATTTAATATAGTCATTACAGATTCCTTGCAAATTTGATTGGTACGAATGGATCTGTGATCAAGAGAGTCCAATAACGTGTCTAAACATGATATCAAATCTTCTTCATTTACAATAAATGACGTGTTGTGGGCAAAATGAATGTTTCGCACAGCACGAATTCTGTTCATCAAGTCTGTATTCTGTCCTATTTCAAAATAACGGCAGTTGTCGAAGAGCGACACGATCTTCGATATTTTACTTGTACAAGGAATTGTTGGATTTTTACAATTATGCACAAAGACGTTTGCAATTTGATTTATTGTAGATGGTTTACTGTCTCTACCCCAGGAACTCGATTCAAAATACTTCCATTGAATGCGATTAATATGGCCTGGATATCTCATATACCGACAAAGTTCTTCTCTCCATTTTGAACAAGTGAGACACCATTCATTAAACCTTGATTTTTTCTGTTTGGGACAGTCGTTATTGCACGGTAAATATCCCGAACACTTAGTAGATAACTTCACATACCTATCATCCATTGCCTTTTTCACAAGATCTTGTAATCCTTCTTGAGTGTACTTCAAGGCAACCACCAGAGTGATGTAATTTGTGAATTTTTCATCTGCTGTACACGTATCCAAAGAGAACGCCATTTTGTATTTTGATTTTTTTTTTTTTTTTTTTTTTTTTTTTTTTGTGGCACGTTTTACCTTGTTGACTGGGATATTGAATTAACGGAGTGGATTGCGGTTGTTTAAAATTGCATTAAATTGCATTAAAAGTGCAGTTTAGAAAAGCAGAGAGAGAAGCTCACGTTAGAAATTTCTTTACAGATAAATCATTGTGTCTAAAAAATTACTTGTTATTCGCAATTACATTTTCTAGCATAGATTGCGTAAAGAATATAAAAAAATGCAAGTTGTTATTCTTTTTTAAAATAAATTTTCCAAATGTGGCATACGTGTATATATGTAGGTATATATGCACTACATAGCATCTTATGCACAGTGTCCACACACCTATATATGATCAGTACATGTATACTGAAAAAAAAATAATTTAGGGGTACCGACCCTCTGACAAGAGAGATAACTTTCCAAGTAAATACTATTCATAATTTTCATCATCAGAGTTTCATTATCAAGCCCTCATAGTAGTCATTTCGATCGAACATTACGTATGATGGAAACATTACCTTCTATTTCCTTTGCCTATACTTTTCATATTGTTTTATTATATATTATAACAAAAACATTTAAATTCAGTATTAAAAGCCTTATAAATTTTGAATAAGTTCTATCTTTTTTAAGAACCATTTTAAAAATTGTTTAATGTTTCAAGTACCAAATGAAGAATTTTAATTAGTATTACATTTATTTTCCACTGAAAAAAATATAAGAAAGATAACTCTTGCTAACAGATATATTTTTTTTCTTACAACTACATACAGCATTGTGATATTCTGACTTAGGAAGCAGCGCTTTATTATGTTTTCTAATATGAATTTATAGGTATAATACCAAATATTATTTTCTTATACACCTCATATTTTTAATTTTATGTTGTGATATTAAATTATTACTCTTTCTATCCTCTGTGTTAAAATTTCTTCATATCATGCTCTGACAAAAAAAAAAAAAAAAAAAAAGAAAGAAAGAAAGAAAGAAAGAAAGAAAGAAAAAATCATTTCTTAAAAAATAGGCAGCGCTTCATACCTCATATTGTTTTCCATTTGAAGCTGATGCTAATTAGCCATTGATGAAAATCGATGTTGGGAAGTTTACAAAAAACAGAGGTTCATTAATCCTTAAAGCAACTTTAAAAATTCACATAAATACAGTGTTAAATAATTTAATGATATATTTTCCAAATAATAAATTCACATAAATACAGAGTTATATAATTCAATGATATATTTTCCAAATAAAGTATGGTACACTTTTACATGGCATATACATTATATATATATAAAGAACTAAGTACGTTACGTTTTATTCGAAGGCCCACAATTTTTCGTATTTTCAAATACACGTTTGCAAAAATATAACTGCTATGTACATGTAGAAGAAGATTGGTAGTTTTGATATATGCATAACAAAATTTCACAAGTACGTTGATTAGAGGTATTCACATGATTTAAACATCCGTTCTTTCCGTAAATTGCTATTTTTCCCACTATTTTTACAACAAATTCCCAAAATTGAAGTAGTGCACATCCCTCGAGCAAAATAAAACATATATGTTTAAAAATAATTTGATAAAAGACAAGCAAAAATAATGGTAAGAATTTGCTCGAGGAATGTGCAGTATGTTAATTTTGACATTTCATGACTATTTCCGGTGGCGGATACCAAGTTAGTCGAGAGGCGAATTCTTATCTAGGAGTAATAATAATGGTGCATTTCGTGTAATAATGTTACAAAATAAATTTATTATTGATTGACCATATTTATATTGCTCATACAAATATATTTGTCATGAAAATAGCATAAAAACTAAAAAAAATGTTTTATAGAAATGGCATATTATTTTATACAAGTAAGCCTTACACTTGATAATGTTGCCAGCAAGAAGGGAAGAGATCAATTTAATGAACTAAAGCAATAAAATAAAAATGTTCAGCTGACTAATGAAATCACTAAAAGTATTATTGCAGAAAAGAAAATGCTTTAAAAATCCGAGCCTTTATTTCATTTTGCTACTGAAACGGCCTAGTTGACGTCTGCATCTATGTAAATAAATTACGCAATAAACTCAAAGATGACGTCACGATAAGTCCCCTTGCAACACATTATTTTTTGGAAAGGGGGGGGGATAAATTCTTAATCTTTTTGGATGCCGTTGGTCAGGACTGATCAGATTAATTAATATTCTGAAGTCTTGTATTTTCAGTCATTTATACACGTGCATGGTTGATGTTTGAATATATTTTCAGATTTTACAATTCGACGCACAATATAAGCGTGTTGCATCTGCATAAGTTTATATTGTAGACATTGCTGTTAATATTATGCATATAAAAACAAAGACTCATATTTCACCTAGTAAAATTTTTCACCCGTATATTCTACTTAAGATCATTCCACATATAACAGAGTTGTGATTTCTTATCTGTCGAGGATCCAGTGAAGTTGAAAGAAGACTAGAATGAGAAAGCGAGAGAAAGGTCCAAAAAAGAATTTCGGACAAAAAAAAAATAATTAAAAAGCTGTATCGGATGAGGGGTTCACTTTTCAGCAAGATTACCTGTCACTAAATTCTTTCACCCCATTACGAGGGTGTATGTGTACCACACAATTTAATATAAATACTGTGGAACAAAATTATCTGTCTGAAAACAAGTTATTTATCAGGCACGAAGAATCAGGGACGCAGGCCTAGGGCCCCTTCCCACTTTTTTCCAAACTTTGAAAATGTTCATTGAAAGACTGCCCCCTCCCTCCTCTGTTTGCCGTAGCGTAGGTAAAGTTTAGGAATTTAGTGTATTGGGGGAAAAATTGGTTGTGAAAAAAAAAAGTTTGAACCTACCGTGAGACGGGGCCTCGGTTTCTAAGATCTCATCCGAAAGACCGGCAACTTTCACTTCAAAGTGCCGAGCGCTAGAACAGTTGCTACCTATTTTTTTATCGACTTAGGTCGGTCGCGGCCGAGATTCGAACTCACGACCTCCCGATCACGGAGCGAGCGCTCTACCTGAAATGGATTGAAAAGCAGGCATAGATGCCTATGATCTTTCTCTCCATAGGTTTGGTATCGAAGGCTTACAATTCTTACTTAAAGATAGGCTCTCATATTGAGCGAAACTTCAAGCAACAAAGTCAAAACTTCAAGCAACAGTATTTATCTATAATTATATGTACGTATTTAAAAAAAGATCGTAAAAGTGTTCTTCAAAGAAAGTAAATGTTTATACATGTTTATTTTTATTTTATTTTTTTTTAATGGAATATATGGAGATAACGAACAGTATTCAAGCTCAAAAGTCCATTATACAATACAAAATAGGAGCAGAGCAAACACGGACCTCCAAACATCAGAGGTGGGATCAGGTGCCATGGAGGAGTGAGCATCCCCTGCCGACAGGTCACACCCGCCGTGTGCTCCTTGTCATGATCGGGAAATAACGGAAAAATCCGTCGACAATTCAGTGTGTAAATAATGGCCTAACAATTAGTATGAAAAACGTCAGTCAGCATTTGACTCAATGATAAATTGTATTTGCTGACAAGGTCATTGTATCGACCATAGAACTTACGAAATGATGCCTTTAAACGCGACAGCTGATATTCTTGTTTCATCAACTTATTTGTCAATAATTTACCTCGTTTTAGAAATTGTACATACGTAGAGCATGCTCTTGCGTATCGAATCAACTGAGAGATATATACCCCGTATGCAGGTGATGAAGGTATATTGCTGCATAAGTAAGGGAAGTTGACGATTGAAAAGTTAAAGTCATCACGTTTATCATAAAGCTTGGTTGTTAGATTACCATTAACGTCTTTTTCAAGTAAAATATCCAAATATGAAACAGATGTGTCAGACTCTGTGGTATCTTTTATCTCAAGTTCACCAAGATATATCGTATCGACATAAGAATGAAAATAGCCATTGTTAATTGACAATACGTCGTCGATATATCTAAATGTCGAGTTGAAGGCCACAGCAAGTGTTTTCTTCTTTTCACGTACAAGATTTTGGACAAATTCTGCTTCATATGAATACAAAAAAGGTCTGCTAATAACGGGGCGCAATTGGTACCCATAGAAATTCCAATAGATTGTTGGAAGACCTGGTCTCCAAAAACCACATAGATATTGTCAATCAGAAACTCAAGCATCTTTTTAATGTCAACTTCAGAGTACTTGTGTGTATAATTAGAATGTTTTTTCACAAAATAATTTTGCAAATGACCAATGACAAGGTAAGTATATTTACGAGTTCCATTTTTATTGAAAAAGCAGCTGTCAATGATATCAAAAAGCCTGGACTTTAATTTATCGTGGGGAATGGTTGTGTATAAAGTTGAAAAGTCGTAAGTTTTTAAGCTGTTCATTTTGGTGAAATCTTGTGATTTCAAATTTTCCAAAAGTTCCTTGGAATTTTTAAGTATCCACATCTGATTTACACCACTTCTCGAATATATTGTTGCACAGTACTCTTGAAGTTTCTCCTTCACCACTGTTAATATCTTAGTGAGGAGTAAAGATAGAGGCTTGGTTGAACATTTACTGGAACCCGCTATGTATCTTTGTTTGTAAGGATTTTTATGAAGTTTCGGAATCCAATATAAATATGGCAATTCGAATTCATTTTGGTTGTTTGGAATATTAAAAATATTCAAAACTGACATATGATTTTGAAGAATTTCTTCCTTAGAAAGGGAACTATGAGTATAAGTTGGATTACCACTTGTAGAATTAAATCCAAGTTCCTCTAAAATACATTTAATATAATGAGCCTTACAAACAAAGACTATGTTGTTTCCTGCTTTGTCAGCAGGGACCAGTACGTACTGATCATGTAATCTATCTAATTCTAATTTATTTATTTTTCATTATTATTATTATTATTATTATTATTTGGAAAAGCTATACTAAGTCGGTGAAAAAAGCCTCAATAAGTTGCTAGAGGAAATGCGATAGAAAGTTGCCTATGCCAACTATCCAAGAGAAGTGCTGCATCTCTACCAGCTTTTGAAGGGGGGGGGGGGGGGGGGGGTGGGGGATACTTGACTCGTGCATTTGAGAAGGATCATCCGGTGACACATAATATTATTGATCGAATGACAGTACTTTTTCAGGGGTTTTTTTGAAACTTTTTCAGTCTACAAGACAGAAACGTTTTGAACACATTTTGTTTAGATGAATTCGAGAGTGACGCCGTGACTCGTTGGAAAGGATAGGCTTGGGAATTTGCCCTTTCAATGTTATCTATTTATTACAATTTCAAATAATTTTCGAAAATATCTTGAATGCATTCTCATAAAATATTATAGGGAATCTAACATTCTATAAAATAGTGTTAGAAGTTTTAATGCAATCTTAAAAGCAAACCAAGTAATTCAAAAAAAAAAACAAAAACAAAAAAAAAAAAAAAAAAAAAAAAAAAAACAGTGTAGTTTTTTTTAAAAATCAAACACTTTATGAATTAGAATAATCGGATACTTATAATAAACGTACTATTAAATATGCCTTACGCATCTCTCTCTCTCTCTCTCTCTCTCTCTCTCTCTCTCTCTCTCTCTCTCTCTCTCTCTCTCTCTCTCTCTCTCTCGTTTTAAAATCATATAAATTAATCTTGTCATTTTTACGTATATTGTTGGACCCAAAAACCAAACTGGTTGTCTGAGGCCTTTATTTAATTATAACCGATCGATGGGTCGACAAAACGCATTTTGGCCGAGAGCATAGTCAATAAATGTTTTGTTATACTTTTGTATCTTGTTCTGGCTTCGACTTAATAAAGGATGACTGCACTTAAGGACATGCGAAAATTGCGACAAAATAAACTTTCAAACAAGCATTTTTCTTTTAATTGCAGGAATGGTCAACATGTAATCTACAACTTTACGTTATTACATTAAATAAAAGTATGCATTTACGAAGTACGAAGCTGTTTTCAAAGTTGGGAGTCATCACAATATCTTGAATCTCCGTACGATAATGAGGACGCCCACTTTTTCACTGACTTTGTACATAGTCAGCGAATGTTTGTCTATTGTTCTCCGTTTAACCAGTAGTTGTTTATTATAGTTGTTGTGTCAAAAGGAGATTAATAGACAAACATGCGCTCATGGTTTAGAAGAGAAAAAACTGCTTCTTCTTAAATTCGCTCTCACTGTTGTAACCAAGGGCTACGGCATGTTGAATATTGTAATTCACCACGTGATGTCATACCTTAGGTAACTCTGTGAATACTAAATTCCGTCACGTGACTTGTAAGATAGCATGTTTTGTGCTAACTAGGACACTCTTCTCGAACACGTTGAATTGTCAGGCATCGATTCAAAATATTCTTTATTTACATGTACGTGCTCATATTGCTAATTTCGTTTTGAAACCTTTGTAAATACTACAGTAGTGTACTTGTGCCATAAAGGATAAAGAGAGAGATGGGAAAGAGTGATCACGTATTTTAACACATGTCATTGTTATTTCTCTAGTCTAATTTTAGAGACATTTTTACACTGTTAGCTCCACCTCTCATGCATACGTAATGTTTAATCAAGGGCAGGTAAGTGTAAAATCTTTATATTTGGAAAGGAGTAGGAACAAAAACATAGAATTATTCGATTGTATCACAGTCTAAAATCATTTTAACATTTGAATTTTGTGCCAAATTGATAGAATTCCATAGTAAATATACAAAAGTGAAATAAGGTTAAGATATAAAAGCAGCAGAAGCGACGGAAAAAGACCCAAAACCCAGTGTTAAGTGCAGTTATCCTTTACTTTAACCACACTACGGTTAAAATTGGTCAATTTCGTCACTATCGAACACCAATGAATGCAAATGAGATTTAGCTGATCTCGCCCACAATTTCGACGAAAGCGGTCCAATTTCTCATCGACAGGTCAAATATCTTACTCCGCGGCCAAACATCGATTTTTTTATGACCGCTCAGTACAACATTAGGAATGTGTATAGATTTATATAAAACCAATTTTTAAAGGTATAACAAATTTTTATCTTGTACTCTGGAAATCTTCAGAATAAACTCTGAAAATATTGTAGGGAGCAAATGTCAAAAGCGATTTGTGCATACATGTATGTGTATAAATGATAGAGGCTGTATTCGAATGATTAAAACTCTATACCAGACAAGGGCGGTCTGTGAGAAAATGGATTATCTGTAAAAATCTGAACAGAAACTTTGAGTTGGTAAAGTCATGGAAAGAGAAGGGCGCTTCACAGTTGCTGATCTTGTAAATGCACAGTTACCCTGTAAAATAATAATAATAAAAAAAAAAGCATGGACAAACAAAATTATGCTACTAGTACGATTGTTAGCAAAATAAATTAACGTTTTAATAAGTGGCTATTAGAGCAAACTGTGTGAAATGTAAAGGGAGAATTTTTATTAAAAACACCATGACGCAATGTTTTTTGACGTTATAATGTAGCTCCGGGGTTACCAAACATGTTGATTTTAAAACTAAGTAAATTAATTTCTGTTAAATCGAATGGAATGAAACTTCACATATCAACAAAATAAATATTTTTATATAAGAAAATGTGTTCTTTTCAATATTTCTTGAAAGTAATATAACGAACTTTCCAACAACTCTTGTATTTACGTAGCGTCGCTAGGTTGACGTCATAACGTCATAGTGTTATTTTCCAAAGAAACTATCTATATTCAGTTAGCTTTGTAGGAAAATTGATTTGAGATAATTGCAAAAATTAAGTTGAATTAAAAAGAGGACATCTTAGACATGTTTCAAAAAAATCTTCATCAGATTTGGGGACAGGGCCGATTTTGGTACTTAACGTACTTTCTTCTTTAAAAAAAAATGATGAAGTGAGATCAATTTTCCGTGGTATCTTCTTTTACTATGAATAACGATTATCATCTTCTTTTCAAAACTAATTGAACGTTAATTTCGCTGAAACTGAGAATTATAATTATTATGATTGCATAATTTTGAACTTAAATAAATAGAAATACATGTAAATACCTCGAGCTTCTTTTATGAGATTTAAAGTATATGATATGCATCGTAAAGTCTTACTTGATGTTTAAAAAAAAAATCTCTAGATACACTTAATTCTGAATCTGTGGACATGGTATATCCATGTAGTTCTTTTATTTAAAATAAATTGAAAACTTAGTACTCAATTTTTAATCAACTTATTCCTTTTTAGCATTTCAATGGGCCAAGATAAATAAATTGAGCACCTTATCTGAATGCATTGCCCCACTTTCAGTAAGTAAAAACGGTGATTTATGTTCCTCATGCAATACTTTAATTGTCGTCTTTGAGGATTTTTCTAGGGGGTAAATGCCAGGTATCCAATTTTAATTATAGATTAAAGCTCAATATTTATTTAATATAATTTTGTGAATGTCAAAACAAAACAAAAACAAAAAAAAAAACTTTTAGGCAGTGCATGCTAGACTACTACGGATCTTAACATATTCTTTTAAACCTTTGTACATGTATAATATATAGTTATGTTCGAATTCCCCAAACGAAGTTTGGGAACATATTGTTTTTACTCTGTTTCTTCTTCTTATTATTATTATTAAGGTCTTTCGTCTCTACGGAAGACCTTATAGTGATTCTATTGTTTATTATTATTATTAAGGTCTTCCGTTTCAGACGGAAGACCTTATAGTGATTCTATTGTTTCTTCTTTATTATTATTTTTTTCCCCTTTTCTTTTCCGGGCGATTTCTGGCTGGACGGATTTTCTTGAAATTTTCAGGGATGATAGAAAATAAAAATACGCCCAGGCGTTTTTTTCATTTTTTTTCAAAATTCACTTCCGGTCGTCAGATATGTCCGATTTCCGTTTTATTCAAAAATATTCTGTCATATCTCAGAAACGGTAAGAGATTAAGACACTTAACTTATATGAGTAATAGATCTTGAGGAGTAGGCAAATCTATTTGGGTTAAGAGCGTCAACCGTTACTTCCGGTCGTCACAGGAAGTGATCATAGAAATGGAATGTTAGAAATGTATTTGAACTGATTTTTGAATATGTTATCAAGAATGCAAATATCTAGAGCAACGTCAAATATATTTGTAAAATTCACTTCCGGTCGCGCGTTTAGATGTCCGCAAAATGAGAAATTGTTCGAGTGAGATCTCAGAAACAGTAAAAGATTTAGACACCAAGCTTAGAGGAGTAATAGACCTTGAGGAGCAGACAAAATCCTCTGGGATAATATTGTCAGCCGTCATTTCCGGTCGTCACAGGAAGTGATCAAAGAAATCAAAAATTTCAACTTTTTTTCTTTTGGAATAAGACTTGCATCATATAATTGTATCGTTTACACAGTTTCGATATATGTTGATCCCACCCGAAACAAAAAATGACAACTTCTGGTTATAAGAGAAAAACTACGTAATGGAGTTTTTTTCTTACTTCCCCATAAATATCGCTTATAGATAAAGTTCTTTAGATGATTTATACATATGTTATTGAGACTGCAGTTGTCTAGAGTGACGTCAAATATCTCAGTAAAATTCACTTCCGGTCGCGTATTTTTCTGTCCTCAAAATGAGATTTTATTCACTTAATTGCTCAGCACCAGTAAACTACTGAAGTTTAAAACTTTCAGGACTGATAGTCAGTCACCAGCTTTTCTACATCATGTGAAAATCGTACGTTGCCGTTAGTTTCGGTCGTGACCGGAAGCGATGCAAAAAGGTGAATTTTCCAAGTTTTTTTTTCCTTTTTACAGATATGTTTGGCTATTGCAGATGTTAGATAGACTATAACCATGCAAATCATTTTCAGTGGAAGTGCCGGCCGAAAAACCGGAAATTGTCTCAAACATGAGTAGTTTTTCATGGAAACTCTTAGGGATGATCAGTTGTGAATAATTTAGGTGTTGAATGAACATTTTATTTGTTTGGAGTAATTTCGGTCATGATGAAGTAAAAAAAAAAAAATAGAAAGTAAAGAGTTTTTTTCCGGGATTTTCTCAATGACCTTGACCTTTGATCTTGACCTTTGACCTTGAACTTTAATGACCTTGACCTTTGACGAAAAGGTCAGAATCAATAATTAATTTACTCCTCTCCCCCCCCCCCAAAAAAACAGACCAATATCAGCCTAGAATATTTCTGTAAAACTCATACAACACCTCGGATCGACATAAAATTTCGGGGTTTTGCAGAAGACACCTGAAAAAAAGTTTCCTGAAAGTTTGACGGTGAATCTCTTAAGTATATAGAAATTATGAATGTTAACAGCAAACACTTCATCTTTTTTCGTATCTGAAATTAAGGTGCCGATGAACATAAAAATGAATTAAAGCTTTTCTCGGCTATTTCTTCAGTTGTTTTGAATAGTAGTCGATTCTCTTGATATGATGTGATATTTTAACACCAAGCATTCTTGTTTTCTCTAGTATGTGGAATTTATTTCAATTTTATTTAGAATTAATATTAATCGAATGAATGTCGAAAACAGCGATTTTTTCGTAGGAAATAAATTTTCACGCTCTCATTGACACCTTTTTCTTCCTAAAATGCATATCTGAAATTTTGATTCATGCCACTTACATTTAATTCAATCCACACAGAGATGATTAATTTAATCTTATCTATTATTTCAGGATATTCAGTCACATCCGAACCCGATCCGACATTTTCATATATTTGTAAACAAAGTCTCGACACTGCAGTTCTAATGCATCATAGGCTCTGAATGATTAACTGAATGCATTCCAAATATAGTCAATCTCAAATAATTTTTTAACCGAAAATCTGCATTTGTATTATACACCAATCGTGTTTCTCAATTTATTCGATACTGATTACTACATTCCATAACAAACAAAAGAAAACGTGTTTTTATTCCTATTTATTCCTAAACAATTAATTTACTACTTCTATTTTCATCGGAATACGTGGTCTAGTGGTTAGCGCGCCTGCCTTACAAACCAAAGGTTTTGAGTTCGATCCCTGCTGGGAGAACATTTTTTTTTTTTTTTTTTTTTTTTTTTTTTTTTTTTTTGCATTTTCAGCTTCTTTTTTTTTCAAACCAATTGACGAAAGAATCAAGAAAACGGAAGACCTGTTATTGCCTAGGCAATAAGTATCTAGTTATTAAAGTCTTCCGTTTCCAACGGAAGATCTTCTACTGATTCTGTTGTTTCCTTTCCACTATTATTATTTTTTTTTTTTTTTCTTACCGATTTTGTGCAGAGGATTTCTCGAGAACGCCTGGATAGATTTTCACGAAACTTTCAGCAATGATGGCAAATCATCTGAACTTTATGCGTTTTTTTTTTTATTTTACCGTCGTCACTTCCGGTCGCGAGATACGGCCAATTTTCCATTTTTAAAGTGACATTTTGTCCGCGAGTGTTCTCAAAAACGGTTTGAGATTGAGTCTTGAAACTTTCAGGGATGATAGATTTTGACTCGTAGAATTGAGAAACCTGTTTCGTTTTTGTTGCCTTGACGTCCGTTGTCCACCGGAAGTAGTATAAAAATATGCAAATTTTTATTTTTTGAAATGTTTATAATAGAGGCAAATAGACTGTTCCGAGTCATATTATTTCCACCGGAAGTGATTTCTTCCAAACCGGAAGTAAGCGAAAAAATGCTCATTTTTCCTTGAAACTTTGAAGGATGATTTTCTCCACACTCAGTGAGGAGTTCAAAGTCATTTTGAGCACTTCCGGTCATACCGGAAGTGAATAAAAAAACCGGAAGTTGTTTGAAATTGATAGATTTCAGTCTTTAATGTGTTGCTAAACATATTTTAAAGAATTGACATGAATATATTTTTTCATTTAAAGATTTTTTACTTTCTTTTATCAATCAAAATTTCCCAATCAAGATCTTATCAGAAATCTAACGGAAGACCTACTCGTTGCTCGCAACGAGATCTCATCTAGTTATTATTAGGGTCTTCCGTCTTCTGCGGAAGACCCTTCTATTATTCTATTGTTGATTTTTCACTTTTCTTATTATTAAGGTCTTCCGTCTCCACGGAAGATCTTATAGTGATTCTATTGTTTCTTATTATTATTAAGGTCTTCCGTCTCCACGGAAGACCTTATAGTGATTCTATTGTTTCTTATTATTAAGGTCTTCCGTTTCAGACGGAAGACCTTATAGTGATTCTACTGTTTCTTTTTATTATTATTTTTTTTTTCCCCTTTTCTTGTCGGAGCGTTTTCTCAGAGATGGCTGGACGGATTTTCTTGAAATTTTCAGGGATGATAGAGAATGAAAATACCCCTAGGCGTTTTTTTCATTTTTTCAAAATTCACTTCCGGTCGTCAGATATGTCCGATTTCCGTTTTTTTCAAAAATATTTTGTCCCAGTCATATCTCAGAAAAGGTAAGAGATTAAGACACCAAACCTATACGGTTAATAGATCTTGAGGAGTAGGCAAAACCATTTGGGTTAAGAGCGTCAGCCGTCACTTCCGGTCGTCACAGGAAGTGATCAAAGAAATCGAAATTTTCAACTTTTCTTTTTTGATTTTTTTCTTTCATTACATTGTTGCATCTTATTTGTAGATTCGAAATATGTTAGTCTTACCGGAACCAAAAACGTCAACTTCCGGCTATAAGTGAAAAACTGCATAATTTGAGTATTTTACTTTCCCATAAATATTTTTTATACATAATGTATTTGAACTGATTTTTGAATATGTTATCAAGACTGCAAATGTCTAGAGTAACGTCAAATATCTTTGTAAAATTCACTTCCGGTCGCGCGTTTAAATGTCCGCAAAATGAGAACTTGTCCGAGTGAGATCTCAGAAACGGTAAGAGATTTAGACACCAAACTGATAAGAGTATTAAACCTTGAGAAGTAGACAAAACAATTTGGCTTAAGAGCGTCAGTCGTCACTTCCGGTCGTCACAGGAAGTGACCAAAGAAATAGAAAATTTCAAATTTTCTCTTTTGAAATAAGACTTGCATCATATAATTGTATCTTTTTCACAGTTACGAGATGTCTTGGTTCCACCGGAAACAAAAAACGACAACTTCCGGTTTTAAGAGAAAAACTACATAATAGGGGTTTTGAATTTTCCCCAACATATCGCTTATAGATAGAGTTCTTTAAATGATTTTTATATATGTTATTGAGACTGCAGTTGTCTAGATTGACATGAAATATCTTAATAAAATTCACTTCCGGTCGCATGTTTTCTTGTCCACAAAATGAAAAGTTATTTCAGCGAGATCTCGGAAACGGCATGAAAGTAAAACACCAAACTTGTAGGAGTAATAAAACTTGGTGAGAAGGCAAAACACATAGGGTTAAAAGCGTCAGCCGTCATTTTCGGTCATCACAGGAAGTGATCAAAGAAATCGAAAATTTCAACTTTTCTTTTTAAAATTAAAATTTTCATCACTTTATTGCTTCCCTTTCGCTGTTTTAAAATATGTTAAATTCCACCGGAAAAAAACTTTAAACTTCCGGTTTTAAAAGATAAACTACGTTATTTCGTGGTTTAGCTTTCTCATAAATATCACTTATAGATAAGTAATTGAAATGTTTTTTTGTTTTTTTTTTTTACATATGCTGTAGATACTGCAAAAGTCAAGAGAAAATTCAGAGATTTTTATTCAGTTCACTTCCGGTCGTGTGTTTTCTTGTCCTCAAAATTAGAATTTGTTCTCACAATTGTTCGGCAACAGTAAAAGACTGAACTCTAAAACTTTCAGGACTTATAGTCAGTCATCAGTTCATTTGCTTGGTGTAAAAATCGTGTGTCGTCATTACTTCCGGTCGTGAGAGGAAACGAAGCAAAAAAGTATTTTTTAAGTTATTTTGTTTCTACATAAGTTTTAGGCTAATACCGACGTTGGAAAAGACATGTTCATGCAAACAGGAAGTCGTATAACGGAAGACCTTCTCATTACTAGTAATGAGTTTCTAGTTATTATTATTATTCTTTTTTTTTTAGACAAAATTTTGTGCACGCGATTTCTCGAAAACTATTCAACGAATTTCTTTGAAATTTTCAGGGATAAAAGGTCTTTATATGAAGTTTATATAAAATTCCGTTTTTTGGTAAATTCGGTTCCAGTGCCAAGTTATGGACAATTTTCTGATTTTAAAATGGAATTTTGTCCTTGAGTGTTCTCAAGAATGGCTGAAGATATGAACTGGAGACTTGTTAGAGATGATAGAACATGATTTCTAGATTGGAGAGGGCGCCTTTTCGTTCGTCGTCGGCACTTCCGGTTGCTACCGGAAGTGATCAAAGAAATCGTTAAATTTCAACTTTCCTTTTTTAAATTAATACTTACATCACCTTATTGCATCTCTTTTGTAGTTTTGAAATATGTTGGTCCCACCGGAAACAAAAACGTCAACTTCCGGTTATACGAGAAAAACTACATAATTTGAGTATTTTTCTTTCCCATTAATATCTTTTGTAGATAAAGTATTGAGAATGAATTTTGAATATGTTGTTCAGACTGCAAATGTCTAGAGTAAAGTCAAATATCTTTCAAAAATTCACTTCCGGTCGCGTGTTTTTCTGTCCTCAAAATGAGAAGTTGTCTGAGCAAGATCTCGGAAACGGTAAGAGATTAAGACACCAAACTTATATGAGCAACAGACCTTAAGATGTAGCCAAAACCATTTGGGTTCAGAGCGTCAGCCGTTACTTACGGTCGTCACAGGAAGTGATCGAAGAAATCGAAAATTTCAACTTTTCTTTTTTTATTTAAGAATTGCATTACTTTATTGCATCTTTTTCGCAGATTCGAAAGATGTTGGTCCAACCGGAAACAAAAACCACAACTTCCGGTTATAAGAGAAAAACTACAAAATTTGAGTATTTTACTTTCCTATAAATATTCTTTATAGATAATGTATTTGAAATGAATTTTAAATATGTTATGCAAGACTGCAAAGGTCTACAGTAACTTCAAATATCTTTCAAAAATTCACTTCCGGTTGCGTGTTTTTCTGTCCTCAAAAAGAAACACTGTCTGAGCGAGATCTCAAAAACAGGTAAAAGATTAAAACACCAAATTTTTATGAGTAGCAGACCTTGAGGAGTAGGCAAAACCATATTGGTTATACGCGTCAGTCGTAACTTCCGGTCGTCACAGGAAGTGATCAAAGAAATCAAAAATTTTAACTTTTCTCTTTTAAATTAAAGTTTGCATTACTTTATTGCATCTCTTTCGCTGTTTTGAAATATGTTAGATTCCACCGTAAACAAAAACGTCAACTTCCGGTTTTAGGTGATAAACTACGTTATTTCTATATTTAACTTTCTCATAAATATTGCTTATCAATAAAGAACTTGAAATGTTTTTATGCATTTTGTAGATACTGCAAATGTATAGCGAAACGTCAGAGATTTTTTTTTATAAAATTCACTTCCGGTCTCGTGTTTACCTGTCCTCAGAATTAGAATTTGTTCTCACAATATTGCTCGGCAACAGTAAACGACTGAAGTCTAAAACTTTCAGAACTGATAGTCAGTAATCAGTTTATTTGAATCGCGAGGAAATCTTGTATCGCCGTTACTTCCGGTCGTGACAGGAATTGATGCAAAAAAGTGAATGGTTAATGGAGAGCACGTTGGATTTTCACGCTGACAACCAGGGTTAAATCTCCAGAGTGTCTGAATTTCTTTTATCACCTTTTCAGTTTGAATTTACGTTTTTTATATTCAAAATCGGACGGAAGACCTCTCATTGCTCGCAATGAGTTTCTAGTTATTATTATTATTCTTTTTTTTTTTAGACAAAATTTTGTGCACGCGATTTCTCGAAAACTATTCAATGAATTTCCTTGAAATTTTCAGGGATAAAAGGTCCTTATATGAATTTTATATAAAATTCCGTTTTTTGGTAAACTCGGTTCCAGTGCCAAGTTATGGACAATTTTCTGATTTTAAAATGCAATTTTGTCCGCGAGTGTTCACAAGAATGGCTTAAGATATTAACTGGAGACTTGTTAGAGATGATAGAACATGATTTTTAGATTGGAGAGGGCACCTTTTCGTCTGTCGTCGGCACTTCCGGTCGCTTACGGAAGTGATCAAAGAAATCGTTAAATTTCAACTTTCCTTTTTTAAATCAATTATTACATCACTTTATTGCGGTCCCACCGGAAACAAATACGTCAACTTCCGGTTATAAGAGAAAAACTACATAATTTGAGTAGTTTTCTTTCCCATTAATATCTATTGTAGATAAAGTATTTGGAATGAATTTTAAATATGTTATTCAGACAGCAAATGTCTAGAGTTACCTCAAATATCTTTCAAAAATTCACTTCCGGTCGCGTGTTTTTCTGTCCTAAAAATGAGAAGTTGTCTGAGCAAGATCTCGGAAACGGTAAGAGATTAAGACACCAGACTTATATGAGCAACAGACCTTAAGATGTATCAAAAACCACTTGGGTTCAGAGCGTCAGCCGTCAGTTCCGGTCGTCACAGGAAGTGATCAAAGAAATCGAAAATTTCAACTTTTCTTTTTTTATTTAATAATTGCATCACTTTATTGCATCTTTTTCGCAGATTCGAAAGATGTTGGTCCCACCGGAAACAAAAACGACAACTTCCGGTTATAAGAGAAAAACTAAATAATTTGAGTATTTTACTTTCCAACAAATATTCTTCATAGATAAAGTATTTGAAATGAATTTTAGGTATGTTATTCAGACTGCAAATGTCTAAAGTAACCTCAAATATCTTTCAAAAATTCACTTCCGGTTGCGTTTTTTTTCTGTCCTCAAAATGAGAAATTGTATGAGCGAAATCTCAAGACAGGTAAAAGATTAAAACACCAAATTTTTACGAGTAACAGACCTTGAGGAGTAGGCAAAACCATTTTGGTTAAACGCGTCAGTCGTCACTTCCGGTTGTCACAGGAAGTGATCAAATAAATCAAACATTTTAATTTTTCTTTTTTAAATTAAAGTTTGCATCACTTTATTGCATCTCTTTCGCTGTTTTGAAACATGTTAGATTGCACCGTAAACAAAAACGTCAACTTCCGGTTTTAGGTGATAAACTACGTTACTTCGATATTTAACTTTCTCATAAATATTGCTTATCGATAAAGCACTTGAAATGTTTTGATGCATTTTGTAGATACTGCAAATGTACAGAGAAACGTCAGAGATTTTTTTTTATAAAATTCACTTCCGGTCGCATGTTTACCTGTCCTCAGAATTAGAATTTGTTCTCACAATATTGCTCGGCAACAGTAAACGACTGAAGTCTAAAACTTTCAGAACTGATAGTCAGTCATCAGTTTATTTGAATCGCGAGGAAATCTTGTATCGCCGTTACTTCCGGTCGTGACAGGAAGTGATGCAAAAAAGTGAATGGTTAATGATTAGCACGTTGGATTTTCACCCTGACAACCAGGGTTAAATCTCCAGATTGTCTGAATTTCTTTTATCACCTTTTCAGCTTGAATTAACGTTTTTGCTTTCAAAATCGGACGGAAGACCTCTCATTGCTCGCAATGAGTTTCTAGTTATTATTATTATTCTTTTTTTTTTTCCTTACCGATTTTGTGCAGAAGATTTCTCGGAGATCGCTCGATCGATTTGCTTCAAATTTTCAGGGTTAAGGCGTTGCTATCTGAAGTTTATAACGGCATTTCAGTTTTTGAAAAATCACTTCCGGTCTGAAGTTATCGCCCTTTGATCGATTTTTAGATAGACCTTGTGTCTGCAGAAAAACTCAAGAACGACAAATGCTAGAGTGTTGAAACTTTCAGTGGTGATAGAGGACATGTTCTAGATGTGCACCTTGGTTTTCAAATTTTCCGGAAGTGCGAAGTATGGAGGCTCGGTAGGGGTCGAAATTTAGGACGAAATTTTTGAGTGAATTTTAGAGACATTTCTTATAATAACATTTTAAATAAAAATATTTTGTTAAAATATATTGAACAAAAAGTCTTCAAAATCACAAGAACTTTTATTTGATATCAAGAAAAAGGGGCTGACCCCTCAAATTAGGGGCTCAGAAGGGTCAAAAGTCTTTTATCTATAACTCTTTAATGATTAATATTTTGTTATAAATTACTGAAGCAAAAATGTTTATCTTAACATTCTGCAACTATATATAATAAAATTTTGATCATATGTTACGTAATAAGGGGCCATAAAGGGCCAGAATGCTAAATCTTTGACACTTTGTATCTCGAAAAGGAGAAATATTTTGATAAGCAATATTGAACAAAAGATGCTCAGAATAATGTTCTAAACAATATACACCCTTTTAATTTTTGCAAGACATCCCCATTAAGGACTTGGAGGGCTGGCCCCTAAATATTGTTATTCTATATATCTCTTAAACGAAAGGAAATTTCTGAATAGTTGTTGAACAAAAAGTCTTCAAAATCACAAGACCTTTCATTTGATATCAAGAAAAAGGGGTTGACCCCTCAAATTAGGGGCTCAGAAGGGCCAAAAGTCTTTTATCTATAACTCTTTAATGATCAATATTTTGTTATAAATTACTGAAGCAAAAATGTTCATCTTAACATTCTGCAACTATGTATTATAAAATTATGATCATATGTTACGTAATAAGGGACCATAAAGGGCCAGAATGCTAAATCTTTGACACTTTGTATCTCGAAAAGGAGAAATATTTTGATAAGCAATATTGAACAAAAGATGTTCAGAATAATGTTCTAAACAATATACACCCTTTTAATTTTTGCAAGACATCCCCATTAAGGCTTTGGAGGGCTGGCCCCTAAATATTGTTATTCTATATATCTCTTAAACGAAAGGAAATTTCTGAATAGTTGTTGAACAAAAAGTCTTCAAAATCACAAGAACTTTCATTTGATATCAAGAAAAAGGGGCTGACCCCTCAAATTAGGGGCTCAGAAGGGCCAAAAGTCTTTAATCTATAACTCTTTAATGATCAATATTTTGTTATAAATTACTGAAGCAAAAATGTTTATCTTAACATTCTGCAACTATATATAATAAAATTTTGATCATATGATACGTAATAAGGGGCCATAAGGGGCCAGAATGCTAAATCTTTGACACGTTGTATCTCGAAAAGGAGAAATATTTTGATAAGCAATATTGAACAAAATATGTTCAGAATAATGTTATAAACAATATGCATCCTTTCACTTTCATAGACAAATATCTCAGTCAAGATCTTGATTAATCTCATCCAAAATCAGACGGAAGACCCACTCGTTGCTCGCAACGAGAACAATCTAGTTATTATTCTTTTTTTTTAGACAAAATTTTGTGCACGCGATTTCTCGAAAACTATCTAATGAATTTCTTTGAAATTTTGAGGGATAAAAGGTCTTTATATGAATTTTATATAAAATTCCGTTTTTTGGTAAATTCGGTTCCAGTGCCAAGTTATGGACAATTTTCTGATTTTAAAATGACATTTTGTCCGTGAGTGTTCTCAAGAATGGATAAAGATATGAACTGGAGACTTGTTAGAGATGATAGAACATGATTTCTAGATTGGAGAGGGCACCTTTTCGTTCGTCGTCGGCACTTCCGGTCGCTTACGGAAGTGATCAAAGAAATCGTTAAATTTCAACTTTCCTTTTTTAAATCAATTCTTACATCACATTATTGCATCTCTTTTGTAGTTTTGAAATATGTTGGTCCCACCGGAAACAAAAACGTCAGCTTCCGGTTATAAGAGAAAAACCACATAATTTGAGAATTTTTCTTTCCCATTAATATCTTTTGTAGGTAAAGTGTTTGGAATGAATTTTAAATATGTTATTCAGACTACAAATATCTAGAGTAACGTCAAATATCTTTGTAAATTCACTTCCAGTCGTGTGTTTTTCTGTCCTCAAAATGAGAAGTTGTCTGAGCAAGATCTCGGAAACGGTAAGAGATTAAGACACCAGACTTATATGAGCAGCAAACCTTAAGATGTAGCCAAAACCATTTGGGTTCAGAGCGTCAGCCGTCACTTCTGGTCGTCACAGGAAGTGATCAAATAAATCTAAAATTTTAACTTTTCTTTTTTAATTAAAAATTACATCACTTTATTGCATCTTTTTCGCAGATTCGAAAGATGGTGGTCCCAGCGGAAACAAAAACGACACCTTCCGGTTATAAGAGAAAAACGAAATAATTTGAGTATTTTACTTTCCAATAAATATTCTTTATAGATAATGTATTTGAAATGAATTTTAAATATGTTATTCAGACTGCAAATGTCTAAAGTAACCTCAAATATCTTTCAAAAATTCACTTTCGGTTGCGTGTTTTTCTGTCCTCAAAATTAGAAATTGGCTGAGCGAGATTTCAAAAACAGGTAAAAGATTAAAACACCAAATTTTTATGAGTATTGGACCTTGATGAATAGGCAAACCATCTTGGTTAAACGCGTCAGTCGTAACTTCCGCTTGTCACAGGAAGTGATCAAAGAAATAAAAAAAAAATTCTTTTCTTTTTGAATTAAAACTTTATTGCATCTCTTTCGCTGTTTTGAAATATGTAAGATTCTACCGGAAACATAAACGTCAACTTTCGGTTTTAGGAGAAAAACTACGTTATTTTTAGATTTAACTTTCTCATAAATATTGCTTATCGATAAAGTATCTGAAATGAATTGACGTATGTTGTAGAAACTGCAAATGTCTAGATAAATTTCAGAGATTTTTATGCAATTCACTTCCGGTTGCGTGTTTACCTGTCCTCAAAATTAGAATTATTTCTCACAATATACCTTGGCAACAGGAAACTACTGAAGACTAAAACTTTCAGGACTGATAGTCAGTCATCAGTTTATTTGAATCGTGAGAAAATCTTGTATCGCCGTTACTTCCAGTCGTGACAGGAAGTGATGTAAAAAAGTGAATGGTTAATGGTTAGCACGTTGGATTTTCACGCTGACGACCAGGGTTAAATCTCCAGAGTGTCTGAATTTCTTTTATCACTTTTTCAGCTTGAATTTTCGTTTTTATTTTCAGAATCGGACGGAAGACCTCTCATTGCTCGCAATGAGTTTCTAGTTAGGTCTTCCGTTCACAACGGAAGACCTATAGTGATTGTATTGTTTCTTTTTAAGTCTTCCGTTCACAACGGAAGACTTATAGTGATTGTATTGTTTCTTTTTATTATTATTATTATTATTATTATTCCTCCCAAATTTTGTGAGCTCGATTACTCAGAGATGGTTGGATAGATTTTCACAATTTTTCACATGATAGTAGGCTGATATATGAAGTTTATATAAAATTCCGTTTTTTGAAAAATTCACTTCCGGTCCGAAGTTACGGCCGAATTTCCAATTTTTAAATGGACTTTTGTCCGGAATTTTTCTCGGAAACGGTTTGAGATAAAGATGTGAAATTTACAGGAGTATTAGATCATGACATTCTCTTTGTTTCGAAGTTGTTTTCGTGTGTTTCCGGTACTTCCTGTCCGAACCGGAAATGAACTTGTGTTTGGTCAATTTTCAACTTTTTTATTTTTTAATATTTTTTCAAGATATTATTCTGTATAACAGCGGTAATTCTACAAACACTAAATATATAATTTGTTTTAAAATTGGATTGCGCATTTTCTAGATTTTAGGTACCGTCATTTTCTCCATTTACCTAGTGTGTATACAATGGGCAAAGAAAGATAACTCTGACTTGTAAGTGAGAATAGAACTTTCGAGATAAAGGCGGAAATAGTATCGATGACGTCAGAGACATATACACTCTACCAGTTGCCAGTGTAGTGTAAGTCTGTATTGACAGTTAATTGATTTACACATGAATATATCTAAAAAAAAAATTAATATATATGCTAGGTACCTAATTCAAGTAAATATATTATAAGCACTGAATATACATTTATAGTGATGGACAGGCATGCAATTTTATCTATTTCGTATATTAAGTTCAGAATACGATAGTTATAAGCCTTCTATAATGTAGACGATTTATTATTCTCTATGATTTGAATGCGAAATTATCCCGATTTCCGAGTTTTATTTTCGATATTAAAAAATATTACATACACTCAAAAAGGAATTGAGCGATAGAAAACTGTAATACAGTACTGTTTTAAAGCCTTTATAAATAAATTGATATCTGCCACTTAAAAGAAAGAAAATCAATCTATAGATTAGATTTGGTTATTACATGTATATTTGATAAAAAGTTAAATCATTTATGACACATGATCTATACTCTATATACCTAAGGAATTATAAAGGATGTGAAAAGACGAGTCTTGGATTCTTGTGAAATACTCAAAGAGTTAAAAAATATATGTGAAAACGCGATTCTGTGTGAAATAATGGTACGCTATATGTTTCTTTTGGAAAAAAAAAACCATGAAAAAAAAATTGCACAGGTCTCTTGATATGTGGGATAAGTATACCTGAATGAACACAATTTTATGCAATGATATATAATTATGTACATGCAACTGACGTCCGTACTTTTTCTTATAATTCATAAAACATAAAACTATCTAATTCCTTTGAAGCCTCCTCCCTCCCCCCCCCCCCCGTCTTGATTAATATTTGGAGACGTTCGTGCAGCTAGGCATTTGAATTATATATTCGTTTTAGATTGAAATCTGGAACATGTGAATATAATTACCATTTACATGTATACAGAGTTTCATATTCTATAATGGTAGATTTGTCATTATGAAATGTTCAATTTACGTCTGAGAGAGAGAGAGAGAGTGAGGAGAGAGAGATTCCTTCTTAATCCCGATCCTCCTATCCATTTACATAGAGCAAAAATTAGTTCTATATCGGTCACACCCATTCTTTATTAAATGTTTTCTGATTTCATAGTCAGTCATGGTCACATCCTGTATATTTTTCAGCTTAAAAAGTATCACACGAAGTGCACCTGTGTTGACCTGTCAATCAAAATCACTTGACGCTGTATGCACTGCAATTAAGTAGCCCGAGTTTGAAATGATTTTGAAGTATGATCTTTAAGTAAATCTGATGCAACAAACTTGTGAAAAAATAGAATAAAATAAAAAATAAAATATTTCGGTATTATGAACTTCGATTGTGGGACGTGGAGACCGGTCCTTTGGATGAGATCGTATAAATCGAGGTCCCTTGTCGCAGAAGGTGCTGGCATAAAAAAGATTCCCCACTGCTCAATTGCGATAAGTGCCAAAGTATAGGACAAAAATTTCCAGTCTCCACCGGCGAGTGGTGGCGTCTCCATGTGAGTGAAAAATTCTGGAGAGGGACGTTAAACAACATACGTATAATCAATCAATCAATCAATCGATTACTGAAGAGTTACTGTAATTGAATAATCTGTCTTATAGGTATGCTGTCAAATCTTGATATTATAACTTCATAAAACTCGGTGACTTTACGTTTAGTGTGATACTAACTTAATTCATTATATTTTTTTATAACACTATCACAATTATACCAAAATATACACACAATGAAGTTTATGATAGTACGGTGTTCGTTCGTCTGTTTGTTTGTCTTAAAAATGATTGCAGACAATTTTTTTTAAATTGCTAATGATATACGTTCATCTCTTATAGGTGCCAACTGTATTATACAAGACTGATAATGAAAATCAAAGTACCTTAAGTACTGAAAGGACTTTTTTCCAGTTATTTTTTTCTTTCACAGTAAATATGATATGTATGTTTTTTACACAGAAAAAAAAGCAAATTCTTACAGATTAAGAAGAACGGAAGACTTTTTTGTTGCCATGGCAACAAGAGTATAGTATTCTTAATATTATTGTATAGACGAAATTTGGTAAAGGACTATGTCCGCTCCATTTCTCCAGAACAGCTTAAGATATGAAAGTTAACTTTGTCAGATATCATAGATAATGACTTGTAGATGTCACCATGAATATTCTTTCCGTCGTCATTACTTCCGGTCGTCACAGAAATTGGATTAAAAAGTCGATTTTTTCTATTTCTTCGTCTTTCTAACTTCTTTTTTCTGTAATATTCATAGGGTATGTAAAGGCCCCTCTTTGAAGATTTTACGTATTACCAGTTTCCTGATAGGATTAAGAAGGAATTAAATATCTTTAAATATCTTAGAATTTCCGAAAACGTAGGACCAACGTTTCTTAAACACTACAGAATATTGATTTTTCCCCCGTATATATAGTTTGCGAGGACTGCTCAGTGCTCATTTACGTAGGAACTGGTGTAGAGTTAAAACCTACTGGGTGATTGGGATAGGCCAGAAAAACCTTGCCGTTGCCATGGAAACGAGTTTATATTAAATAAAAACGGTAGTATATGATATGTGTGTGCATTTTATTCGCCCCTATTTTTGTCAACTGTAGAAGAAATTGCCATCTTTACAAACCCCCCCTTTTTTCTCTTTTTCGCTTTTATGTTTTGCATTCTTTATAAAATGACCTTGACTTTCATATCACAAGCAACTCTTCTTGACGTTTTTAAAATTATAAGCCTTAATTCTTTCTACAAAGTAATGCTAATTTACATGTTTATGTTCAAGACCCCCCCCCCCTTTCCTCGAAGCAACCAGGTAGAATACACAGATATAAAATTTACAACTTATAAGGAACTTCTTAAGAGTTTCATTAATAAAGTTCGGTTCCCCTGATGTGATTTGATATTTTACTACCATTCATTCTTCTTCTGTTTTGTCTTTAGAATTTATAATTATTTTATTTAGAATTAATTTATCTTTAGAAAGTAGTGATTGTCAGCTGCATTCATTAGCATTTCGCGTTTTCTTCTATATCTATTACTTGCATATTAATAATTTCATTAAATAATATTTAAAAGTATTAAGACTTCATTTCTATTAAATTTTATTCATTTGTAAATCCTTGGATCCGCTCCTGCAGGTGCGCGAAAGCCTCATCACTACTGTAAACAAATTATTCATCACGCCGAAAATGTTCATGATTCCGCTAAACTAAGAAAGCTTACACATAGTTTTTCATCTCATAAACAACCATCAGCCCTGTCCAATGCAGAAATGCTCGAATTGAAGGGGAAAATTCAGGAATTGTTTTGCGTCAACCATGTTTTGACGTGAACCTTACACCGCATTCTGTTATATTCTTAATATTATTGTATAGACGAAATTTGGTAAAGGACTATGTCCGCTCCATTTCTCCAGAACAGCTTAAGATATGAAAGTTAACTTTGTCAGATATCATAGATAATGACTTGTAGATGTCACCATGAATATTCTTTCCGTCGTCATTACTTCCGGTCGTCACAGAAATTGGATTAAAAAGTCGATTTTTTCTATTTCTTCGTCTTTCTAACTTCTTTTTTCTGTAATATTCATAGGGTATGTAAAGGCCCCTCTTTGAAGATTTTACGTATTACCAGTTTCCTGATAGGATTAAGAAGGAATTAAATATCTTTAAATATCTTAGAATTTCCGAAAACGTAGGACCAACGTTTCTTAAACACTACAGAATATTGATTTTTCCCCCGTATATATAGTTTGCGAGGACTGCTCAGTGCTCATTTACGTAGGAACTGGTGTAGAGTTAAAACCTACTGGGTGATTGGGATAGGCCAGAAAAACCTTGCCGTTGCCATGGAAACGAGTTTATATTAAATAAAAACGGTAGTATATGATATGTGTGTGCATTTTATTCGCCCCTATTTTTGTCAACTGTAGAAGAAATTGCCATCTTTACACACCCCCCCTTTTTTCTCTTTTTCGCTTTTATGTTTTGCATTCTTTATAAAATGACCTTGACTTTCATATCACAAGCAACTCTTCTTGACGTTTTTAAAATTATAAGCCTTAATTCTTTCTACAAAGTAATGCTAATTTACATGTTTATGTTCAAGACCCCCCCCCCCCTTTCCTCGAAGCAACCAGGTAGAATACACAGATATAAAATTTACAACTTATAAGGAACTTCTTAAGAGTTTCATTAATAAAGTTCGGTTCCCCTGATGTGATTTGATATTTTACTACCATTCATTCTTCTTCTGTTTTGTCTTTAGAATTTATAATTATTTTATTTAGAATTAATTTATCTTTAGAAAGTAGTGATTGTCAGCTGCATTCATTAGCATTTCGCGTTTTCTTCTATATCTATTACTTGCATATTAATAATTTCATTAAATAATATTTAAAAGTATTAAGACTTCATTTCTATTAAATTTTATTCATTTGTAAATCCTTGGATCCGCTCCTGCAGGTGCGCGAAAGCCTCATCACTACTGTAAACAAATTATTCATCACGCCGAAAATGTTCATGATTCCGCTAAACTAAGAAAGCTTACACATAGTTTTTCATCTCATAAACAACCATCAGCCCTGTCCAATGCAGAAATGCTCGAATTGAAGGGGAAAATTCAGGAATTGTTTTGCGTCAACCATGTTTTGACGTGAACCTTACACCGCATTCTGTTATATTCTTAATATTATTGTATAGACGAAATTTGGTAAAGGACTATGTCCGCTCCATTTCTCCAGAACAGCTTAAGATATGAAAGTTAACTTTGTCAGATATCATAGATAATGACTTGTAGATGTCACCATGAATATTCTTTCCGTCGTCATTACTTCCGGTCGTCACAGAAATTGGATTAAAAAGTCGATTTTTTCTATTTCTTCGTCTTTCTAACTTCTTTTTTCTGTAATATTCATAGGGTATGTAAAGGCCCCTCTTTGAAGATTTTACGTATTACCAGTTTCCTGATAGGATTAAGAAGGAATTAAATATCTTTAAATATCTTAGAATTTCCGAAAACGTAGGACCAACGTTTCTTAAACACTACAGAATATTGATTTTTCCCCCGTATATATAGTTTGCGAGGACTGCTCAGTGCTCATTTACGTAGGAACTGGTGTAGAGTTAAAACCTACTGGGTGATTGGGATAGGCCAGAAAAACCTTGCCGTTGCCATGGAAACGAGTTTATATTAAATAAAAACGGTAGTATATGATATGTGTGTGCATTTTATTCGCCCCTATTTTTGTCAACTGTAGAAGAAATTGCCATCTTTACACACCCCCCCCCCTTTTTTCTCTTTTTCGCTTTTATGTTTTGCATTCTTTATAAAATGACCTTGACTTTCATATCACAAGCAACTCTTCTTGACGTTTTTAAAATTATAAGCCTTAATTCTTTCTACAAAGTAATGCTAATTTACATGTTTATGTTCAAGACCCCCCCCCCCTTTCCTCGAAGCAACCAGGTAGAATACACAGATATAAAATTTACAACTTATAAGGAACTTCTTAAGAGTTTCATTAATAAAGTTCGGTTCCCCTGATGTGATTTGATATTTTACTACCATTCATTCTTCTTCTGTTTTGTCTTTAGAATTTATAATTATTTTATTTAGAATTAATTTATCTTTAGAAAGTAGTGATTGTCAGCTGCATTCATTAGCATTTCGCGTTTTCTTCTATATCTATTACTTGCATATTAATAATTTCATTAAATAATATTTAAAAGTATTAAGACTTCATTTCTATTAAATTTTATTCATTTGTAAATCCTTGGATCCGCTCCTGCAGGTGCGCGAAAGCCTCATCACTACTGTAAACAAATTATTCATCACGCCGAAAATGTTCATGATTCCGCTAAACTAAGAAAGCTTACACATAGTTTTTCATCTCATAAACAACCATCAGCCCTGTCCAATGCAGAAATGCTCGAATTGAAGGGGAAAATTCAGGAATTGTTTTGCGTCAACCATGTTTTGACGTGAACCTTACACCGCATTCTGTTATATTCTTAATATTATTGTATAGACGAAATTTGGTAAAGGACTATGTCCGCTCCATTTCTCCAGAACAGCTTAAGATATGAAAGTTAACTTTGTCAGATATCATAGATAATGACTTGTAGATGTCACCATGAATATTCTTTCCGTCGTCATTACTTCCGGTCGTCACAGAAATTGGATTAAAAAGTCGATTTTTTCTATTTCTTCGTCTTTCTAACTTCTTTTTTCTGTAATATTCATAGGGTATGTAAAGGCCCCTCTTTGAAGATTTTACGTATTACCAGTTTCCTGATAGGATTAAGAAGGAATTAAATATCTTTAAATATCTTAGAATTTCCGAAAACGTAGGACCAACGTTTCTTAAACACTACAGAATATTGATTTTTCCCCCGTATATATAGTTTGCGAGGACTGCTCAGTGCTCATTTACGTAGGAACTGGTGTAGAGTTAAAACCTACTGGGTGATTGGGATAGGCCAGAAAAACCTTGCCGTTGCCATGGAAACGAGTTTATATTAAATAAAAACGGTAGTATATGATATGTGTGTGCATTTTATTCGCCCCTATTTTTGTCAACTGTAGAAGAAATTGCCATCTTTACACACCCCCCCTTTTTTCTCTTTTTCGCTTTTATGTTTTGCATTCTTTATAAAATGACCTTGACTTTCATATCACAAGCAACTCTTCTTGACGTTTTTAAAATTATAAGCCTTAATTCTTTCTACAAAGTAATGCTAATTTACATGTTTATGTTCAAGACCCCCCCCCCCCTTTCCTCGAAGCAACCAGGTAGAATACACAGATATAAAATTTACAACTTATAAGGAACTTCTTAAGAGTTTCATTAATAAAGTTCGGTTCCCCTGATGTGATTTGATATTTTACTACCATTCATTCTTCTTCTGTTTTGTCTTTAGAATTTATAATTATTTTATTTAGAATTAATTTATCTTTAGAAAGTAGTGATTGTCAGCTGCATTCATTAGCATTTCGCGTTTTCTTCTATATCTATTACTTGCATATTAATAATTTCATTAAATAATATTTAAAAGTATTAAGACTTCATTTCTATTAAATTTTATTCATTTGTAAATCCTTGGATCCGCTCCTGCAGGTGCGCGAAAGCCTCATCACTACTGTAAACAAATTATTCATCACGCCGAAAATGTTCATGATTCCGCTAAACTAAGAAAGCTTACACATAGTTTTTCATCTCATAAACAACCATCAGCCCTGTCCAATGCAGAAATGCTCGAATTGAAGGGGAAAATTCAGGAATTGTTTTGCGTCAACCATGTTTTGACGTGAACCTTACACCGCATTCTGTTATATTCTTAATATTATTGTATAGACGAAATTTGGTAAAGGACTATGTCCGCTCCATTTCTCCAGAACAGCTTAAGATATGAAAGTTAACTTTGTCAGATATCATAGATAATGACTTGTAGATGTCACCATGAATATTCTTTCCGTCGTCATTACTTCCGGTCGTCACAGAAATTGGATTAAAAAGTCGATTTTTTCTATTTCTTCGTCTTTCTAACTTCTTTTTTCTGTAATATTCATAGGGTATGTAAAGGCCCCTCTTTGAAGATTTTACGTATTACCAGTTTCCTGATAGGATTAAGAAGGAATTAAATATCTTTAAATATCTTAGAATTTCCGAAAACGTAGGACCAACGTTTCTTAAACACTACAGAATATTGATTTTTCCCCCGTATATATAGTTTGCGAGGACTGCTCAGTGCTCATTTACGTAGGAACTGGTGTAGAGTTAAAACCTACTGGGTGATTGGGATAGGCCAGAAAAACCTTGCCGTTGCCATGGAAACGAGTTTATATTAAATAAAAACGGTAGTATATGATATGTGTGTGCATTTTATTCGCCCCTATTTTTGTCAACTGTAGAAGAAATTGCCATCTTTACACACCCCCCCCTTTTTTCTCTTTTTCGCTTTTATGTTTTGCATTCTTTATAAAATGACCTTGACTTTCATATCACAAGCAACTCTTCTTGACGTTTTTAAAATTATAAGCCTTAATTCTTTCTACAAAGTAATGCTAATTTACATGTTTATGTTGAAGACCCTCCCCCCCCCTTTCCTCGAAGCAACCAGGTAGAATACACAGATATAAAATTTACAACTTATAAGGAACTTCTTAAGAGTTTCATTAATAAAGTTCGGTTCCCCTGATGTGATTTGATATTTTACTACCATTCATTCTTCTTCTGTTTTGTCTTTAGAATTTATAATTATTTTATTTAGAATTAATTTATCTTTAGAAAGTAGTGATTGTCAGCTGCATTCATTAGCATTTCGCGTTTTCTTCTATATCTATTACTTGCATATTAATAATTTCATTAAATAATATTTAAAAGTATTAAAACTTCATTTCTATTAAATTTTATTCATTTGTAAATCCTTGGATCCGCTCCTGCAGGTGCGCGAAAGCCTCATCACTACTGTAAACAAATTATTCATCACGCCGAAAATGTTCATGATTCCGCTAAACTAAGAAAGCTTACACATAGTTTTTCATCTCATAAACAACCATCAGCCCTGTCCAATGCAGAAATGCTCGAATTGAAGGGGAAAATTCAGGAATTGTTTTGCGTCAACCATGTTTTGACGTGAACCTTACACCGCATTCTGTTATATTCTTAATATTATTGTATAGACGAAATTTGGTAAAGGACTATGTCCGCTCCATTTCTCCAGAACAGCTTAAGATATGAAAGTTAACTTTGTCAGATATCATAGATAATGACTTGTAGATGTCACCATGAATATTCTTTCCGTCGTCATTACTTCCGGTCGTCACAGAAATTGGATTAAAAAGTCGATTTTTTCTATTTCTTCGTCTTTCTAACTTCTTTTTTCTGTAATATTCATAGGGTATGTAAAGGCCCCTCTTTGAAGATTTTACGTATTACCAGTTTCCTGATAGGATTAAGAAGGAATTAAATATCTTTAAATATCTTAGAATTTCCGAAAACGTAGGACCAACGTTTCTTAAACACTACAGAATATTGATTTTTCCCCCGTATATATAGTTTGCGAGGACTGCTCAGTGCTCATTTACGTAGGAACTGGTGTAGAGTTAAAACCTACTGGGTGATTGGGATAGGCCAGAAAAACCTTGCCGTTGCCATGGAAACGAGTTTATATTAAATAAAAACGGTAGTATATGATATGTGTGTGCATTTTATTCGCCCCTATTTTTGTCAACTGTAGAAGAAATTGCCATCTTTACACACCCCCCCTTTTTTCTCTTTTTCGCTTTTATGTTTTGCATTCTTTATAAAATGACCTTGACTTTCATATCACAAGCAACTCTTCTTGACGTTTTTAAAATTATAAGCCTTAATTCTTTCTACAAAGTAATGCTAATTTACATGTTTATGTTCAAGACCCCCCCCCCTTTCCTCGAAGCAACCAGGTAGAATACACAGATATAAAATTTACAACTTATAAGGAACTTCTTAAGAGTTTCATTAATAAAGTTCGGTTCCCCTGATGTGATTTGATATTTTACTACCATTCATTCTTCTTCTGTTTTGTCTTTAGAATTTATAATTATTTTATTTAGAATTAATTTATCTTTAGAAAGTAGTGATTGTCAGCTGCATTCATTAGCATTTCGCGTTTTCTTCTATATCTATTACTTGCATATTAATAATTTCATTAAATAATATTTAAAAGTATTAAGACTTCATTTCTATTAAATTTTATTCATTTGTAAATCCTTGGATCCGCTCCTGCAGGTGCGCGAAAGCCTCATCACTACTGTAAACAAATTATTCATCACGCCGAAAATGTTCATGATTCCGCTAAACTAAGAAAGCTTACACATAGTTTTTCATCTCATAAACAACCATCAGCCCTGTCCAATGCAGAAATGCTCGAATTGAAGGGGAAAATTCAGGAATTGTTTTGCGTCAACCATGTTTTGACGTGAACCTTACACCGCATTCTGTTATATTCTTAATATTATTGTATAGACGAAATTTGGTAAAGGACTATGTCCGCTCCATTTCTCCAGAACAGCTTAAGATATGAAAGTTAACTTTGTCAGATATCATAGATAATGACTTGTAGATGTCACCATGAATATTCTTTCCGTCGTCATTACTTCCGGTCGTCACAGAAATTGGATTAAAAAGTCGATTTTTTCTATTTCTTCGTCTTTCTAACTTCTTTTTTCTGTAATATTCATAGGGTATGTAAAGGCCCCTCTTTGAAGATTTTACGTATTACCAGTTTCCTGATAGGATTAAGAAGGAATTAAATATCTTTAAATATCTTAGAATTTCCGAAAACGTAGGACCAACGTTTCTTAAACACTACAGAATATTGATTTTTCCCCCGTATATATAGTTTGCGAGGACTGCTCAGTGCTCATTTACGTAGGAACTGGTGTAGAGTTAAAACCTACTGGGTGATTGGGATAGGCCAGAAAAACCTTGCCGTTGCCATGGAAACGAGTTTATATTAAATAAAAACGGTAGTATATGATATGTGTGTGCATTTTATTCGCCCCTATTTTTGTCAACTGTAGAAGAAATTGCCATCTTTACACACCCCCCCTTTTTTCTCTTTTTCGCTTTTATGTTTTGCATTCTTTATAAAATGACCTTGACTTTCATATCACAAGCAACTCTTCTTGACGTTTTTAAAATTATAAGCCTTAATTCTTTCTACAAAGTAATGCTAATTTACATGTTTATGTTCAAGACCCCCCCCCTTTCCTCGAAGCAACCAGGTAGAATACACAGATATAAAATTTACAACTTATAAGGAACTTCTTAAGAGTTTCATTAATAAAGTTCGGTTCCCCTGATGTGATTTGATATTTTACTACCATTCATTCTTCTTCTGTTTTGTCTTTAGAATTTATAATTATTTTATTTAGAATTAATTTATCTTTAGAAAGTAGTGATTGTCAGCTGCATTCATTAGCATTTCGCGTTTTCTTCTATATCTATTACTTGCATATTAATAATTTCATTAAATAATATTTAAAAGTATTAAGACTTCATTTCTATTAAATTTTATTCATTTGTAAATCCTTGGATCCGCTCCTGCAGGTGCGCGAAAGCCTCATCACTACTGTAAACAAATTATTCATCACGCCGAAAATGTTCATGATTCCGCTAAACTAAGAAAGCTTACACATAGTTTTTCATCTCATAAACAACCATCAGCCCTGTCCAATGCAGAAATGCTCGAATTGAAGGGGAAAATTCAGGAATTGTTTTGCGTCAACCATGTTTTGACGTGAACCTTACACCGCATTCTGTTATATTCTTAATATTATTGTATAGACGAAATTTGGTAAAGGACTATGTCCGCTCCATTTCTCCAGAACAGCTTAAGATATGAAAGTTAACTTTGTCAGATATCATAGATAATGACTTGTAGATGTCACCATGAATATTCTTTCCGTCGTCATTACTTCCGGTCGTCACAGAAATTGGATTAAAAAGTCGATTTTTTCTATTTCTTCGTCTTTCTAACTTCTTTTTTCTGTAATATTCATAGGGTATGTAAAGGCCCCTCTTTGAAGATTTTACGTATTACCAGTTTCCTGATAGGATTAAGAAGGAATTAAATATCTTTAAATATCTTAGAATTTCCGAAAACGTAGGACCAACGTTTCTTAAACACTACAGAATATTGATTTTTCCCCCGTATATATAGTTTGCGAGGACTGCTCAGTGCTCATTTACGTAGGAACTGGTGTAGAGTTAAAACCTACTGGGTGATTGGGATAGGCCAGAAAAACCTTGCCGTTGCCATGGAAACGAGTTTATATTAAATAAAAACGGTAGTATATGATATGTGTGTGCATTTTATTCGCCCCTATTTTTGTCAACTGTAGAAGAAATTGCCATCTTTACACACCCCCCCCCCTTTTTTCTCTTTTTCGCTTTTATGTTTTGCATTCTTTATAAAATGACCTTGACTTTCATATCACAAGCAACTCTTCTTGACGTTTTTAAAATTATAAGCCTTAATTCTTTCTACAAAGTAATGCTAATTTACATGTTTATGTTCAAGACCCCCCCCCCCTTTCCTCGAAGCAACCAGGTAGAATACACAGATATAAAATTTACAACTTATAAGGAACTTCTTAAGAGTTTCATTAATAAAGTTCGGTTCCCCTGATGTGATTTGATATTTTACTACCATTCATTCTTCTTCTGTTTTGTCTTTAGAATTTATAATTATTTTATTTAGAATTAATTTATCTTTAGAAAGTAGTGATTGTCAGCTGCATTCATTAGCATTTCGCGTTTTCTTCTATATCTATTACTTGCATATTAATAATTTCATTAAATAATATTTAAAAGTATTAAGACTTCATTTCTATTAAATTTTATTCATTTGTAAATCCTTGGATCCGCTCCTGCAGGTGCGCGAAAGCCTCATCACTACTGTAAACAAATTATTCATCACGCCGAAAATGTTCATGATTCCGCTAAACTAAGAAAGCTTACACATAGTTTTTCATCTCATAAACAACCATCAGCCCTGTCCAATGCAGAAATGCTCGAATTGAAGGGGAAAATTCAGGAATTGTTTTGCGTCAACCATGTTTTGACGTGAACCTTACACCGCATTCTGTTATATTCTTAATATTATTGTATAGACGAAATTTGGTAAAGGACTATGTCCGCTCCATTTCTCCAGAACAGCTTAAGATATGAAAGTTAACTTTGTCAGATATCATAGATAATGACTTGTAGATGTCACCATGAATATTCTTTCCGTCGTCATTACTTCCGGTCGTCACAGAAATTGGATTAAAAAGTCGATTTTTTCTATTTCTTCGTCTTTCTAACTTCTTTTTTCTGTAATATTCATAGGGTATGTAAAGGCCCCTCTTTGAAGATTTTACGTATTACCAGTTTCCTGATAGGATTAAGAAGGAATTAAATATCTTTAAATATCTTAGAATTTCCGAAAACGTAGGACCAACGTTTCTTAAACACTACAGAATATTGATTTTTCCCCCGTATATATAGTTTGCGAGGACTGCTCAGTGCTCATTTACGTAGGAACTGGTGTAGAGTTAAAACCTACTGGGTGATTGGGATAGGCCAGAAAAACCTTGCCGTTGCCATGGAAACGAGTTTATATTAAATAAAAACGGTAGTATATGATATGTGTGTGCATTTTATTCGCCCCTATTTTTGTCAACTGTAGAAGAAATTGCCATCTTTACACACCCCCCCTTTTTTCTCTTTTTCGCTTTTATGTTTTGCATTCTTTATAAAATGACCTTGACTTTCATATCACAAGCAACTCTTCTTGACGTTTTTAAAATTATAAGCCTTAATTCTTTCTACAAAGTAATGCTAATTTACATGTTTATGTTCAAGACCCCCCCCCCCTTTCCTCGAAGCAACCAGGTAGAATACACAGATATAAAATTTACAACTTATAAGGAACTTCTTAAGAGTTTCATTAATAAAGTTCGGTTCCCCTGATGTGATTTGATATTTTACTACCATTCATTCTTCTTCTGTTTTGTCTTTAGAATTTATAATTATTTTATTTAGAATTAATTTATCTTTAGAAAGTAGTGATTGTCAGCTGCATTCATTAGCATTTCGCGTTTTCTTCTATATCTATTACTTGCATATTAATAATTTCATTAAATAATATTTAAAAGTATTAAGACTTCATTTCTATTAAATTTTATTCATTTGTAAATCCTTGGATCCGCTCCTGCAGGTGCGCGAAAGCCTCATCACTACTGTAAACAAATTATTCATCACGCCGAAAATGTTCATGATTCCGCTAAACTAAGAAAGCTTACACATAGTTTTTCATCTCATAAACAACCATCAGCCCTGTCCAATGCAGAAATGCTCGAATTGAAGGGGAAAATTCAGGAATTGTTTTGCGTCAACCATGTTTTGACGTGAACCTTACACCGCATTCTGTTATATTCTTAATATTATTGTATAGACGAAATTTGGTAAAGGACTATGTCCGCTCCATTTCTCCAGAACAGCTTAAGATATGAAAGTTAACTTTGTCAGATATCATAGATAATGACTTGTAGATGTCACCATGAATATTCTTTCCGTCGTCATTACTTCCGGTCGTCACAGAAATTGGATTAAAAAGTCGATTTTTTCTATTTCTTCGTCTTTCTAACTTCTTTTTTCTGTAATATTCATAGGGTATGTAAAGGCCCCTCTTTGAAGATTTTACGTATTACCAGTTTCCTGATAGGATTAAGAAGGAATTAAATATCTTTAAATATCTTAGAATTTCCGAAAACGTAGGACCAACGTTTCTTAAACACTACAGAATATTGATTTTTCCCCCGTATATATAGTTTGCGAGGACTGCTCAGTGCTCATTTACGTAGGAACTGGTGTAGAGTTAAAACCTACTGGGTGATTGGGATAGGCCAGAAAAACCTTGCCGTTGCCATGGAAACGAGTTTATATTAAATAAAAACGGTAGTATATGATATGTGTGTGCATTTTATTCGCCCCTATTTTTGTCAACTGTAGAAGAAATTGCCATCTTTACACACCCCCCCCCCTTTTTTCTCTTTTTCGCTTTTATGTTTTGCATTCTTTATAAAATGACCTTGACTTTCATATCACAAGCAACTCTTCTTGACGTTTTTAAAATTATAAGCCTTAATTCTTTCTACAAAGTAATGCTAATTTACATGTTTATGTTCAAGACCCCCCCCCCCCTTTCCTCGAAGCAACCAGGTAGAATACACAGATATAAAATTTACAACTTATAAGGAACTTCTTAAGAGTTTCATTAATAAAGTTCGGTTCCCCTGATGTGATTTGATATTTTACTACCATTCATTCTTCTTCTGTTTTGTCTTTAGAATTTATAATTATTTTATTTAGAATTAATTTATCTTTAGAAAGTAGTGATTGTCAGCTGCATTCATTAGCATTTCGCGTTTTCTTCTATATCTATTACTTGCATATTAATAATTTCATTAAATAATATTTAAAAGTATTAAGACTTCATTTCTATTAAATTTTATTCATTTGTAAATCCTTGGATCCGCTCCTGCAGGTGCGCGAAAGCCTCATCACTACTGTAAACAAATTATTCATCACGCCGAAAATGTTCATGATTCCGCTAAACTAAGAAAGCTTACACATAGTTTTTCATCTCATAAACAACCATCAGCCCTGTCCAATGCAGAAATGCTCGAATTGAAGGGGAAAATTCAGGAATTGTTTTGCGTCAACCATGTTTTGACGTGAACCTTACACCGCATTCTGTTATATTCTTAATATTATTGTATAGACGAAATTTGGTAAAGGACTATGTCCGCTCCATTTCTCCAGAACAGCTTAAGATATGAAAGTTAACTTTGTCAGATATCATAGATAATGACTTGTAGATGTCACCATGAATATTCTTTCCGTCGTCATTACTTCCGGTCGTCACAGAAATTGGATTAAAAAGTCGATTTTTTCTATTTCTTCGTCTTTCTAACTTCTTTTTTCTGTAATATTCATAGGGTATGTAAAGGCCCCTCTTTGAAGATTTTACGTATTACCAGTTTCCTGATAGGATTAAGAAGGAATTAAATATCTTTAAATATCTTAGAATTTCCGAAAACGTAGGACCAACGTTTCTTAAACACTACAGAATATTGATTTTTCCCCCGTATATATAGTTTGCGAGGACTGCTCAGTGCTCATTTACGTAGGAACTGGTGTAGAGTTAAAACCTACTGGGTGATTGGGATAGGCCAGAAAAACCTTGCCGTTGCCATGGAAACGAGTTTATATTAAATAAAAACGGTAGTATATGATATGTGTGTGCATTTTATTCGCCCCTATTTTTGTCAACTGTAGAAGAAATTGCCATCTTTACACACCCCCCCTTTTTTCTCTTTTTCGCTTTTATGTTTTGCATTCTTTATAAAATGACCTTGACTTTCATATCACAAGCAACTCTTCTTGACGTTTTTAAAATTATAAGCCTTAATTCTTTCTACAAAGTAATGCTAATTTACATGTTTATGTTCAAGACCCCCCCCCCCTTTCCTCGAAGCAACCAGGTAGAATACACAGATATAAAATTTACAACTTATAAGGAACTTCTTAAGAGTTTCATTAATAAAGTTCGGTTCCCCTGATGTGATTTGATATTTTACTACCATTCATTCTTCTTCTGTTTTGTCTTTAGAATTTATAATTATTTTATTTAGAATTAATTTATCTTTAGAAAGTAGTGATTGTCAGCTGCATTCATTAGCATTTCGCGTTTTCTTCTATATCTATTACTTGCATATTAATAATTTCATTAAATAATATTTAAAAGTATTAAGACTTCATTTCTATTAAATTTTATTCATTTGTAAATCCTTGGATCCGCTCCTGCAGGTGCGCGAAAGCCTCATCACTACTGTAAACAAATTATTCATCACGCCGAAAATGTTCATGATTCCGCTAAACTAAGAAAGCTTACACATAGTTTTTCATCTCATAAACAACCATCAGCCCTGTCCAATGCAGAAATGCTCGAATTGAAGGGGAAAATTCAGGAATTGTTTTGCGTCAACCATGTTTTGACGTGAACCTTACACCGCATTCTGTTATATTCTTAATATTATTGTATAGACGAAATTTGGTAAAGGACTATGTCCGCTCCATTTCTCCAGAACAGCTTAAGATATGAAAGTTAACTTTGTCAGATATCATAGATAATGACTTGTAGATGTCACCATGAATATTCTTTCCGTCGTCATTACTTCCGGTCGTCACAGAAATTGGATTAAAAAGTCGATTTTTTCTATTTCTTCGTCTTTCTAACTTCTTTTTTCTGTAATATTCATAGGGTATGTAAAGGCCCCTCTTTGAAGATTTTACGTATTACCAGTTTCCTGATAGGATTAAGAAGGAATTAAATATCTTTAAATATCTTAGAATTTCCGAAAACGTAGGACCAACGTTTCTTAAACACTACAGAATATTGATTTTTCCCCCGTATATATAGTTTGCGAGGACTGCTCAGTGCTCATTTACGTAGGAACTGGTGTAGAGTTAAAACCTACTGGGTGATTGGGATAGGCCAGAAAAACCTTGCCGTTGCCATGGAAACGAGTTTATATTAAATAAAAACGGTAGTATATGATATGTGTGTGCATTTTATTCGCCCCTATTTTTGTCAACTGTAGAAGAAATTGCCATCTTTACACACCCCCCCTTTTTTCTCTTTTTCGCTTTTATGTTTTGCATTCTTTATAAAATGACCTTGACTTTCATATCACAAGCAACTCTTCTTGACGTTTTTAAAATTATAAGCCTTAATTCTTTCTACAAAGTAATGCTAATTTACATGTTTATGTTCAAGACCCCCCCCCCCCTTTCCTCGAAGCAACCAGGTAGAATACACAGATATAAAATTTACAACTTATAAGGAACTTCTTAAGAGTTTCATTAATAAAGTTCGGTTCCCCTGATGTGATTTGATATTTTACTACCATTCATTCTTCTTCTGTTTTGTCTTTAGAATTTATAATTATTTTATTTAGAATTAATTTATCTTTAGAAAGTAGTGATTGTCAGCTGCATTCATTAGCATTTCGCGTTTTCTTCTATATCTATTACTTGCATATTAATAATTTCATTAAATAATATTTAAAAGTATTAAGACTTCATTTCTATTAAATTTTATTCATTTGTAAATCCTTGGATCCGCTCCTGCAGGTGCGCGAAAGCCTCATCACTACTGTAAACAAATTATTCATCACGCCGAAAATGTTCATGATTCCGCTAAACTAAGAAAGCTTACACATAGTTTTTCATCTCATAAACAACCATCAGCCCTGTCCAATGCAGAAATGCTCGAATTGAAGGGGAAAATTCAGGAATTGTTTTGCGTCAACCATGTTTTGACGTGAACCTTACACCGCATTCTGTTATATTCTTAATATTATTGTATAGACGAAATTTGGTAAAGGACTATGTCCGCTCCATTTCTCCAGAACAGCTTAAGATATGAAAGTTAACTTTGTCAGATATCATAGATAATGACTTGTAGATGTCACCATGAATATTCTTTCCGTCGTCATTACTTCCGGTCGTCACAGAAATTGGATTAAAAAGTCGATTTTTTCTATTTCTTCGTCTTTCTAACTTCTTTTTTCTGTAATATTCATAGGGTATGTAAAGGCCCCTCTTTGAAGATTTTACGTATTACCAGTTTCCTGATAGGATTAAGAAGGAATTAAATATCTTTAAATATCTTAGAATTTCCGAAAACGTAGGACCAACGTTTCTTAAACACTACAGAATATTGATTTTTCCCCCGTATATATAGTTTGCGAGGACTGCTCAGTGCTCATTTACGTAGGAACTGGTGTAGAGTTAAAACCTACTGGGTGATTGGGATAGGCCAGAAAAACCTTGCCGTTGCCATGGAAACGAGTTTATATTAAATAAAAACGGTAGTATATGATATGTGTGTGCATTTTATTCGCCCCTATTTTTGTCAACTGTAGAAGAAATTGCCATCTTTACACACCCCCCCTTTTTTCTCTTTTTCGCTTTTATGTTTTGCATTCTTTATAAAATGACCTTGACTTTCATATCACAAGCAACTCTTCTTGACGTTTTTAAAATTATAAGCCTTAATTCTTTCTACAAAGTAATGCTAATTTACATGTTTATGTTCAAGACCCCCCCCCCCTTTCCTCGAAGCAACCAGGTAGAATACACAGATATAAAATTTACAACTTATAAGGAACTTCTTAAGAGTTTCATTAATAAAGTTCGGTTCCCCTGATGTGATTTGATATTTTACTACCATTCATTCTTCTTCTGTTTTGTCTTTAGAATTTATAATTATTTTATTTAGAATTAATTTATCTTTAGAAAGTAGTGATTGTCAGCTGCATTCATTAGCATTTCGCGTTTTCTTCTATATCTATTACTTGCATATTAATAATTTCATTAAATAATATTTAAAAGTATTAAAACTTCATTTCTATTAAATTTTATTCATTTGTAAATCCTTGGATCCGCTCCTGCAGGTGCGCGAAAGCCTCATCACTACTGTAAACAAATTATTCATCACGCCGAAAATGTTCATGATTCCGCTAAACTAAGAAAGCTTACACATAGTTTTTCATCTCATAAACAACCATCAGCCCTGTCCAATGCAGAAATGCTCGAATTGAAGGGGAAAATTCAGGAATTGTTTTGCGTCAACCATGTTTTGACGTGAACCTTACACCGCATTCTGTTATATTCTTAATATTATTGTATAGACGAAATTTGGTAAAGGACTATGTCCGCTCCATTTCTCCAGAACAGCTTAAGATATGAAAGTTAACTTTGTCAGATATCATAGATAATGACTTGTAGATGTCACCATGAATATTCTTTCCGTCGTCATTACTTCCGGTCGTCACAGAAATTGGATTAAAAAGTCGATTTTTTCTATTTCTTCGTCTTTCTAACTTCTTTTTTCTGTAATATTCATAGGGTATGTAAAGGCCCCTCTTTGAAGATTTTACGTATTACCAGTTTCCTGATAGGATTAAGAAGGAATTAAATATCTTTAAATATCTTAGAATTTCCGAAAACGTAGGACCAACGTTTCTTAAACACTACAGAATATTGATTTTTCCCCCGTATATATAGTTTGCGAGGACTGCTCAGTGCTCATTTACGTAGGAACTGGTGTAGAGTTAAAACCTACTGGGTGATTGGGATAGGCCAGAAAAACCTTGCCGTTGCCATGGAAACGAGTTTATATTAAATAAAAACGGTAGTATATGATATGTGTGTGCATTTTATTCGCCCCTATTTTTGTCAACTGTAGAAGAAATTGCCATCTTTACACACCCCCCCCTTTTTTCTCTTTTTCGCTTTTATGTTTTGCATTCTTTATAAAATGACCTTGACTTTCATATCACAAGCAACTCTTCTTGACGTTTTTAAAATTATAAGCCTTAATTCTTTCTACAAAGTAATGCTAATTTACATGTTTATGTTCAAGACCCTCCCCCCCCTTTCCTCGAAGCAACCAGGTAGAATACACAGATATAAAATTTACAACTTATAAGGAACTTCTTAAGAGTTTCATTAATAAAGTTCGGTTCCCCTGATGTGATTTGATATTTTACTACCATTCATTCTTCTTCTGTTTTGTCTTTAGAATTTATAATTATTTTATTTAGAATTAATTTATCTTTAGAAAGTAGTGATTGTCAGCTGCATTCATTAGCATTTCGCGTTTTCTTCTATATCTATTACTTGCATATTAATAATTTCATTAAATAATATTTAAAAGTATTAAAACTTCATTTCTATTAAATTTTATTCATTTGTAAATCCTTGGATCCGCTCCTGCAGGTGCGCGAAAGCCTCATCACTACTGTAAACAAATTATTCATCACGCCGAAAATGTTCATGATTCCGCTAAACTAAGAAAGCTTACACATAGTTTTTCATCTCATAAACAACCATCAGCCCTGTCCAATGCAGAAATGCTCGAATTGAAGGGGAAAATTCAGGAATTGTTTTGCGTCAACCATGTTTTGACGTGAACCTTACACCGCATTCTGTTATATTCTTAATATTATTGTATAGACGAAATTTGGTAAAGGACTATGTCCGCTCCATTTCTCCAGAACAGCTTAAGATATGAAAGTTAACTTTGTCAGATATCATAGATAATGACTTGTAGATGTCACCATGAATATTCTTTCCGTCGTCATTACTTCCGGTCGTCACAGAAATTGGATTAAAAAGTCGATTTTTTCTATTTCTTCGTCTTTCTAACTTCTTTTTTCTGTAATATTCATAGGGTATGTAAAGGCCCCTCTTTGAAGATTTTACGTATTACCAGTTTCCTGATAGGATTAAGAAGGAATTAAATATCTTTAAATATCTTAGAATTTCCGAAAACGTAGGACCAACGTTTCTTAAACACTACAGAATATTGATTTTTCCCCCGTATATATAGTTTGCGAGGACTGCTCAGTGCTCATTTACGTAGGAACTGGTGTAGAGTTAAAACCTACTGGGTGATTGGGATAGGCCAGAAAAACCTTGCCGTTGCCATGGAAACGAGTTTATATTAAATAAAAACGGTAGTATATGATATGTGTGTGCATTTTATTCGCCCCTATTTTTGTCAACTGTAGAAGAAATTGCCATCTTTACACACCCCCCCCTTTTTTCTCTTTTTCGCTTTTATGTTTTGCATTCTTTATAAAATGACCTTGACTTTCATATCACAAGCAACTCTTCTTGACGTTTTTAAAATTATAAGCCTTAATTCTTTCTACAAAGTAATGCTAATTTACATGTTTATGTTCAAGACCCTCCCCCCCCTTTCCTCGAAGCAACCAGGTAGAATACACAGATATAAAATTTACAACTTATAAGGAACTTCTTAAGAGTTTCATTAATAAAGTTCGGTTCCCCTGATGTGATTTGATATTTTACTACCATTCATTCTTCTTCTGTTTTGTCTTTAGAATTTATAATTATTTTATTTAGAATTAATTTATCTTTAGAAAGTAGTGATTGTCAGCTGCATTCATTAGCATTTCGCGTTTTCTTCTATATCTATTACTTGCATATTAATAATTTCATTAAATAATATTTAAAAGTATTAAAACTTCATTTCTATTAAATTTTATTCATTTGTAAATCCTTGGATCCGCTCCTGCAGGTGCGCGAAAGCCTCATCACTACTGTAAACAAATTATTCATCACGCCGAAAATGTTCATGATTCCGCTAAACTAAGAAAGCTTACACATAGTTTTTCATCTCATAAACAACCATCAGCCCTGTCCAATGCAGAAATGCTCGAATTGAAGGGGAAAATTCAGGAATTGTTTTGCGTCAACCATGTTTTGACGTGAACCTTACACCGCATTCTGTTATATTCTTAATATTATTGTATAGACGAAATTTGGTAAAGGACTATGTCCGCTCCATTTCTCCAGAACAGCTTAAGATATGAAAGTTAACTTTGTCAGATATCATAGATAATGACTTGTAGATGTCACCATGAATATTCTTTCCGTCGTCATTACTTCCGGTCGTCACAGAAATTGGATTAAAAAGTCGATTTTTTCTATTTCTTCGTCTTTCTAACTTCTTTTTTCTGTAATATTCATAGGGTATGTAAAGGCCCCTCTTTGAAGATTTTACGTATTACCAGTTTCCTGATAGGATTAAGAAGGAATTAAATATCTTTAAATATCTTAGAATTTCCGAAAACGTAGGACCAACGTTTCTTAAACACTACAGAATATTGATTTTTCCCCCGTATATATAGTTTGCGAGGACTGCTCAGTGCTCATTTACGTAGGAACTGGTGTAGAGTTAAAACCTACTGGGTGATTGGGATAGGCCAGAAAAACCTTGCCGTTGCCATGGAAACGAGTTTATATTAAATAAAAACGGTAGTATATGATATGTGTGTGCATTTTATTCGCCCCTATTTTTGTCAACTGTAGAAGAAATTGCCATCTTTACACACCCCCCCCTTTTTTCTCTTTTTCGCTTTTATGTTTTGCATTCTTTATAAAATGACCTTGACTTTCATATCACAAGCAACTCTTCTTGACGTTTTTAAAATTATAAGCCTTAATTCTTTCTACAAAGTAATGCTAATTTACATGTTTATGTTCAAGACCCTCCCCCCCCTTTCCTCGAAGCAACCAGGTAGAATACACAGATATAAAATTTACAACTTATAAGGAACTTCTTAAGAGTTTCATTAATAAAGTTCGGTTCCCCTGATGTGATTTGATATTTTACTACCATTCATTCTTCTTCTGTTTTGTCTTTAGAATTTATAATTATTTTATTTAGAATTAATTTATCTTTAGAAAGTAGTGATTGTCAGCTGCATTCATTAGCATTTCGCGTTTTCTTCTATATCTATTACTTGCATATTAATAATTTCATTAAATAATATTTAAAAGTATTAAAACTTCATTTCTATTAAATTTTATTCATTTGTAAATCCTTGGATCCGCTCCTGCAGGTGCGCGAAAGCCTCATCACTACTGTAAACAAATTATTCATCACGCCGAAAATGTTCATGATTCCGCTAAACTAAGAAAGCTTACACATAGTTTTTCATCTCATAAACAACCATCAGCCCTGTCCAATGCAGAAATGCTCGAATTGAAGGGGAAAATTCAGGAATTGTTTTGCGTCAACCATGTTTTGACGTGAACCTTACACCGCATTCTGTTATATTCTTAATATTATTGTATAGACGAAATTTGGTAAAGGACTATGTCCGCTCCATTTCTCCAGAACAGCTTAAGATATGAAAGTTAACTTTGTCAGATATCATAGATAATGACTTGTAGATGTCACCATGAATATTCTTTCCGTCGTCATTACTTCCGGTCGTCACAGAAATTGGATTAAAAAGTCGATTTTTTCTATTTCTTCGTCTTTCTAACTTCTTTTTTCTGTAATATTCATAGGGTATGTAAAGGCCCCTCTTTGAAGATTTTACGTATTACCAGTTTCCTGATAGGATTAAGAAGGAATTAAATATCTTTAAATATCTTAGAATTTCCGAAAACGTAGGACCAACGTTTCTTAAACACTACAGAATATTGATTTTTCCCCCGTATATATAGTTTGCGAGGACTGCTCAGTGCTCATTTACGTAGGAACTGGTGTAGAGTTAAAACCTACTGGGTGATTGGGATAGGCCAGAAAAACCTTGCCGTTGCCATGGAAACGAGTTTATATTAAATAAAAACGGTAGTATATGATATGTGTGTGCATTTTATTCGCCCCTATTTTTGTCAACTGTAGAAGAAATTGCCATCTTTACACACCCCCCCCTTTTTTCTCTTTTTCGCTTTTATGTTTTGCATTCTTTATAAAATGACCTTGACTTTCATATCACAAGCAACTCTTCTTGACGTTTTTAAAATTATAAGCCTTAATTCTTTCTACAAAGTAATGCTAATTTACATGTTTATGTTCAAGACCCTCCCCCCCCTTTCCTCGAAGCAACCAGGTAGAATACACAGATATAAAATTTACAACTTATAAGGAACTTCTTAAGAGTTTCATTAATAAAGTTCGGTTCCCCTGATGTGATTTGATATTTTACTACCATTCATTCTTCTTCTGTTTTGTCTTTAGAATTTATAATTATTTTATTTAGAATTAATTTATCTTTAGAAAGTAGTGATTGTCAGCTGCATTCATTAGCATTTCGCGTTTTCTTCTATATCTATTACTTGCATATTAATAATTTCATTAAATAATATTTAAAAGTATTAAAACTTCATTTCTATTAAATTTTATTCATTTGTAAATCCTTGGATCCGCTCCTGCAGGTGCGCGAAAGCCTCATCACTACTGTAAACAAATTATTCATCACGCCGAAAATGTTCATGATTCCGCTAAACTAAGAAAGCTTACACATAGTTTTTCATCTCATAAACAACCATCAGCCCTGTCCAATGCAGAAATGCTCGAATTGAAGGGGAAAATTCAGGAATTGTTTTGCGTCAACCATGTTTTGACGTGAACCTTACACCGCATTCTGTTATATTCTTAATATTATTGTATAGACGAAATTTGGTAAAGGACTATGTCCGCTCCATTTCTCCAGAACAGCTTAAGATATGAAAGTTAACTTTGTCAGATATCATAGATAATGACTTGTAGATGTCACCATGAATATTCTTTCCGTCGTCATTACTTCCGGTCGTCACAGAAATTGGATTAAAAAGTCGATTTTTTCTATTTCTTCGTCTTTCTAACTTCTTTTTTCTGTAATATTCATAGGGTATGTAAAGGCCCCTCTTTGAAGATTTTACGTATTACCAGTTTCCTGATAGGATTAAGAAGGAATTAAATATCTTTAAATATCTTAGAATTTCCGAAAACGTAGGACCAACGTTTCTTAAACACTACAGAATATTGATTTTTCCCCCGTATATATAGTTTGCGAGGACTGCTCAGTGCTCATTTACGTAGGAACTGGTGTAGAGTTAAAACCTACTGGGTGATTGGGATAGGCCAGAAAAACCTTGCCGTTGCCATGGAAACGAGTTTATATTAAATAAAAACGGTAGTATATGATATGTGTGTGCATTTTATTCGCCCCTATTTTTGTCAACTGTAGAAGAAATTGCCATCTTTACACACCCCCCCCTTTTTTCTCTTTTTCGCTTTTATGTTTTGCATTCTTTATAAAATGACCTTGACTTTCATATCACAAGCAACTCTTCTTGACGTTTTTAAAATTATAAGCCTTAATTCTTTCTACAAAGTAATGCTAATTTACATGTTTATGTTCAAGACCCTCCCCCCCCTTTCCTCGAAGCAACCAGGTAGAATACACAGATATAAAATTTACAACTTATAAGGAACTTCTTAAGAGTTTCATTAATAAAGTTCGGTTCCCCTGATGTGATTTGATATTTTACTACCATTCATTCTTCTTCTGTTTTGTCTTTAGAATTTATAATTATTTTATTTAGAATTAATTTATCTTTAGAAAGTAGTGATTGTCAGCTGCATTCATTAGCATTTCGCGTTTTCTTCTATATCTATTACTTGCATATTAATAATTTCATTAAATAATATTTAAAAGTATTAAAACTTCATTTCTATTAAATTTTATTCATTTGTAAATCCTTGGATCCGCTCCTGCAGGTGCGCGAAAGCCTCATCACTACTGTAAACAAATTATTCATCACGCCGAAAATGTTCATGATTCCGCTAAACTAAGAAAGCTTACACATAGTTTTTCATCTCATAAACAACCATCAGCCCTGTCCAATGCAGAAATGCTCGAATTGAAGGGGAAAATTCAGGAATTGTTTTGCGTCAACCATGTTTTGACGTGAACCTTACACCGCATTCTGTTATATTCTTAATATTATTGTATAGACGAAATTTGGTAAAGGACTATGTCCGCTCCATTTCTCCAGAACAGCTTAAGATATGAAAGTTAACTTTGTCAGATATCATAGATAATGACTTGTAGATGTCACCATGAATATTCTTTCCGTCGTCATTACTTCCGGTCGTCACAGAAATTGGATTAAAAAGTCGATTTTTTCTATTTCTTCGTCTTTCTAACTTCTTTTTTCTGTAATATTCATAGGGTATGTAAAGGCCCCTCTTTGAAGATTTTACGTATTACCAGTTTCCTGATAGGATTAAGAAGGAATTAAATATCTTTAAATATCTTAGAATTTCCGAAAACGTAGGACCAACGTTTCTTAAACACTACAGAATATTGATTTTTCCCCCGTATATATAGTTTGCGAGGACTGCTCAGTGCTCATTTACGTAGGAACTGGTGTAGAGTTAAAACCTACTGGGTGATTGGGATAGGCCAGAAAAACCTTGCCGTTGCCATGGAAACGAGTTTATATTAAATAAAAACGGTAGTATATGATATGTGTGTGCATTTTATTCGCCCCTATTTTTGTCAACTGTAGAAGAAATTGCCATCTTTACACACCCCCCCCCTTTTTTCTCTTTTTCGCTTTTATGTTTTGCATTCTTTATAAAATGACCTTGACTTTCATATCACAAGCAACTCTTCTTGACGTTTTTAAAATTATAAGCCTTAATTCTTTCTACAAAGTAATGCTAATTTACATGTTTATGTTCAAGACCCTCCCCCCCCTTTCCTCGAAGCAACCAGGTAGAATACACAGATATAAAATTTACAACTTATAAGGAACTTCTTAAGAGTTTCATTAATAAAGTTCGGTTCCCCTGATGTGATTTGATATTTTACTACCATTCATTCTTCTTCTGTTTTGTCTTTAGAATTTATAATTATTTTATTTAGAATTAATTTATCTTTAGAAAGTAGTGATTGTCAGCTGCATTCATTAGCATTTCGCGTTTTCTTCTATATCTATTACTTGCATATTAATAATTTCATTAAATAATATTTAAAAGTATTAAAACTTCATTTCTATTAAATTTTATTCATTTGTAAATCCTTGGATCCGCTCCTGCAGGTGCGCGAAAGCCTCATCACTACTGTAAACAAATTATTCATCACGCCGAAAATGTTCATGATTCCGCTAAACTAAGAAAGCTTACACATAGTTTTTCATCTCATAAACAACCATCAGCCCTGTCCAATGCAGAAATGCTCGAATTGAAGGGGAAAATTCAGGAATTGTTTTGCGTCAACCATGTTTTGACGTGAACCTTACACCGCATTCTGTTATATTCTTAATATTATTGTATAGACGAAATTTGGTAAAGGACTATGTCCGCTCCATTTCTCCAGAACAGCTTAAGATATGAAAGTTAACTTTGTCAGATATCATAGATAATGACTTGTAGATGTCACCATGAATATTCTTTCCGTCGTCATTACTTCCGGTCGTCACAGAAATTGGATTAAAAAGTCGATTTTTTCTATTTCTTCGTCTTTCTAACTTCTTTTTTCTGTAATATTCATAGGGTATGTAAAGGCCCCTCTTTGAAGATTTTACGTATTACCAGTTTCCTGATAGGATTAAGAAGGAATTAAATATCTTTAAATATCTTAGAATTTCCGAAAACGTAGGACCAACGTTTCTTAAACACTACAGAATATTGATTTTTCCCCCGTATATATAGTTTGCGAGGACTGCTCAGTGCTCATTTACGTAGGAACTGGTGTAGAGTTAAAACCTACTGGGTGATTGGGATAGGCCAGAAAAACCTTGCCGTTGCCATGGAAACGAGTTTATATTAAATAAAAACGGTAGTATATGATATGTGTGTGCATTTTATTCGCCCCTATTTTTGTCAACTGTAGAAGAAATTGCCATCTTTACACACCCCCCCTTTTTTCTCTTTTTCGCTTTTATGTTTTGCATTCTTTATAAAATGACCTTGACTTTCATATCACAAGCAACTCTTCTTGACGTTTTTAAAATTATAAGCCTTAATTCTTTCTACAAAGTAATGCTAATTTACATGTTTATGTTCAAGACCCTCCCCCCCCTTTCCTCGAAGCAACCAGGTAGAATACACAGATATAAAATTTACAACTTATAAGGAACTTCTTAAGAGTTTCATTAATAAAGTTCGGTTCCCCTGATGTGATTTGATATTTTACTACCATTCATTCTTCTTCTGTTTTGTCTTTAGAATTTATAATTATTTTATTTAGAATTAATTTATCTTTAGAAAGTAGTGATTGTCAGCTGCATTCATTAGCATTTCGCGTTTTCTTCTATATCTATTACTTGCATATTAATAATTTCATTAAATAATATTTAAAAGTATTAAAACTTCATTTCTATTAAATTTTATTCATTTGTAAATCCTTGGATCCGCTCCTGCAGGTGCGCGAAAGCCTCATCACTACTGTAAACAAATTATTCATCACGCCGAAAATGTTCATGATTCCGCTAAACTAAGAAAGCTTACACATAGTTTTTCATCTCATAAACAACCATCAGCCCTGTCCAATGCAGAAATGCTCGAATTGAAGGGGAAAATTCAGGAATTGTTTTGCGTCAACCATGTTTTGACGTGAACCTTACACCGCATTCTGTTATATTCTTAATATTATTGTATAGACGAAATTTGGTAAAGGACTATGTCCGCTCCATTTCTCCAGAACAGCTTAAGATATGAAAGTTAACTTTGTCAGATATCATAGATAATGACTTGTAGATGTCACCATGAATATTCTTTCCGTCGTCATTACTTCCGGTCGTCACAGAAATTGGATTAAAAAGTCGATTTTTTCTATTTCTTCGTCTTTCTAACTTCTTTTTTCTGTAATATTCATAGGGTATGTAAAGGCCCCTCTTTGAAGATTTTACGTATTACCAGTTTCCTGATAGGATTAAGAAGGAATTAAATATCTTTAAATATCTTAGAATTTCCGAAAACGTAGGACCAACGTTTCTTAAACACTACAGAATATTGATTTTTCCCCCGTATATATAGTTTGCGAGGACTGCTCAGTGCTCATTTACGTAGGAACTGGTGTAGAGTTAAAACCTACTGGGTGATTGGGATAGGCCAGAAAAACCTTGCCGTTGCCATGGAAACGAGTTTATATTAAATAAAAACGGTAGTATATGATATGTGTGTGCATTTTATTCGCCCCTATTTTTGTCAACTGTAGAAGACATTGCCATCTTTACACCCCCCCCCCTTTTTCTCTTTTTCGCTTTTATGTTTTGCATTCTTTATAAAATGACCTTGACTTTCATATCACAAGCAACTCTTCTTGACGTTTTTAAAATTATAAGCCTTAATTCTTTCTACAAAGTAATGCTAATTTACATGTTTATGTTCAAGACCCCCCCCCCCCTTTCCTCGAAGCAACCAGGTAGAATACACAGATATAAAATTTACAACTTATAAGGAACTTCTTAAGAGTTTCATTAATAAAGTTCGGTTCCCCTGATGTGATTTGATATTTTACTACCATTCATTCTTCTTCTGTTTTGTCTTTAGAATTTATAATTATTTTATTTAGAATTAATTTATCTTTAGAAAGTAGTGATTGTCAGCTGCATTCATTAGCATTTCGCGTTTTCTTCTATATCTATTTCTTGCATATTAATAATTTCATTAAATAATATTTAAAAGTATTAAAACTTCATTTCTATTAAATTTTATTCATTTGTAAATCCTTGGATCCGCTCCTGCAGGTGCGCGAAAGCCTCATCACTACTGTAAACAAATTATTCATCACGCCGAAAATGTTCATGATTCCGCTAAACTAAGAAAGCTTACACATAGTTTTTCATCTCATAAACAACCATCAGCCCTGTCCAATGCAGAAATGCTCGAATTGAAGGGGAAAATTCAGGAATTGTTTTGCGTCAACCATGTTTTGACGTGAACCTTACACCGCATTCTGTTATATTCTTAATATTATTGTATAGACGAAATTTGGTAAAGGACTATGTCCGCTCCATTTCTCCAGAACAGCTTAAGATATGAAAGTTAACTTTGTCAGATATCATAGATAATGACTTGTAGATGTCACCATGAATATTCTTTCCGTCGTCATTACTTCCGGTCGTCACAGAAATTGGATTAAAAAGTCGATTTTTTCTATTTCTTCGTCTTTCTAACTTCTTTTTTCTGTAATATTCATAGGGTATGTAAAGGCCCCTCTTTGAAGATTTTACGTATTACCAGTTTCCTGATAGGATTAAGAAGGAATTAAATATCTTTAAATATCTTAGAATTTCCGAAAACGTAGGACCAACGTTTCTTAAACACTACAGAATATTGATTTTTCCCCCGTATATATAGTTTGCGAGGACTGCTCAGTGCTCATTTACGTAGGAACTGGTGTAGAGTTAAAACCTACTGGGTGATTGGGATAGGCCAGAAAAACCTTGCCGTTGCCATGGAAACGAGTTTATATTAAATAAAAACGGTAGTATATGATATGTGTGTGCATTTTATTCGCCCCTATTTTTGTCAACTGTAGAAGAAATTGCCATCTTTACACACCCCCCCTTTTTTCTCTTTTTCGCTTTTATGTTTTGCATTCTTTATAAAATGACCTTGACTTTCATATCACAAGCAACTCTTCTTGACGTTTTTAAAATTATAAGCCTTAATTCTTTCTACAAAGTAATGCTAATTTACATGTTTATGTTCAAGACCCTCCCCCCCCTTTCCTCGAAGCAACCAGGTAGAATACACAGATATAAAATTTACAACTTATAAGGAACTTCTTAAGAGTTTCATTAATAAAGTTCGGTTCCCCTGATGTGATTTGATATTTTACTACCATTCATTCTTCTTCTGTTTTGTCTTTAGAATTTATAATTATTTTATTTAGAATTAATTTATCTTTAGAAAGTAGTGATTGTCAGCTGCATTCATTAGCATTTCGCGTTTTCTTCTATATCTATTACTTGCATATTAATAATTTCATTAAATAATATTTAAAAGTATTAAAACTTCATTTCTATTAAATTTTATTCATTTGTAAATCCTTGGATCCGCTCCTGCAGGTGCGCGAAAGCCTCATCACTACTGTAAACAAATTATTCATCACGCCGAAAATGTTCATGATTCCGCTAAACTAAGAAAGCTTACACATAGTTTTTCATCTCATAAACAACCATCAGCCCTGTCCAATGCAGAAATGCTCGAATTGAAGGGGAAAATTCAGGAATTGTTTTGCGTCAACCATGTTTTGACGTGAACCTTACACCGCATTCTGTTATATTCTTAATATTATTGTATAGACGAAATTTGGTAAAGGACTATGTCCGCTCCATTTCTCCAGAACAGCTTAAGATATGAAAGTTAACTTTGTCAGATATCATAGATAATGACTTGTAGATGTCACCATGAATATTCTTTCCGTCGTCATTACTTCCGGTCGTCACAGAAATTGGATTAAAAAGTCGATTTTTTCTATTTCTTCGTCTTTCTAACTTCTTTTTTCTGTAATATTCATAGGGTATGTAAAGGCCCCTCTTTGAAGATTTTACGTATTACCAGTTTCCTGATAGGATTAAGAAGGAATTAAATATCTTTAAATATCTTAGAATTTCCGAAAACGTAGGACCAACGTTTCTTAAACACTACAGAATATTGATTTTTCCCCCGTATATATAGTTTGCGAGGACTGCTCAGTGCTCATTTACGTAGGAACTGGTGTAGAGTTAAAACCTACTGGGTGATTGGGATAGGCCAGAAAAACCTTGCCGTTGCCATGGAAACGAGTTTATATTAAATAAAAACGGTAGTATATGATATGTGTGTGCATTTTATTCGCCCCTATTTTTGTCAACTGTAGAAGACATTGCCATCTTTACACCCCCCCCCCCCTTTTTCTCTTTTTCGCTTTTATGTTTTGCATTCTTTATAAAATGACCTTGACTTTCATATCACAAGCAACTCTTCTTGACGTTTTTAAAATTATAAGCCTTAATTCTTTCTACAAAGTAATGCTAATTTACATGTTTATGTTCAAGACCCCCCCCCCTTTCCTCGAAGCAACCAGGTAGAATACACAGATATAAAATTTACAACTTATAAGGAACTTCTTAAGAGTTTCATTAATAAAGTTCGGTTCCCCTGATGTGATTTGATATTTTACTACCATTCATTCTTCTTCTGTTTTGTCTTTAGAATTTATAATTATTTTATTTAGAATTAATTTATCTTTAGAAAGTAGTGATTGTCAGCTGCATTCATTAGCATTTCGCGTTTTCTTCTATATCTATTACTTGCATATTAATAATTTCATTAAATAATATTTAAAAGTATTAAAACTTCATTTCTATTAAATTTTATTCATTTGTAAATCCTTGGATCCGCTCCTGCAGGTGCGCGAAAGCCTCATCACTACTGTAAACAAATTATTCATCACGCCGAAAATGTTCATGATTCCGCTAAACTAAGAAAGCTTACACATAGTTTTTCATCTCATAAACAACCATCAGCCCTGTCCAATGCAGAAATGCTCGAATTGAAGGGGAAAATTCAGGAATTGTTTTGCGTCAACCATGTTTTGACGTGAACCTTACACCGCATTCTGTTATATTCTTAATATTATTGTATAGACGAAATTTGGTAAAGGACTATGTCCGCTCCATTTCTCCAGAACAGCTTAAGATATGAAAGTTAACTTTGTCAGATAGCATAGATAATGACTTGTAGATGTCACCATGAATATTCTTTCCGTCGTCATTACTTCCGGTCGTCACAGAAATTGGATTAAAAAGTCGATTTTTTCTATTTCTTCGTCTTTCTAACTTCTTTTTTCTGTAATATTCATAGGGTATGTAAAGGCCCCTCTTTGAAGATTTTACGTATTACCAGTTTCCTGATAGGATTAAGAAGGAATTAAATATCTTTAAATATCTTAGAATTTCCGAAAACGTAGGACCAACGTTTCTTAAACACTACAGAATATTGATTTTTCCCCCGTATATATAGTTTGCGAGGACTGCTCAGTGCTCATTTACGTAGGAACTGGTGTAGAGTTAAAACCTACTGGGTGATTGGGATAGGCCAGAAAAACCTTGCCGTTGCCATGGAAACGAGTTTATATTAAATAAAAACGGTAGTATATGATATGTGTGTGCATTTTATTCGCCCCTATTTTTGTCAACTGTAGAAGACATTGCCATCTTTACACCCCCCCCCCCCTTTTTCTCTTTTTCGCTTTTATGTTTTGCATTCTTTATAAAATGACCTTGACTTTCATATCACAAGCAACTCTTCTTGACGTTTTTAAAATTATAAGCCTTAATTCTTTCTACAAAGTAATGCTAATTTACATGTTTATGTTCAAGACCCCCCCCCCCCCTTTCCTCGAAGCAACCAGGTAGAATACACAGATATAAAATTTACAACTTATAAGGAACTTCTTAAGAGTTTCATTAATAAAGTTCGGTTCCCCTGATGTGATTTGATATTTTACTACCATTCATTCTTCTTCTGTTTTGTCTTTAGAATTTATAATTATTTTATTTAGAATTAATTTATCTTTAGAAAGTAGTGATTGTCAGCTGCATTCATTAGCATTTCGCGTTTTCTTCTATATCTATTACTTGCATATTAATAATTTCATTAAATAATATTTAAAAGTATTAAAACTTCATTTCTATTAAATTTTATTCATTTGTAAATCCTTGGATCCGCTCCTGCAGGTGCGCGAAAGCCTCATCACTACTGTAAACAAATTATTCATCACGCCGAAAATGTTCATGATTCCGCTAAACTAAGAAAGCTTACACATAGTTTTTCATCTCATAAACAACCATCAGCCCTGTCCAATGCAGAAATGCTCGAATTGAAGGGGAAAATTCAGGAATTGTTTTGCGTCAACCATGTTTTGACGTGAACCTTACACCGCATTCTGTTATATTCTTAATATTATTGTATAGACGAAATTTGGTAAAGGACTATGTCCGCTCCATTTCTCCAGAACAGCTTAAGATATGAAAGTTAACTTTGTCAGATAGCATAGATAATGACTTGTAGATGTCACCATGAATATTCTTTCCGTCGTCATTACTTCCGGTCGTCACAGAAATTGGATTAAAAAGTCGATTTTTTCTATTTCTTCGTCTTTCTAACTTCTTTTTTCTGTAATATTCATAGGGTATGTAAAGGCCCCTCTTTGAAGATTTTACGTATTACCAGTTTCCTGATAGGATTAAGAAGGAATTAAATATCTTTAAATATCTTAGAATTTCCGAAAACGTAGGACCAACGTTTCTTAAACACTACAGAATATTGATTTTTCCCCCGTATATATAGTTTGCGAGGACTGCTCAGTGCTCATTTACGTAGGAACTGGTGTAGAGTTAAAACCTACTGGGTGATTGGGATAGGCCAGAAAAACCTTGCCGTTGCCATGGAAACGAGTTTATATTAAATAAAAACGGTAGTATATGATATGTGTGTGCATTTTATTCGCCCCTATTTTTGTCAACTGTAGAAGACATTGCCATCTTTACACCCCCCCCCCCTTTTTCTCTTTTTCGCTTTTATGTTTTGCATTCTTTATAAAATGACCTTGACTTTCATATCACAAGCAACTCTTCTTGACGTTTTTAAAATTATGAGCCTTAATTCTTTCTACAAAGTAATGCTAATTTACATGTTTATGTTCAAGACCCCCCCCCCCCCTTTCCTCGAAGCAACCAGGTAGAATACACAGATATAAAATTTACAACTTATAAGGAACTTCTTAAGAGTTTCATTAATAAAGTTCGGTTCCCCTGATGTGATTTGATATTTTACTACCATTCATTCTTCTTCTGTTTTGTCTTTAGAATTTATAATTATTTTATTTAGAATTAATTTATCTTTAGAAAGTAGTGATTGTCAGCTGCATTCATTAGCATTTCGCGTTTTCTTCTATATCTATTACTTGCATATTAATAATTTCATTAAATAATATTTAAAAGTATTAAGACTTCATTTCTATTAAATTTTATTCATTTGTAAATCCTTGGATCCGCTCCTGCAGGTGCGCGAAAGCCTCATCACTACTGTAAACAAATTATTCATCACGCCGAAAATGTTCATGATTCCGCTAAACTAAGAAAGCTTACACATAGTTTTTCATCTCATAAACAACCATCAGCCCTGTCCAATGCAGAAATGCTCGAATTGAAGGGGAAAATTCAGGAATTGTTTTGCGTCAACCATGTTTTGACGTGAACCTTACACCGCATTCTGTTATATTCTTAATATTATTGTATAGACGAAATTTGGTAAAGGACTATGTCCGCTCCATTTCTCCAGAACAGCTTAAGATATGAAAGTTAACTTTGTCAGATATCATAGATAATGACTTGTAGATGTCACCATGAATATTCTTTCCGTCGTCATTACTTCCGGTCGTCACAGAAATTGGATTAAAAAGTCGATTTTTTCTATTTCTTCGTCTTTCTAACTTCTTTTTTCTGTAATATTCATAGGGTATGTAAAGGCCCCTCTTTGAAGATTTTACGTATTACCAGTTTCCTGATAGGATTAAGAAGGAATTAAATATCTTTAAATATCTTAGAATTTCCGAAAACGTAGGACCAACGTTTCTTAAACACTACAGAATATTGATTTTTCCCCCGTATATATAGTTTGCGAGGACTGCTCAGTGCTCATTTACGTAGGAACTGGTGTAGAGTTAAAACCTACTGGGTGATTGGGATAGGCCAGAAAAACCTTGCCGTTGCCATGGAAACGAGTTTATATTAAATAAAAACGGTAGTATATGATATGTGTGTGCATTTTATTCGCCCCTATTTTTGTCAACTGTAGAAGAAATTGCCATCTTTACACCCCCCCCCCCCCTTTTTTCTCTTTTTCGCTTTTATGTTTTGCATTCTTTATAAAATGACCTTGACTTTCATATCACAAGCAACTCTTCTTGACGTTTTTAAAATTATAAGCCTTAATTCTTTCTACAAAGTAATGCTAATTTACATGTTTATGTTCAAGACCCTCCCCCCCCTTTCCTCGAAGCAACCAGGTAGAATACACAGATATAAAATTTACAACTTATAAGGAACTTCTTAAGAGTTTCATTAATAAAGTTCGGTTCCCCTGATGTGATTTGATATTTTACTACCATTCATTCTTCTTCTGTTTTGTCTTTAGAATTTATAATTATTTTATTTAGAATTAATTTATCTTTAGAAAGTAGTGATTGTCAGCTGCATTCATTAGCATTTCGCGTTTTCTTCTATATCTATTACTTGCATATTAATAATTTCATTAAATAATATTTAAAAGTATTAAAACTTCATTTCTATTAAATTTTATTCATTTGTAAATCCTTGGATCCGCTCCTGCAGGTGCGCGAAAGCCTCATCACTACTGTAAACAAATTATTCATCACGCCGAAAATGTTCATGATTCCGCTAAACTAAGAAAGCTTACACATAGTTTTTCATCTCATAAACAACCATCAGCCCTGTCCAATGCAGAAATGCTCGAATTGAAGGGGAAAATTCAGGAATTGTTTTGCGTCAACCATGTTTTGACGTGAACCTTACACCGCATTCTGTTATATTCTTAATATTATTGTATAGACGAAATTTGGTAAAGGACTATGTCCGCTCCATTTCTCCAGAACAGCTTAAGATATGAAAGTTAACTTTGTCAGATATCATAGATAATGACTTGTAGATGTCACCATGAATATTCTTTCCGTCGTCATTACTTCCGGTCGTCACAGAAATTGGATTAAAAAGTCGATTTTTTCTATTTCTTCGTCTTTCTAACTTCTTTTTTCTGTAATATTCATAGGGTATGTAAAGGCCCCTCTTTGAAGATTTTACGTATTACCAGTTTCCTGATAGGATTAAGAAGGAATTAAATATCTTTAAATATCTTAGAATTTCCGAAAACGTAGGACCAACGTTTCTTAAACACTACAGAATATTGATTTTTCCCCCGTATATATAGTTTGCGAGGACTGCTCAGTGCTCATTTACGTAGGAACTGGTGTAGAGTTAAAACCTACTGGGTGATTGGGATAGGCCAGAAAAACCTTGCCGTTGCCATGGAAACGAGTTTATATTAAATAAAAACGGTAGTATATGATATGTGTGTGCATTTTATTCGCCCCTATTTTTGTCAACTGTAGAAGAAATTGCCATCTTTACACACCCCCCCCTTTTTTCTCTTTTTCGCTTTTATGTTTTGCATTCTTTATAAAATGACCTTGACTTTCATATCACAAGCAACTCTTCTTGACGTTTTTAAAATTATAAGCCTTAATTCTTTCTACAAAGTAATGCTAATTTACATGTTTATGTTCAAGACCCTCCCCCCCCTTTCCTCGAAGCAACCAGGTAGAATACACAGATATAAAATTTACAACTTATAAGGAACTTCTTAAGAGTTTCATTAATAAAGTTCGGTTCCCCTGATGTGATTTGATATTTTACTACCATTCATTCTTCTTCTGTTTTGTCTTTAGAATTTATAATTATTTTATTTAGAATTAATTTATCTTTAGAAAGTAGTGATTGTCAGCTGCATTCATTAGCATTTCGCGTTTTCTTCTATATCTATTACTTGCATATTAATAATTTCATTAAATAATATTTAAAAGTATTAAAACTTCATTTCTATTAAATTTTATTCATTTGTAAATCCTTGGATCCGCTCCTGCAGGTGCGCGAAAGCCTCATCACTACTGTAAACAAATTATTCATCACGCCGAAAATGTTCATGATTCCGCTAAACTAAGAAAGCTTACACATAGTTTTTCATCTCATAAACAACCATCAGCCCTGTCCAATGCAGAAATGCTCGAATTGAAGGGGAAAATTCAGGAATTGTTTTGCGTCAACCATGTTTTGACGTGAACCTTACACCGCATTCTGTTATATTCTTAATATTATTGTATAGACGAAATTTGGTAAAGGACTATGTCCGCTCCATTTCTCCAGAACAGCTTAAGATATGAAAGTTAACTTTGTCAGATATCATAGATAATGACTTGTAGATGTCACCATGAATATTCTTTCCGTCGTCATTACTTCCGGTCGTCACAGAAATTGGATTAAAAAGTCGATTTTTTCTATTTCTTCGTCTTTCTAACTTCTTTTTTCTGTAATATTCATAGGGTATGTAAAGGCCCCTCTTTGAAGATTTTACGTATTACCAGTTTCCTGATAGGATTAAGAAGGAATTAAATATCTTTAAATATCTTAGAATTTCCGAAAACGTAGGACCAACTTTTCTTAAACACTACAGAATATTGATTTTTCCCCCGTATATATAGTTTGCGAGGACTGCTCAGTGCTCATTTACGTAGGAACTGGTGTAGAGTTAAAACCTACTGGGTGATTGGGATAGGCCAGAAAAACCTTGCCGTTGCCATGGAAACGAGTTTATATTAAATAAAAACGGTAGTATATGATATGTGTGTGCATTTTATTCGCCCCTATTTTTGTCAACTGTAGAAGAAATTGCCATCTTTACACACCCCCCCTTTTTTCTCTTTTTCGCTTTTATGTTTTGCATTCTTTATAAAATGACCTTGACTTTCATATCACAAGCAACTCTTCTTGACGTTTTTAAAATTATAAGCCTTAATTCTTTCTACAAAGTAATGCTAATTTACATGTTTATGTTCAAGACCCCCCCCCCCTTTCCTCGAAGCAACCAGGTAGAATACACAGATATAAAATTTACAACTTATAAGGAACTTCTTAAGAGTTTCATTAATAAAGTTCGGTTCCCCTGATGTGATTTGATATTTTACTACCATTCATTCTTCTTCTGTTTTGTCTTTAGAATTTATAATTATTTTATTTAGAATTAATTTATCTTTAGAAAGTAGTGATTGTCAGCTGCATTCATTAGCATTTCGCGTTTTCTTCTATATCTATTACTTGCATATTAATAATTTCATTAAATAATATTTAAAAGTATTAAAACTTCATTTCTATTAAATTTTATTCATTTGTAAATCCTTGGATCCGCTCCTGCAGGTGCGCGAAAGCCTCATCACTACTGTAAACAAATTATTCATCACGCCGAAAATGTTCATGATTCCGCTAAACTAAGAAAGCTTACACATAGTTTTTCATCTCATAAACAACCATCAGCCCTGTCCAATGCAGAAATGCTCGAATTGAAGGGGAAAATTCAGGAATTGTTTTGCGTCAACCATGTTTTGACGTGAACCTTACACCGCATTCTGTTATATTCTTAATATTATTGTATAGACGAAATTTGGTAAAGGACTATGTCCGCTCCATTTCTCCAGAACAGCTTAAGATATGAAAGTTAACTTTGTCAGATATCATAGATAATGACTTGTAGATGTCACCATGAATATTCTTTCCGTCGTCATTACTTCCGGTCGTCACAGAAATTGGATTAAAAAGTCGATTTTTTCTATTTCTTCGTCTTTCTAACTTCTTTTTTCTGTAATATTCATAGGGTATGTAAAGGCCCCTCTTTGAAGATTTTACGTATTACCAGTTTCCTGATAGGATTAAGAAGGAATTAAATATCTTTAAATATCTTAGAATTTCCGAAAACGTAGGACCAACGTTTCTTAAACACTACAGAATATTGATTTTTCCCCCGTATATATAGTTTGCGAGGACTGCTCAGTGCTCATTTACGTAGGAACTGGTGTAGAGTTAAAACCTACTGGGTGATTGGGATAGGCCAGAAAAACCTTGCCGTTGCCATGGAAACGAGTTTATATTAAATAAAAACGGTAGTATATGATATGTGTGTGCATTTTATTCGCCCCTATTTTTGTCAACTGTAGAAGAAATTGCCATCTTTACACACCCCCCCCTTTTTTCTCTTTTTCGCTTTTATGTTTTGCATTCTTTATAAAATGACCTTGACTTTCATATCACAAGCAACTCTTCTTGACGTTTTTAAAATTATAAGCCTTAATTCTTTCTACAAAGTAATGCTAATTTACATGTTTATGTTCAAGACCCCCCCCCCCCCTTTCCTCGAAGCAACCAGGTAGAATACACAGATATAAAATTTACAACTTATAAGGAACTTCTTAAGAGTTTCATTAATAAAGTTCGGTTCCCCTGATGTGATTTGATATTTTACTACCATTCATTCTTCTTCTGTTTTGTCTTTAGAATTTATAATTATTTTATTTAGAATTAATTTATCTTTAGAAAGTAGTGATTGTCAGCTGCATTCATTAGCATTTCGCGTTTTCTTCTATATCTATTACTTGCATATTAATAATTTCATTAAATAATATTTAAAAGTATTAAAACTTCATTTCTATTAAATTTTATTCATTTGTAAATCCTTGGATCCGCTCCTGCAGGTGCGCGAAAGCCTCATCACTACTGTAAACAAATTATTCATCACGCCGAAAATGTTCATGATTCCGCTAAACTAAGAAAGCTTACACATAGTTTTTCATCTCATAAACAACCATCAGCCCTGTCCAATGCAGAAATGCTCGAATTGAAGGGGAAAATTCAGGAATTGTTTTGCGTCAACCATGTTTTGACGTGAACCTTACACCGCATTCTGTTATATTCTTAATATTATTGTATAGACGAAATTTGGTAAAGGACTATGTCCGCTCCATTTCTCCAGAACAGCTTAAGATATGAAAGTTAACTTTGTCAGATATCATAGATAATGACTTGTAGATGTCACCATGAATATTCTTTCCGTCGTCATTACTTCCGGTCGTCACAGAAATTGGATTAAAAAGTCGATTTTTTCTATTTCTTCGTCTTTCTAACTTCTTTTTTCTGTAATATTCATAGGGTATGTAAAGGCCCCTCTTTGAAGATTTTACGTATTACCAGTTTCCTGATAGGATTAAGAAGGAATTAAATATCTTTAAATATCTTAGAATTTCCGAAAACGTAGGACCAACGTTTCTTAAACACTACAGAATATTGATTTTTCCCCCGTATATATAGTTTGCGAGGACTGCTCAGTGCTCATTTACGTAGGAACTGGTGTAGAGTTAAAACCTACTGGGTGATTGGGATAGGCCAGAAAAACCTTGCCGTTGCCATGGAAACGAGTTTATATTAAATAAAAACGGTAGTATATGATATGTGTGTGCATTTTATTCGCCCCTATTTTTGTCAACTGTAGAAGAAATTGCCATCTTTACACACCCCCCCCTTTTTTCTCTTTTTCGCTTTTATGTTTTGCATTCTTTATAAAATGACCTTGACTTTCATATCACAAGCAACTCTTCTTGACGTTTTTAAAATTATAAGCCTTAATTCTTTCTACAAAGTAATGCTAATTTACATGTTTATGTTCAAGACCCTCCCCCCCCTTTCCTCGAAGCAACCAGGTAGAATACACAGATATAAAATTTACAACTTATAAGGAACTTCTTAAGAGTTTCATTAATAAAGTTCGGTTCCCCTGATGTGATTTGATATTTTACTACCATTCATTCTTCTTCTGTTTTGTCTTTAGAATTTATAATTATTTTATTTAGAATTAATTTATCTTTAGAAAGTAGTGATTGTCAGCTGCATTCATTAGCATTTCGCGTTTTCTTCTATATCTATTACTTGCATATTAATAATTTCATTAAATAATATTTAAAAGTATTAAAACTTCATTTCTATTAAATTTTATTCATTTGTAAATCCTTGGATCCGCTCCTGCAGGTGCGCGAAAGCCTCATCACTACTGTAAACAAATTATTCATCACGCCGAAAATGTTCATGATTCCGCTAAACTAAGAAAGCTTACACATAGTTTTTCATCTCATAAACAACCATCAGCCCTGTCCAATGCAGAAATGCTCGAATTGAAGGGGAAAATTCAGGAATTGTTTTGCGTCAACCATGTTTTGACGTGAACCTTACACCGCATTCTGTTATATTCTTAATATTATTGTATAGACGAAATTTGGTAAAGGACTATGTCCGCTCCATTTCTCCAGAACAGCTTAAGATATGAAAGTTAACTTTGTCAGATATCATAGATAATGACTTGTAGATGTCACCATGAATATTCTTTCCGTCGTCATTACTTCCGGTCGTCACAGAAATTGGATTAAAAAGTCGATTTTTTCTATTTCTTCGTCTTTCTAACTTCTTTTTTCTGTAATATTCATAGGGTATGTAAAGGCCCCTCTTTGAAGATTTTACGTATTACCAGTTTCCTGATAGGATTAAGAAGGAATTAAATATCTTTAAATATCTTAGAATTTCCGAAAACGTAGGACCAACGTTTCTTAAACACTACAGAATATTGATTTTTCCCCCGTATATATAGTTTGCGAGGACTGCTCAGTGCTCATTTACGTAGGAACTGGTGTAGAGTTAAAACCTACTGGGTGATTGGGATAGGCCAGAAAAACCTTGCCGTTGCCATGGAAACGAGTTTATATTAAATAAAAACGGTAGTATATGATATGTGTGTGCATTTTATTCGCCCCTATTTTTGTCAACTGTAGAAGACATTGCCATCTTTACACCCCCCCCCCTTTTTCTCTTTTTCGCTTTTATGTTTTGCATTCTTTATAAAATGACCTTGACTTTCATATCACAAGCAACTCTTCTTGACGTTTTTAAAATTATAAGCCTTAATTCTTTCTACAAAGTAATGCTAATTTACATGTTTATGTTCAAGACCCCCCCCCCCCCTTTCCTCGAAGCAACCAGGTAGAATACACAGATATAAAATTTACAACTTATAAGGAACTTCTTAAGAGTTTCATTAATAAAGTTCGGTTCCCCTGATGTGATTTGATATTTTACTACCATTCATTCTTCTTCTGTTTTGTCTTTAGAATTTATAATTATTTTATTTAGAATTAATTTATCTTTAGAAAGTAGTGATTGTCAGCTGCATTCATTAGCATTTCGCGTTTTCTTCTATATCTATTACTTGCATATTAATAATTTCATTAAATAATATTTAAAAGTATTAAAACTTCATTTCTATTAAATTTTATTCATTTGTAAATCCTTGGATCCGCTCCTGCAGGTGCGCGAAAGCCTCATCACTACTGTAAACAAATTATTCATCACGCCGAAAATGTTCATGATTCCGCTAAACTAAGAAAGCTTACACATAGTTTTTCATCTCATAAACAACCATCAGCCCTGTCCAATGCAGAAATGCTCGAATTGAAGGGGAAAATTCAGGAATTGTTTTGCGTCAACCATGTTTTGACGTGAACCTTACACCGCATTCTGTTATATTCTTAATATTATTGTATAGACGAAATTTGGTAAAGGACTATGTCCGCTCCATTTCTCCAGAACAGCTTAAGATATGAAAGTTAACTTTGTCAGATATCATAGATAATGACTTGTAGATGTCACCATGAATATTCTTTCCGTCGTCATTACTTCCGGTCGTCACAGAAATTGGATTAAAAAGTCGATTTTTTCTATTTCTTCGTCTTTCTAACTTCTTTTTTCTGTAATATTCATAGGGTATGTAAAGGCCCCTCTTTGAAGATTTTACGTATTACCAGTTTCCTGATAGGATTAAGAAGGAATTAAATATCTTTAAATATCTTAGAATTTCCGAAAACGTAGGACCAACGTTTCTTAAACACTACAGAATATTGATTTTTCCCCCGTATATATAGTTTGCGAGGACTGCTCAGTGCTCATTTACGTAGGAACTGGTGTAGAGTTAAAACCTACTGGGTGATTGGGATAGGCCAGAAAAACCTTGCCGTTGCCATGGAAACGAGTTTATATTAAATAAAAACGGTAGTATATGATATGTGTGTGCATTTTATTCGCCCCTATTTTTGTCAACTGTAGAAGAAATTGCCATCTTTACACACCCCCCCCTTTTTTCTCTTTTTCGCTTTTATGTTTTGCATTCTTTATAAAATGACCTTGACTTTCATATCACAAGCAACTCTTCTTGACGTTTTTAAAATTATAAGCCTTAATTCTTTCTACAAAGTAATGCTAATTTACATGTTTATGTTCAAGACCCTCCCCCCCCTTTCCTCGAAGCAACCAGGTAGAATACACAGATATAAAATTTACAACTTATAAGGAACTTCTTAAGAGTTTCATTAATAAAGTTCGGTTCCCCTGATGTGATTTGATATTTTACTACCATTCATTCTTCTTCTGTTTTGTCTTTAGAATTTATAATTATTTTATTTAGAATTAATTTATCTTTAGAAAGTAGTGATTGTCAGCTGCATTCATTAGCATTTCGCGTTTTCTTCTATATCTATTACTTGCATATTAATAATTTCATTAAATAATATTTAAAAGTATTAAAACTTCATTTCTATTAAATTTTATTCATTTGTAAATCCTTGGATCCGCTCCTGCAGGTGCGCGAAAGCCTCATCACTACTGTAAACAAATTATTCATCACGCCGAAAATGTTCATGATTCCGCTAAACTAAGAAAGCTTACACATAGTTTTTCATCTCATAAACAACCATCAGCCCTGTCCAATGCAGAAATGCTCGAATTGAAGGGGAAAATTCAGGAATTGTTTTGCGTCAACCATGTTTTGACGTGAACCTTACACCGCATTCTGTTATATTCTTAATATTATTGTATAGACGAAATTTGGTAAAGGACTATGTCCGCTCCATTTCTCCAGAACAGCTTAAGATATGAAAGTTAACTTTGTCAGATATCATAGATAATGACTTGTAGATGTCACCATGAATATTCTTTCCGTCGTCATTACTTCCGGTCGTCACAGAAATTGGATTAAAAAGTCGATTTTTTCTATTTCTTCGTCTTTCTAACTTCTTTTTTCTGTAATATTCATAGGGTATGTAAAGGCCCCTCTTTGAAGATTTTACGTATTACCAGTTTCCTGATAGGATTAAGAAGGAATTAAATATCTTTAAATATCTTAGAATTTCCGAAAACGTAGGACCAACGTTTCTTAAACACTACAGAATATTGATTTTTCCCCCGTATATATAGTTTGCGAGGACTGCTCAGTGCTCATTTACGTAGGAACTGGTGTAGAGTTAAAACCTACTGGGTGATTGGGATAGGCCAGAAAAACCTTGCCGTTGCCATGGAAACGAGTTTATATTAAATAAAAACGGTAGTATATGATATGTGTGTGCATTTTATTCGCCCCTATTTTTGTCAACTGTAGAAGACATTGCCATCTTTACACCCCCCCCCCTTTTTCTCTTTTTCGCTTTTATGTTTTGCATTCTTTATAAAATGACCTTGACTTTCATATCACAAGCAACTCTTCTTGACGTTTTTAAAATTATAAGCCTTAATTCTTTCTACAAAGTAATGCTAATTTACATGTTTATGTTCAAGACCCCCCCCCCCCTTTCCTCGAAGCAACCAGGTAGAATACACAGATATAAAATTTACAACTTATAAGGAACTTCTTAAGAGTTTCATTAATAAAGTTCGGTTCCCCTGATGTGATTTGATATTTTACTACCATTCATTCTTCTTCTGTTTTGTCTTTAGAATTTATAATTATTTTATTTAGAATTAATTTATCTTTAGAAAGTAGTGATTGTCAGCTGCATTCATTAGCATTTCGCGTTTTCTTCTATATCTATTACTTGCATATTAATAATTTCATTAAATAATATTTAAAAGTATTAAAACTTCATTTCTATTAAATTTTATTCATTTGTAAATCCTTGGATCCGCTCCTGCAGGTGCGCGAAAGCCTCATCACTACTGTAAACAAATTATTCATCACGCCGAAAATGTTCATGATTCCGCTAAACTAAGAAAGCTTACACATAGTTTTTCATCTCATAAACAACCATCAGCCCTGTCCAATGCAGAAATGCTCGAATTGAAGGGGAAAATTCAGGAATTGTTTTGCGTCAACCATGTTTTGACGTGAACCTTACACCGCATTCTGTTATTAAGGTCTTCCGTTTCAGACGGAAGACCTTATAGTGATTCTACTGTTTCTTTTTATTATTATTTTTTTTTTCCCCTTTTCTTGTCGGAGCGATTTCTCAGAGATGGCTGGACGGATTTTCTTGAAATTTTCAGGAATGATAGAGAATGAAAATACCCCCAGGCGTTTTTTTCATTTTTTCAAAATTCACTTCCGGTCGTCAGATATCTCCGATTTCCGTCTTTTTAAAAAATATTTTGTCCCAGTCATATCTCAAAAACGGTAAGAGATTAAGACACCAAACTCTAATGGTTAATAGATCTTGAGGAGTAGGCAAAACCATTTGGGATAAGAGCGTCAGCCGTCACTTCCGGTTGTCACAGGAAGTGATAATAGAAATCGAAAATTTCAACTTTTCTTTTTTGAATCTTTTTTTGCATCACGTTATTGCATTTCATTTGTAGTTTTGAAATATGTCAGTCCCACCGGAAACAAAAACGACAACTTCCGGTTATAAGAGAAAAACTACATAATTTGGGTATTTTTCTTTCCCATAAATATTTTTTATAGATGACGTATTTGAACTGATTTTTACTTATGTTATTAGGACTGCAAATGTCTAGAGTAACGTCAAAAATCTTTGTAAAATTCACTTCCGGTCGCGCGTTTAGGTGTCCGTAAAATGAGAAATTTTCGGAGTGAGACCTCAGAAACGGTAAGAGATTTTGACACCAAACTTTTATGAGTAATAGACCTTGAGGAGTAGACAAAATCATTTGGGTTAAGAGCGTCAATCGTCACTTCCGGTCGTCACAGGAAGTGATCAAAGAAATCGAAAATTTCAACTATTCTCTTTTGGAATAAGACTTGCATCATATAATTGTATCTTTTTCACAGTTTTGATATGTGTTGGTTCCACCCGAAACAAAAAAACAACAACTTCCGGTTATAAGAGAAAAACTACATTATAGGGTTTTTGGATTTTCCCATACATATCGCTTATATATAGAGTTCTTTAAATGATTTTTATATATGTTATTGAGACTGCAGATGTCTAAATTGACGTCAAACATCTTAGTATAATTCACTTCCGGTTGCGTATTTTCCTGCCCTCAAATTGAGATTTTATTCACCTAATTGCTCAGCACCAGTAAACGACTGAAGTCTAAAACTTTCAGGACTGATAGTCAGTCACCAGTTTTTCTACATCATGTGAAAATCGTACGTTGCCGTCAGTTTCCGTCGTGACCGGAAGCGATGCAAAAAAAGTGAATTTTCCAAGTTTTGTTTTCTTTTTACAGAAATGTTTGGCTAATGCAGATGTTAGATAGACTAAAACCATGCAAATCATTTTCACTGGGAGTGCCGGCCTAAAAACCGGACGTTGTTTCAAACATGAGTAGTTTTTCATGGAAACTTTTAGGGATGATCAGTTGTGAATAATTTAGGTGTAGAATGAACATTTTATTTGTTTGGAGTAATTTCAGTCTTGATGAAGTAAAAAAAAAAAACATAGAAAGTAAATTTATTTCCGGGATTTTCTCATGACCTTGACCTTTGATCTTAACCTTTGATCTTGACCTTGAACTTCGATGACCTTGACTTTTGACCAAAAGGTCAGAATCAATAATAAATTTACTCCTCTTTCTCCCCTCCCCTTCCCCAAAAAAATCAAAAAAAAAAAAATCAGATTAATATCAGCCTAGAATATTTCTCTAGAACTCATACAACACCTCGAATCGACATAAAATTTCGGGGTTTTGCAGAAGATACCTGAAAGAAAGTTTCCTGAAAATTTGACAGTGAATCTCTGAAGTATATAGAAATTATGAATGTTAACGGCAAACACTACATCTTTTTTTCGTATCTGAAATTTAGGTGCTGATGAACATAAAAATTAATTAAAGCTTTTCTCGCTTATTTCTTCAGTTGTTATGAATAGCACTCGATTCTCTTGATATGATATGATATTTTAACACCAAGCATTCTTGCTTTCTCTAGTATGTGGAATTTATTTCAATTTTATTTAGAATTAATATTAATCGAATGAATGTCGAAAACAGCGATTTTTTCCCAGCAAATAAATTTTCACTCTCTCATTGGCACATTTTTCTTTCTAAAATGCATATCTGAAATTTTGATTCATGCTACTTACATTTAATTCAATCCACACAGAGATGCTTACCTATTATTTCAGGATATTCAGTCACATCCGAACCCGATCCGACATTTTCATATATTTGTAAACAAAGTCTCGACACTGCAGTTCTAATGCATCATAGGCTCTGAATGATTAATTCAATGCATTCCAAATATAGACCAACTCAAATAATTTTTTAAGCCGACAATCTGCATTTGCATTATACACCAATCGTGTTTCTCAATCTATTCAATACTGATCACTACATTCCATAACAAACAAAAGAACACGTGCTTTTATTCCTATTTATTCTTAAACAATTAATTTACTACCTCCATCTTCATCGGAATACGTGGTCTAGTGGTTAGCGCACAGGTCTTATAACCCGAAGGTTTTGAGTTCGATCCATGCTGGGAGAACTTTTTTTTTTTTTTTTTTTTTTTTTTTTGCATTTTCTGCTTTTTTTTCAGAACAGTTGACAAAAGAATCAAGAAAACGGAAGACCTGTTATTGCCTAGGCAATAAGTATCTAGTATTCTTAATATTATTGTATAGACGAAATTTGGTAAAGGACTATGTCCGCTCCATTTCTCCAGAACAGCTTAAGATATGAAAGTTAACTTTGTCAGATATCATAGATAATGACTTGTAGATGTCACCATGAATATTCTTTCCGTCGTCATTACTTCCGGTCGTCACAGAAATTGGATTAAAAAGTCGATTTTTTCTATTTCTTCGTCTTTCTAACTTCTTTTTTCTGTAATATTCATAGGGTATGTAAAGGCCCCTCTTTGAAGATTTTACGTATTACCAGTTTCCTGATAGGATTAAGAAGGAATTAAATATCTTTAAATATCTTAGAATTTCCGAAAACGTAGGACCAACGTTTCTTAAACACTACAGAATATTGATTTTTCCCCCGTATATATAGTTTGCGAGGACTGCTCAGTGCTCATTTACGTAGGAACTGGTGTAGAGTTAAAACCTACTGGGTGATTGGGATAGGCCAGAAAAACCTTGCCGTTGCCATGGAAACGAGTTTATATTAAATAAAAACGGTAGTATATGATATGTGTGTGCATTTTATTCGCCCCTATTTTTGTCAACTGTAGAAGACATTGCCATCTTTACACCCCCCCCCCCCCTTTTTCTCTTTTTCGCTTTTATGTTTTGCATTCTTTATAAAATGACCTTGACTTTCATATCACAAGCAACTCTTCTTGACGTTTTTAAAATTATAAGCCTTAATTCTTTCTACAAAGTAATGCTAATTTACATGTTTATGTTCAAGACCCCCCCCCCTTTCCTCGAAGCAACCAGGTAGAATACACAGATATAAAATTTACAACTTATAAGGAACTTCTTAAGAGTTTCATTAATAAAGTTCGGTTCCCCTGATGTGATTTGATATTTTACTACCATTCATTCTTCTTCTGTTTTGTCTTTAGAATTTATAATTATTTTATTTAGAATTAATTTATCTTTAGAAAGTAGTGATTGTCAGCTGCATTCATTAGCATTTCGCGTTTTCTTCTATATCTATTTCTTGCATATTAATAATTTCATTAAATAATATTTAAAAGTATTAAAACTTCATTTCTATTAAATTTTATTCATTTGTAAATCCTTGGATCCGCTCCTGCAGGTGCGCGAAAGCCTCATCACTACTGTAAACAAATTATTCATCACGCCGAAAATGTTCATGATTCCGCTAAACTAAGAAAGCTTACACATAGTTTTTCATCTCATAAACAACCATCAGCCCTGTCCAATGCAGAAATGCTCGAATTGAAGGGGAAAATTCAGGAATTGTTTTGCGTCAACCATGTTTTGACGTGAACCTTACACCGCATTCTGTTATATTCTTAATATTATTGTATAGACGAAATTTGGTAAAGGACTATGTCCGCTCCATTTCTCCAGAACAGCTTAAGATATGAAAGTTAACTTTGTCAGATATCATAGATAATGACTTGTAGATGTCACCATGAATATTCTTTCCGTCGTCATTACTTCCGGTCGTCACAGAAATTGGATTAAAAAGTCGATTTTTTCTATTTCTTCGTCTTTCTAACTTCTTTTTTCTGTAATATTCATAGGGTATGTAAAGGCCCCTCTTTGAAGATTTTACGTATTACCAGTTTCCTGATAGGATTAAGAAGGAATTAAATATCTTTAAATATCTTAGAATTTCCGAAAACGTAGGACCAACGTTTCTTAAACACTACAGAATATTGATTTTTCCCCCGTATATATAGTTTGCGAGGACTGCTCAGTGCTCATTTACGTAGGAACTGGTGTAGAGTTAAAACCTACTGGGTGATTGGGATAGGCCAGAAAAACCTTGCCGTTGCCATGGAAACGAGTTTATATTAAATAAAAACGGTAGTATATGATATGTGTGTGCATTTTATTCGCCCCTATTTTTGTCAACTGTAGAAGACATTGCCATCTTTACACCCCCCCCCCTTTTTCTCTTTTTCGCTTTTATGTTTTGCATTCTTTATAAAATGACCTTGACTTTCATATCACAAGCAACTCTTCTTGACGTTTTTAAAATTATAAGCCTTAATTCTTTCTACAAAGTAATGCTAATTTACATGTTTATGTTCAAGACCCCCCCCCCCCTTTCCTCGAAGCAACCAGGTAGAATACACAGATATAAAATTTACAACTTATAAGGAACTTCTTAAGAGTTTCATTAATAAAGTTCGGTTCCCCTGATGTGATTTGATATTTTACTACCATTCATTCTTCTTCTGTTTTGTCTTTAGAATTTATAATTATTTTATTTAGAATTAATTTATCTTTAGAAAGTAGTGATTGTCAGCTGCATTCATTAGCATTTCGCGTTTTCTTCTATATCTATTTCTTGCATATTAATAATTTCATTAAATAATATTTAAAAGTATTAAAACTTCATTTCTATTAAATTTTATTCATTTGTAAATCCTTGGATCCGCTCCTGCAGGTGCGCGAAAGCCTCATCACTACTGTAAACAAATTATTCATCACGCCGAAAATGTTCATGATTCCGCTAAACTAAGAAAGCTTACACATAGTTTTTCATCTCATAAACAACCATCAGCCCTGTCCAATGCAGAAATGCTCGAATTGAAGGGGAAAATTCAGGAATTGTTTTGCGTCAACCATGTTTTGACGTGAACCTTACACCGCATTCTGTTATATTCTTAATATTATTGTATAGACGAAATTTGGTAAAGGACTATGTCCGCTCCATTTCTCCAGAACAGCTTAAGATATGAAAGTTAACTTTGTCAGATATCATAGATAATGACTTGTAGATGTCACCATGAATATTCTTTCCGTCGTCATTACTTCCGGTCGTCACAGAAATTGGATTAAAAAGTCGATTTTTTCTATTTCTTCGTCTTTCTAACTTCTTTTTTCTGTAATATTCATAGGGTATGTAAAGGCCCCTCTTTGAAGATTTTACGTATTACCAGTTTCCTGATAGGATTAAGAAGGAATTAAATATCTTTAAATATCTTAGAATTTCCGAAAACGTAGGACCAACGTTTCTTAAACACTACAGAATATTGATTTTTCCCCCGTATATATAGTTTGCGAGGACTGCTCAGTGCTCATTTACGTAGGAACTGGTGTAGAGTTAAAACCTACTGGGTGATTGGGATAGGCCAGAAAAACCTTGCCGTTGCCATGGAAACGAGTTTATATTAAATAAAAACGGTAGTATATGATATGTGTGTGCATTTTATTCGCCCCTATTTTTGTCAACTGTAGAAGACATTGCCATCTTTACACCCCCCCCCCTTTTTCTCTTTTTCGCTTTTATGTTTTGCATTCTTTATAAAATGACCTTGACTTTCATATCACAAGCAACTCTTCTTGACGTTTTTAAAATTATAAGCCTTAATTCTTTCTACAAAGTAATGCTAATTTACATGTTTATGTTCAAGACCCCCCCCCCTTTCCTCGAAGCAACCAGGTAGAATACACAGATATAAAATTTACAACTTATAAGGAACTTCTTAAGAGTTTCATTAATAAAGTTCGGTTCCCCTGATGTGATTTGATATTTTACTACCATTCATTCTTCTTCTGTTTTGTCTTTAGAATTTATAATTATTTTATTTAGAATTAATTTATCTTTAGAAAGTAGTGATTGTCAGCTGCATTCATTAGCATTTCGCGTTTTCTTCTATATCTATTACTTGCATATTAATAATTTCATTAAATAATATTTAAAAGTATTAAAACTTCATTTCTATTAAATTTTATTCATTTGTAAATCCTTGGATCCGCTCCTGCAGGTGCGCGAAAGCCTCATCACTACTGTAAACAAATTATTCATCACGCCGAAAATGTTCATGATTCCGCTAAACTAAGAAAGCTTACACATAGTTTTTCATCTCATAAACAACCATCAGCCCTGTCCAATGCAGAAATGCTCGAATTGAAGGGGAAAATTCAGGAATTGTTTTGCGTCAACCATGTTTTGACGTGAACCTTACACCGCATTCTGTTATATTCTTAATATTATTGTATAGACGAAATTTGGTAAAGGACTATGTCCGCTCCATTTCTCCAGAACAGCTTAAGATATGAAAGTTAACTTTGTCAGATATCATAGATAATGACTTGTAGATGTCACCATGAATATTCTTTCCGTCGTCATTACTTCCGGTCGTCACAGAAATTGGATTAAAAAGTCGATTTTTTCTATTTCTTCGTCTTTCTAACTTCTTTTTTCTGTAATATTCATAGGGTATGTAAAGGCCCCTCTTTGAAGATTTTACGTATTACCAGTTTCCTGATAGGATTAAGAAGGAATTAAATATCTTTAAATATCTTAGAATTTCCGAAAACGTAGGACCAACGTTTCTTAAACACTACAGAATATTGATTTTTCCCCCGTATATATAGTTTGCGAGGACTGCTCAGTGCTCATTTACGTAGGAACTGGTGTAGAGTTAAAACCTACTGGGTGATTGGGATAGGCCAGAAAAACCTTGCCGTTGCCATGGAAACGAGTTTATATTAAATAAAAACGGTAGTATATGATATGTGTGTGCATTTTATTCGCCCCTATTTTTGTCAACTGTAGAAGACATTGCCATCTTTACACCCCCCCCCCCTTTTTCTCTTTTTCGCTTTTATGTTTTGCATTCTTTATAAAATGACCTTGACTTTCATATCACAAGCAACTCTTCTTGACGTTTTTAAAATTATAAGCCTTAATTCTTTCTACAAAGTAATGCTAATTTACATGTTTATGTTCAAGACCCCCCCCCCCCTTTCCTCGAAGCAACCAGGTAGAATACACAGATATAAAATTTACAACTTATAAGGAACTTCTTAAGAGTTTCATTAATAAAGTTCGGTTCCCCTGATGTGATTTGATATTTTACTACCATTCATTCTTCTTCTGTTTTGTCTTTAGAATTTATAATTATTTTATTTAGAATTAATTTATCTTTAGAAAGTAGTGATTGTCAGCTGCATTCATTAGCATTTCGCGTTTTCTTCTATATCTATTTCTTGCATATTAATAATTTCATTAAATAATATTTAAAAGTATTAAAACTTCATTTCTATTAAATTTTATTCATTTGTAAATCCTTGGATCCGCTCCTGCAGGTGCGCGAAAGCCTCATCACTACTGTAAACAAATTATTCATCACGCCGAAAATGTTCATGATTCCGCTAAACTAAGAAAGCTTACACATAGTTTTTCATCTCATAAACAACCATCAGCCCTGTCCAATGCAGAAATGCTCGAATTGAAGGGGAAAATTCAGGAATTGTTTTGCGTCAACCATGTTTTGACGTGAACCTTACACCGCATTCTGTTATATTCTTAATATTATTGTATAGACGAAATTTGGTAAAGGACTATGTCCGCTCCATTTCTCCAGAACAGCTTAAGATATGAAAGTTAACTTTGTCAGATATCATAGATAATGACTTGTAGATGTCACCATGAATATTCTTTCCGTCGTCATTACTTCCGGTCGTCACAGAAATTGGATTAAAAAGTCGATTTTTTCTATTTCTTCGTCTTTCTAACTTCTTTTTTCTGTAATATTCATAGGGTATGTAAAGGCCCCTCTTTGAAGATTTTACGTATTACCAGTTTCCTGATAGGATTAAGAAGGAATTAAATATCTTTAAATATCTTAGAATTTCCGAAAACGTAGGACCAACGTTTCTTAAACACTACAGAATATTGATTTTTCCCCCGTATATATAGTTTGCGAGGACTGCTCAGTGCTCATTTACGTAGGAACTGGTGTAGAGTTAAAACCTACTGGGTGATTGGGATAGGCCAGAAAAACCTTGCCGTTGCCATGGAAACGAGTTTATATTAAATAAAAACGGTAGTATATGATATGTGTGTGCATTTTATTCGCCCCTATTTTTGTCAACTGTAGAAGAAATTGCCATCTTTACACACCCCCCCCTTTTTTCTCTTTTTCGCTTTTATGTTTTGCATTCTTTATAAAATGACCTTGACTTTCATATCACAAGCAACTCTTCTTGACGTTTTTAAAATTATAAGCCTTAATTCTTTCTACAAAGTAATGCTAATTTACATGTTTATGTTCAAGACCCTCCCCCCCCTTTCCTCGAAGCAACCAGGTAGAATACACAGATATAAAATTTACAACTTATAAGGAACTTCTTAAGAGTTTCATTAATAAAGTTCGGTTCCCCTGATGTGATTTGATATTTTACTACCATTCATTCTTCTTCTGTTTTGTCTTTAGAATTTATAATTATTTTATTTAGAATTAATTTATCTTTAGAAAGTAGTGATTGTCAGCTGCATTCATTAGCATTTCGCGTTTTCTTCTATATCTATTACTTGCATATTAATAATTTCATTAAATAATATTTAAAAGTATTAAAACTTCATTTCTATTAAATTTTATTCATTTGTAAATCCTTGGATCCGCTCCTGCAGGTGCGCGAAAGCCTCATCACTACTGTAAACAAATTATTCATCACGCCGAAAATGTTCATGATTCCGCTAAACTAAGAAAGCTTACACATAGTTTTTCATCTCATAAACAACCATCAGCCCTGTCCAATGCAGAAATGCTCGAATTGAAGGGGAAAATTCAGGAATTGTTTTGCGTCAACCATGTTTTGACGTGAACCTTACACCGCATTCTGTTATATTCTTAATATTATTGTATAGACGAAATTTGGTAAAGGACTATGTCCGCTCCATTTCTCCAGAACAGCTTAAGATATGAAAGTTAACTTTGTCAGATATCATAGATAATGACTTGTAGATGTCACCATGAATATTCTTTCCGTCGTCATTACTTCCGGTCGTCACAGAAATTGGATTAAAAAGTCGATTTTTTCTATTTCTTCGTCTTTCTAACTTCTTTTTTCTGTAATATTCATAGGGTATGTAAAGGCCCCTCTTTGAAGATTTTACGTATTACCAGTTTCCTGATAGGATTAAGAAGGAATTAAATATCTTTAAATATCTTAGAATTTCCGAAAACGTAGGACCAACGTTTCTTAAACACTACAGAATATTGATTTTTCCCCCGTATATATAGTTTGCGAGGACTGCTCAGTGCTCATTTACGTAGGAACTGGTGTAGAGTTAAAACCTACTGGGTGATTGGGATAGGCCAGAAAAACCTTGCCGTTGCCATGGAAACGAGTTTATATTAAATAAAAACGGTAGTATATGATATGTGTGTGCATTTTATTCGCCCCTATTTTTGTCAACTGTAGAAGAAATTGCCATCTTTACACACCCCCCCCTTTTTTCTCTTTTTCGCTTTTATGTTTTGCATTCTTTATAAAATGACCTTGACTTTCATATCACAAGCAACTCTTCTTGACGTTTTTAAAATTATAAGCCTTAATTCTTTCTACAAAGTAATGCTAATTTACATGTTTATGTTCAAGACCCTCCCCCCCCTTTCCTCGAAGCAACCAGGTAGAATACACAGATATAAAATTTACAACTTATAAGGAACTTCTTAAGAGTTTCATTAATAAAGTTCGGTTCCCCTGATGTGATTTGATATTTTACTACCATTCATTCTTCTTCTGTTTTGTCTTTAGAATTTATAATTATTTTATTTAGAATTAATTTATCTTTAGAAAGTAGTGATTGTCAGCTGCATTCATTAGCATTTCGCGTTTTCTTCTATATCTATTACTTGCATATTAATAATTTCATTAAATAATATTTAAAAGTATTAAAACTTCATTTCTATTAAATTTTATTCATTTGTAAATCCTTGGATCCGCTCCTGCAGGTGCGCGAAAGCCTCATCACTACTGTAAACAAATTATTCATCACGCCGAAAATGTTCATGATTCCGCTAAACTAAGAAAGCTTACACATAGTTTTTCATCTCATAAACAACCATCAGCCCTGTCCAATGCAGAAATGCTCGAATTGAAGGGGAAAATTCAGGAATTGTTTTGCGTCAACCATGTTTTGACGTGAACCTTACACCGCATTCTGTTATATTCTTAATATTATTGTATAGACGAAATTTGGTAAAGGACTATGTCCGCTCCATTTCTCCAGAACAGCTTAAGATATGAAAGTTAACTTTGTCAGATATCATAGATAATGACTTGTAGATGTCACCATGAATATTCTTTCCGTCGTCATTACTTCCGGTCGTCACAGAAATTGGATTAAAAAGTCGATTTTTTCTATTTCTTCGTCTTTCTAACTTCTTTTTTCTGTAATATTCATAGGGTATGTAAAGGCCCCTCTTTGAAGATTTTACGTATTACCAGTTTCCTGATAGGATTAAGAAGGAATTAAATATCTTTAAATATCTTAGAATTTCCGAAAACGTAGGACCAACTTTTCTTAAACACTACAGAATATTGATTTTTCCCCCGTATATATAGTTTGCGAGGACTGCTCAGTGCTCATTTACGTAGGAACTGGTGTAGAGTTAAAACCTACTGGGTGATTGGGATAGGCCAGAAAAACCTTGCCGTTGCCATGGAAACGAGTTTATATTAAATAAAAACGGTAGTATATGATATGTGTGTGCATTTTATTCGCCCCTATTTTTGTCAACTGTAGAAGAAATTGCCATCTTTACACACCCCCCCTTTTTTCTCTTTTTCGCTTTTATGTTTTGCATTCTTTATAAAATGACCTTGACTTTCATATCACAAGCAACTCTTCTTGACGTTTTTAAAATTATAAGCCTTAATTCTTTCTACAAAGTAATGCTAATTTACATGTTTATGTTCAAGACCCCCCCCCCCCCTTTCCTCGAAGCAACCAGGTAGAATACACAGATATAAAATTTACAACTTATAAGGAACTTCTTAAGAGTTTCATTAATAAAGTTCGGTTCCCCTGATGTGATTTGATATTTTACTACCATTCATTCTTCTTCTGTTTTGTCTTTAGAATTTATAATTATTTTATTTAGAATTAATTTATCTTTAGAAAGTAGTGATTGTCAGCTGCATTCATTAGCATTTCGCGTTTTCTTCTATATCTATTACTTGCATATTAATAATTTCATTAAATAATATTTAAAAGTATTAAAACTTCATTTCTATTAAATTTTATTCATTTGTAAATCCTTGGATCCGCTCCTGCAGGTGCGCGAAAGCCTCATCACTACTGTAAACAAATTATTCATCACGCCGAAAATGTTCATGATTCCGCTAAACTAAGAAAGCTTACACATAGTTTTTCATCTCATAAACAACCATCAGCCCTGTCCAATGCAGAAATGCTCGAATTGAAGGGGAAAATTCAGGAATTGTTTTGCGTCAACCATGTTTTGACGTGAACCTTACACCGCATTCTGTTATATTCTTAATATTATTGTATAGACGAAATTTGGTAAAGGACTATGTCCGCTCCATTTCTCCAGAACAGCTTAAGATATGAAAGTTAACTTTGTCAGATATCATAGATAATGACTTGTAGATGTCACCATGAATATTCTTTCCGTCGTCATTACTTCCGGTCGTCACAGAAATTGGATTAAAAAGTCGATTTTTTCTATTTCTTCGTCTTTCTAACTTCTTTTTTCTGTAATATTCATAGGGTATGTAAAGGCCCCTCTTTGAAGATTTTACGTATTACCAGTTTCCTGATAGGATTAAGAAGGAATTAAATATCTTTAAATATCTTAGAATTTCCGAAAACGTAGGACCAACGTTTCTTAAACACTACAGAATATTGATTTTTCCCCCGTATATATAGTTTGCGAGGACTGCTCAGTGCTCATTTACGTAGGAACTGGTGTAGAGTTAAAACCTACTGGGTGATTGGGATAGGCCAGAAAAACCTTGCCGTTGCCATGGAAACGAGTTTATATTAAATAAAAACGGTAGTATATGATATGTGTGTGCATTTTATTCGCCCCTATTTTTGTCAACTGTAGAAGACATTGCCATCTTTACACCCCCCCCCCCCTTTTTCTCTTTTTCGCTTTTATGTTTTGCATTCTTTATAAAATGACCTTGACTTTCATATCACAAGCAACTCTTCTTGACGTTTTTAAAATTATGAGCCTTAATTCTTTCTACAAAGTAATGCTAATTTACATGTTTATGTTCAAGACCCCCCCCCCCCTTTCCTCGAAGCAACCAGGTAGAATACACAGATATAAAATTTACAACTTATAAGGAACTTCTTAAGAGTTTCATTAATAAAGTTCGGTTCCCCTGATGTGATTTGATATTTTACTACCATTCATTCTTCTTCTGTTTTGTCTTTAGAATTTATAATTATTTTATTTAGAATTAATTTATCTTTAGAAAGTAGTGATTGTCAGCTGCATTCATTAGCATTTCGCGTTTTCTTCTATATCTATTACTTGCATATTAATAATTTCATTAAATAATATTTAAAAGTATTAAGACTTCATTTCTATTAAATTTTATTCATTTGTAAATCCTTGGATCCGCTCCTGCAGGTGCGCGAAAGCCTCATCACTACTGTAAACAAATTATTCATCACGCCGAAAATGTTCATGATTCCGCTAAACTAAGAAAGCTTACACATAGTTTTTCATCTCATAAACAACCATCAGCCCTGTCCAATGCAGAAATGCTCGAATTGAAGGGGAAAATTCAGGAATTGTTTTGCGTCAACCATGTTTTGACGTGAACCTTACACCGCATTCTGTTATATTCTTAATATTATTGTATAGACGAAATTTGGTAAAGGACTATGTCCGCTCCATTTCTCCAGAACAGCTTAAGATATGAAAGTTAACTTTGTCAGATATCATAGATAATGACTTGTAGATGTCACCATGAATATTCTTTCCGTCGTCATTACTTCCGGTCGTCACAGAAATTGGATTAAAAAGTCGATTTTTTCTATTTCTTCGTCTTTCTAACTTCTTTTTTCTGTAATATTCATAGGGTATGTAAAGGCCCCTCTTTGAAGATTTTACGTATTACCAGTTTCCTGATAGGATTAAGAAGGAATTAAATATCTTTAAATATCTTAGAATTTCCGAAAACGTAGGACCAACGTTTCTTAAACACTACAGAATATTGATTTTTCCCCCGTATATATAGTTTGCGAGGACTGCTCAGTGCTCATTTACGTAGGAACTGGTGTAGAGTTAAAACCTACTGGGTGATTGGGATAGGCCAGAAAAACCTTGCCGTTGCCATGGAAACGAGTTTATATTAAATAAAAACGGTAGTATATGATATGTGTGTGCATTTTATTCGCCCCTATTTTTGTCAACTGTAGAAGAAATTGCCATCTTTACACCCCCCCCCCCCCCTTTTTTCTCTTTTTCGCTTTTATGTTTTGCATTCTTTATAAAATGACCTTGACTTTCATATCACAAGCAACTCTTCTTGACGTTTTTAAAATTATAAGCCTTAATTCTTTCTACAAAGTAATGCTAATTTACATGTTTATGTTCAAGACCCTCCCCCCCCTTTCCTCGAAGCAACCAGGTAGAATACACAGATATAAAATTTACAACTTATAAGGAACTTCTTAAGAGTTTCATTAATAAAGTTCGGTTCCCCTGATGTGATTTGATATTTTACTACCATTCATTCTTCTTCTGTTTTGTCTTTAGAATTTATAATTATTTTATTTAGAATTAATTTATCTTTAGAAAGTAGTGATTGTCAGCTGCATTCATTAGCATTTCGCGTTTTCTTCTATATCTATTACTTGCATATTAATAATTTCATTAAATAATATTTAAAAGTATTAAAACTTCATTTCTATTAAATTTTATTCATTTGTAAATCCTTGGATCCGCTCCTGCAGGTGCGCGAAAGCCTCATCACTACTGTAAACAAATTATTCATCACGCCGAAAATGTTCATGATTCCGCTAAACTAAGAAAGCTTACACATAGTTTTTCATCTCATAAACAACCATCAGCCCTGTCCAATGCAGAAATGCTCGAATTGAAGGGGAAAATTCAGGAATTGTTTTGCGTCAACCATGTTTTGACGTGAACCTTACACCGCATTCTGTTATATTCTTAATATTATTGTATAGACGAAATTTGGTAAAGGACTATGTCCGCTCCATTTCTCCAGAACAGCTTAAGATATGAAAGTTAACTTTGTCAGATATCATAGATAATGACTTGTAGATGTCACCATGAATATTCTTTCCGTCGTCATTACTTCCGGTCGTCACAGAAATTGGATTAAAAAGTCGATTTTTTCTATTTCTTCGTCTTTCTAACTTCTTTTTTCTGTAATATTCATAGGGTATGTAAAGGCCCCTCTTTGAAGATTTTACGTATTACCAGTTTCCTGATAGGATTAAGAAGGAATTAAATATCTTTAAATATCTTAGAATTTCCGAAAACGTAGGACCAACGTTTCTTAAACACTACAGAATATTGATTTTTCCCCCGTATATATAGTTTGCGAGGACTGCTCAGTGCTCATTTACGTAGGAACTGGTGTAGAGTTAAAACCTACTGGGTGATTGGGATAGGCCAGAAAAACCTTGCCGTTGCCATGGAAACGAGTTTATATTAAATAAAAACGGTAGTATATGATATGTGTGTGCATTTTATTCGCCCCTATTTTTGTCAACTGTAGAAGACATTGCCATCTTTACACCCCCCCCCCCTTTTTCTCTTTTTCGCTTTTATGTTTTGCATTCTTTATAAAATGACCTTGACTTTCATATCACAAGCAACTCTTCTTGACGTTTTTAAAATTATAAGCCTTAATTCTTTCTACAAAGTAATGCTAATTTACATGTTTATGTTCAAGACCCCCCCCCCCCCTTTCCTCGAAGCAACCAGGTAGAATACACAGATATAAAATTTACAACTTATAAGGAACTTCTTAAGAGTTTCATTAATAAAGTTCGGTTCCCCTGATGTGATTTGATATTTTACTACCATTCATTCTTCTTCTGTTTTGTCTTTAGAATTTATAATTATTTTATTTAGAATTAATTTATCTTTAGAAAGTAGTGATTGTCAGCTGCATTCATTAGCATTTCGCGTTTTCTTCTATATCTATTACTTGCATATTAATAATTTCATTAAATAATATTTAAAAGTATTAAAACTTCATTTCTATTAAATTTTATTCATTTGTAAATCCTTGGATCCGCTCCTGCAGGTGCGCGAAAGCCTCATCACTACTGTAAACAAATTATTCATCACGCCGAAAATGTTCATGATTCCGCTAAACTAAGAAAGCTTACACATAGTTTTTCATCTCATAAACAACCATCAGCCCTGTCCAATGCAGAAATGCTCGAATTGAAGGGGAAAATTCAGGAATTGTTTTGCGTCAACCATGTTTTGACGTGAACCTTACACCGCATTCTGTTATATTCTTAATATTATTGTATAGACGAAATTTGGTAAAGGACTATGTCCGCTCCATTTCTCCAGAACAGCTTAAGATATGAAAGTTAACTTTGTCAGATATCATAGATAATGACTTGTAGATGTCACCATGAATATTCTTTCCGTCGTCATTACTTCCGGTCGTCACAGAAATTGGATTAAAAAGTCGATTTTTTCTATTTCTTCGTCTTTCTAACTTCTTTTTTCTGTAATATTCATAGGGTATGTAAAGGCCCCTCTTTGAAGATTTTACGTATTACCAGTTTCCTGATAGGATTAAGAAGGAATTAAATATCTTTAAATATCTTAGAATTTCCGAAAACGTAGGACCAACGTTTCTTAAACACTACAGAATATTGATTTTTCCCCCGTATATATAGTTTGCGAGGACTGCTCAGTGCTCATTTACGTAGGAACTGGTGTAGAGTTAAAACCTACTGGGTGATTGGGATAGGCCAGAAAAACCTTGCCGTTGCCATGGAAACGAGTTTATATTAAATAAAAACGGTAGTATATGATATGTGTGTGCATTTTATTCGCCCCTATTTTTGTCAACTGTAGAAGAAATTGCCATCTTTACACACCCCCCCCTTTTTTCTCTTTTTCGCTTTTATGTTTTGCATTCTTTATAAAATGACCTTGACTTTCATATCACAAGCAACTCTTCTTGACGTTTTTAAAATTATAAGCCTTAATTCTTTCTACAAAGTAATGCTAATTTACATGTTTATGTTCAAGACCCTCCCCCCCCTTTCCTCGAAGCAACCAGGTAGAATACACAGATATAAAATTTACAACTTATAAGGAACTTCTTAAGAGTTTCATTAATAAAGTTCGGTTCCCCTGATGTGATTTGATATTTTACTACCATTCATTCTTCTTCTGTTTTGTCTTTAGAATTTATAATTATTTTATTTAGAATTAATTTATCTTTAGAAAGTAGTGATTGTCAGCTGCATTCATTAGCATTTCGCGTTTTCTTCTATATCTATTACTTGCATATTAATAATTTCATTAAATAATATTTAAAAGTATTAAAACTTCATTTCTATTAAATTTTATTCATTTGTAAATCCTTGGATCCGCTCCTGCAGGTGCGCGAAAGCCTCATCACTACTGTAAACAAATTATTCATCACGCCGAAAATGTTCATGATTCCGCTAAACTAAGAAAGCTTACACATAGTTTTTCATCTCATAAACAACCATCAGCCCTGTCCAATGCAGAAATGCTCGAATTGAAGGGGAAAATTCAGGAATTGTTTTGCGTCAACCATGTTTTGACGTGAACCTTACACCGCATTCTGTTATATTCTTAATATTATTGTATAGACGAAATTTGGTAAAGGACTATGTCCGCTCCATTTCTCCAGAACAGCTTAAGATATGAAAGTTAACTTTGTCAGATATCATAGATAATGACTTGTAGATGTCACCATGAATATTCTTTCCGTCGTCATTACTTCCGGTCGTCACAGAAATTGGATTAAAAAGTCGATTTTTTCTATTTCTTCGTCTTTCTAACTTCTTTTTTCTGTAATATTCATAGGGTATGTAAAGGCCCCTCTTTGAAGATTTTACGTATTACCAGTTTCCTGATAGGATTAAGAAGGAATTAAATATCTTTAAATATCTTAGAATTTCCGAAAACGTAGGACCAACGTTTCTTAAACACTACAGAATATTGATTTTTCCCCCGTATATATAGTTTGCGAGGACTGCTCAGTGCTCATTTACGTAGGAACTGGTGTAGAGTTAAAACCTACTGGGTGATTGGGATAGGCCAGAAAAACCTTGCCGTTGCCATGGAAACGAGTTTATATTAAATAAAAACGGTAGTATATGATATGTGTGTGCATTTTATTCGCCCCTATTTTTGTCAACTGTAGAAGAAATTGCCATCTTTACACACCCCCCCCTTTTTTCTCTTTTTCGCTTTTATGTTTTGCATTCTTTATAAAATGACCTTGACTTTCATATCACAAGCAACTCTTCTTGACGTTTTTAAAATTATAAGCCTTAATTCTTTCTACAAAGTAATGCTAATTTACATGTTTATGTTCAAGACCCTCCCCCCCCTTTCCTCGAAGCAACCAGGTAGAATACACAGATATAAAATTTACAACTTATAAGGAACTTCTTAAGAGTTTCATTAATAAAGTTCGGTTCCCCTGATGTGATTTGATATTTTACTACCATTCATTCTTCTTCTGTTTTGTCTTTAGAATTTATAATTATTTTATTTAGAATTAATTTATCTTTAGAAAGTAGTGATTGTCAGCTGCATTCATTAGCATTTCGCGTTTTCTTCTATATCTATTACTTGCATATTAATAATTTCATTAAATAATATTTAAAAGTATTAAAACTTCATTTCTATTAAATTTTATTCATTTGTAAATCCTTGGATCCGCTCCTGCAGGTGCGCGAAAGCCTCATCACTACTGTAAACAAATTATTCATCACGCCGAAAATGTTCATGATTCCGCTAAACTAAGAAAGCTTACACATAGTTTTTCATCTCATAAACAACCATCAGCCCTGTCCAATGCAGAAATGCTCGAATTGAAGGGGAAAATTCAGGAATTGTTTTGCGTCAACCATGTTTTGACGTGAACCTTACACCGCATTCTGTTATATTCTTAATATTATTGTATAGACGAAATTTGGTAAAGGACTATGTCCGCTCCATTTCTCCAGAACAGCTTAAGATATGAAAGTTAACTTTGTCAGATATCATAGATAATGACTTGTAGATGTCACCATGAATATTCTTTCCGTCGTCATTACTTCCGGTCGTCACAGAAATTGGATTAAAAAGTCGATTTTTTCTATTTCTTCGTCTTTCTAACTTCTTTTTTCTGTAATATTCATAGGGTATGTAAAGGCCCCTCTTTGAAGATTTTACGTATTACCAGTTTCCTGATAGGATTAAGAAGGAATTAAATATCTTTAAATATCTTAGAATTTCCGAAAACGTAGGACCAACGTTTCTTAAACACTACAGAATATTGATTTTTCCCCCGTATATATAGTTTGCGAGGACTGCTCAGTGCTCATTTACGTAGGAACTGGTGTAGAGTTAAAACCTACTGGGTGATTGGGATAGGCCAGAAAAACCTTGCCGTTGCCATGGAAACGAGTTTATATTAAATAAAAACGGTAGTATATGATATGTGTGTGCATTTTATTCGCCCCTATTTTTGTCAACTGTAGAAGAAATTGCCATCTTTACACACCCCCCCCTTTTTTCTCTTTTTCGCTTTTATGTTTTGCATTCTTTATAAAATGACCTTGACTTTCATATCACAAGCAACTCTTCTTGACGTTTTTAAAATTATAAGCCTTAATTCTTTCTACAAAGTAATGCTAATTTACATGTTTATGTTCAAGACCCTCCCCCCCCTTTCCTCGAAGCAACCAGGTAGAATACACAGATATAAAATTTACAACTTATAAGGAACTTCTTAAGAGTTTCATTAATAAAGTTCGGTTCCCCTGATGTGATTTGATATTTTACTACCATTCATTCTTCTTCTGTTTTGTCTTTAGAATTTATAATTATTTTATTTAGAATTAATTTATCTTTAGAAAGTAGTGATTGTCAGCTGCATTCATTAGCATTTCGCGTTTTCTTCTATATCTATTACTTGCATATTAATAATTTCATTAAATAATATTTAAAAGTATTAAAACTTCATTTCTATTAAATTTTATTCATTTGTAAATCCTTGGATCCGCTCCTGCAGGTGCGCGAAAGCCTCATCACTACTGTAAACAAATTATTCATCACGCCGAAAATGTTCATGATTCCGCTAAACTAAGAAAGCTTACACATAGTTTTTCATCTCATAAACAACCATCAGCCCTGTCCAATGCAGAAATGCTCGAATTGAAGGGGAAAATTCAGGAATTGTTTTGCGTCAACCATGTTTTGACGTGAACCTTACACCGCATTCTGTTATATTCTTAATATTATTGTATAGACGAAATTTGGTAAAGGACTATGTCCGCTCCATTTCTCCAGAACAGCTTAAGATATGAAAGTTAACTTTGTCAGATATCATAGATAATGACTTGTAGATGTCACCATGAATATTCTTTCCGTCGTCATTACTTCCGGTCGTCACAGAAATTGGATTAAAAAGTCGATTTTTTCTATTTCTTCGTCTTTCTAACTTCTTTTTTCTGTAATATTCATAGGGTATGTAAAGGCCCCTCTTTGAAGATTTTACGTATTACCAGTTTCCTGATAGGATTAAGAAGGAATTAAATATCTTTAAATATCTTAGAATTTCCGAAAACGTAGGACCAACGTTTCTTAAACACTACAGAATATTGATTTTTCCCCCGTATATATAGTTTGCGAGGACTGCTCAGTGCTCATTTACGTAGGAACTGGTGTAGAGTTAAAACCTACTGGGTGATTGGGATAGGCCAGAAAAACCTTGCCGTTGCCATGGAAACGAGTTTATATTAAATAAAAACGGTAGTATATGATATGTGTGTGCATTTTATTCGCCCCTATTTTTGTCAACTGTAGAAGAAATTGCCATCTTTACACACCCCCCCCTTTTTTCTCTTTTTCGCTTTTATGTTTTGCATTCTTTATAAAATGACCTTGACTTTCATATCACAAGCAACTCTTCTTGACGTTTTTAAAATTATAAGCCTTAATTCTTTCTACAAAGTAATGCTAATTTACATGTTTATGTTCAAGACCCTCCCCCCCCTTTCCTCGAAGCAACCAGGTAGAATACACAGATATAAAATTTACAACTTATAAGGAACTTCTTAAGAGTTTCATTAATAAAGTTCGGTTCCCCTGATGTGATTTGATATTTTACTACCATTCATTCTTCTTCTGTTTTGTCTTTAGAATTTATAATTATTTTATTTAGAATTAATTTATCTTTAGAAAGTAGTGATTGTCAGCTGCATTCATTAGCATTTCGCGTTTTCTTCTATATCTATTACTTGCATATTAATAATTTCATTAAATAATATTTAAAAGTATTAAAACTTCATTTCTATTAAATTTTATTCATTTGTAAATCCTTGGATCCGCTCCTGCAGGTGCGCGAAAGCCTCATCACTACTGTAAACAAATTATTCATCACGCCGAAAATGTTCATGATTCCGCTAAACTAAGAAAGCTTACACATAGTTTTTCATCTCATAAACAACCATCAGCCCTGTCCAATGCAGAAATGCTCGAATTGAAGGGGAAAATTCAGGAATTGTTTTGCGTCAACCATGTTTTGACGTGAACCTTACACCGCATTCTGTTATATTCTTAATATTATTGTATAGACGAAATTTGGTAAAGGACTATGTCCGCTCCATTTCTCCAGAACAGCTTAAGATATGAAAGTTAACTTTGTCAGATATCATAGATAATGACTTGTAGATGTCACCATGAATATTCTTTCCGTCGTCATTACTTCCGGTCGTCACAGAAATTGGATTAAAAAGTCGATTTTTTCTATTTCTTCGTCTTTCTAACTTCTTTTTTCTGTAATATTCATAGGGTATGTAAAGGCCCCTCTTTGAAGATTTTACGTATTACCAGTTTCCTGATAGGATTAAGAAGGAATTAAATATCTTTAAATATCTTAGAATTTCCGAAAACGTAGGACCAACGTTTCTTAAACACTACAGAATATTGATTTTTCCCCCGTATATATAGTTTGCGAGGACTGCTCAGTGCTCATTTACGTAGGAACTGGTGTAGAGTTAAAACCTACTGGGTGATTGGGATAGGCCAGAAAAACCTTGCCGTTGCCATGGAAACGAGTTTATATTAAATAAAAACGGTAGTATATGATATGTGTGTGCATTTTATTCGCCCCTATTTTTGTCAACTGTAGAAGACATTGCCATCTTTACACCCCCCCCCCCCTTTTTCTCTTTTTCGCTTTTATGTTTTGCATTCTTTATAAAATGACCTTGACTTTCATATCACAAGCAACTCTTCTTGACGTTTTTAAAATTATAAGCCTTAATTCTTTCTACAAAGTAATGCTAATTTACATGTTTATGTTCAAGACCCCCCCCCCCTTTCCTCGAAGCAACCAGGTAGAATACACAGATATAAAATTTACAACTTATAAGGAACTTCTTAAGAGTTTCATTAATAAAGTTCGGTTCCCCTGATGTGATTTGATATTTTACTACCATTCATTCTTCTTCTGTTTTGTCTTTAGAATTTATAATTATTTTATTTAGAATTAATTTATCTTTAGAAAGTAGTGATTGTCAGCTGCATTCATTAGCATTTCGCGTTTTCTTCTATATCTATTACTTGCATATTAATAATTTCATTAAATAATATTTAAAAGTATTAAAACTTCATTTCTATTAAATTTTATTCATTTGTAAATCCTTGGATCCGCTCCTGCAGGTGCGCGAAAGCCTCATCACTACTGTAAACAAATTATTCATCACGCCGAAAATGTTCATGATTCCGCTAAACTAAGAAAGCTTACACATAGTTTTTCATCTCATAAACAACCATCAGCCCTGTCCAATGCAGAAATGCTCGAATTGAAGGGGAAAATTCAGGAATTGTTTTGCGTCAACCATGTTTTGACGTGAACCTTACACCGCATTCTGTTATATTCTTAATATTATTGTATAGACGAAATTTGGTAAAGGACTATGTCCGCTCCATTTCTCCAGAACAGCTTAAGATATGAAAGTTAACTTTGTCAGATATCATAGATAATGACTTGTAGATGTCACCATGAATATTCTTTCCGTCGTCATTACTTCCGGTCGTCACAGAAATTGGATTAAAAAGTCGATTTTTTCTATTTCTTCGTCTTTCTAACTTCTTTTTTCTGTAATATTCATAGGGTATGTAAAGGCCCCTCTTTGAAGATTTTACGTATTACCAGTTTCCTGATAGGATTAAGAAGGAATTAAATATCTTTAAATATCTTAGAATTTCCGAAAACGTAGGACCAACGTTTCTTAAACACTACAGAATATTGATTTTTCCCCCGTATATATAGTTTGCGAGGACTGCTCAGTGCTCATTTACGTAGGAACTGGTGTAGAGTTAAAACCTACTGGGTGATTGGGATAGGCCAGAAAAACCTTGCCGTTGCCATGGAAACGAGTTTATATTAAATAAAAACGGTAGTATATGATATGTGTGTGCATTTTATTCGCCCCTATTTTTGTCAACTGTAGAAGACATTGCCATCTTTACACCCCCCCCCTTTTTCTCTTTTTCGCTTTTATGTTTTGCATTCTTTATAAAATGACCTTGACTTTCATATCACAAGCAACTCTTCTTGACGTTTTTAAAATTATAAGCCTTAATTCTTTCTACAAAGTAATGCTAATTTACATGTTTATGTTCAAGACCCCCCCCCCCCTTTCCTCGAAGCAACCAGGTAGAATACACAGATATAAAATTTACAACTTATAAGGAACTTCTTAAGAGTTTCATTAATAAAGTTCGGTTCCCCTGATGTGATTTGATATTTTACTACCATTCATTCTTCTTCTGTTTTGTCTTTAGAATTTATAATTATTTTATTTAGAATTAATTTATCTTTAGAAAGTAGTGATTGTCAGCTGCATTCATTAGCATTTCGCGTTTTCTTCTATATCTATTACTTGCATATTAATAATTTCATTAAATAATATTTAAAAGTATTAAAACTTCATTTCTATTAAATTTTATTCATTTGTAAATCCTTGGATCCGCTCCTGCAGGTGCGCGAAAGCCTCATCACTACTGTAAACAAATTATTCATCACGCCGAAAATGTTCATGATTCCGCTAAACTAAGAAAGCTTACACATAGTTTTTCATCTCATAAACAACCATCAGCCCTGTCCAATGCAGAAATGCTCGAATTGAAGGGGAAAATTCAGGAATTGTTTTGCGTCAACCATGTTTTGACGTGAACCTTACACCGCATTCTGTTATATTCTTAATATTATTGTATAGACGAAATTTGGTAAAGGACTATGTCCGCTCCATTTCTCCAGAACAGCTTAAGATATGAAAGTTAACTTTGTCAGATATCATAGATAATGACTTGTAGATGTCACCATGAATATTCTTTCCGTCGTCATTACTTCCGGTCGTCACAGAAATTGGATTAAAAAGTCGATTTTTTCTATTTCTTCGTCTTTCTAACTTCTTTTTTCTGTAATATTCATAGGGTATGTAAAGGCCCCTCTTTGAAGATTTTACGTATTACCAGTTTCCTGATAGGATTAAGAAGGAATTAAATATCTTTAAATATCTTAGAATTTCCGAAAACGTAGGACCAACGTTTCTTAAACACTACAGAATATTGATTTTTCCCCCGTATATATAGTTTGCGAGGACTGCTCAGTGCTCATTTACGTAGGAACTGGTGTAGAGTTAAAACCTACTGGGTGATTGGGATAGGCCAGAAAAACCTTGCCGTTGCCATGGAAACGAGTTTATATTAAATAAAAACGGTAGTATATGATATGTGTGTGCATTTTATTCGCCCCTATTTTTGTCAACTGTAGAAGACATTGCCATCTTTACACCCCCCCCCCCTTTTTCTCTTTTTCGCTTTTATGTTTTGCATTCTTTATAAAATGACCTTGACTTTCATATCACAAGCAACTCTTCTTGACGTTTTTAAAATTATAAGCCTTAATTCTTTCTACAAAGTAATGCTAATTTACATGTTTATGTTCAAGACCCCCCCCCCCTTTCCTCGAAGCAACCAGGTAGAATACACAGATATAAAATTTACAACTTATAAGGAACTTCTTAAGAGTTTCATTAATAAAGTTCGGTTCCCCTGATGTGATTTGATATTTTACTACCATTCATTCTTCTTCTGTTTTGTCTTTAGAATTTATAATTATTTTATTTAGAATTAATTTATCTTTAGAAAGTAGTGATTGTCAGCTGCATTCATTAGCATTTCGCGTTTTCTTCTATATCTATTACTTGCATATTAATAATTTCATTAAATAATATTTAAAAGTATTAAAACTTCATTTCTATTAAATTTTATTCATTTGTAAATCCTTGGATCCGCTCCTGCAGGTGCGCGAAAGCCTCATCACTACTGTAAACAAATTATTCATCACGCCGAAAATGTTCATGATTCCGCTAAACTAAGAAAGCTTACACATAGTTTTTCATCTCATAAACAACCATCAGCCCTGTCCAATGCAGAAATGCTCGAATTGAAGGGGAAAATTCAGGAATTGTTTTGCGTCAACCATGTTTTGACGTGAACCTTACACCGCATTCTGTTATATTCTTAATATTATTGTATAGACGAAATTTGGTAAAGGACTATGTCCGCTCCATTTCTCCAGAACAGCTTAAGATATGAAAGTTAACTTTGTCAGATATCATAGATAATGACTTGTAGATGTCACCATGAATATTCTTTCCGTCGTCATTACTTCCGGTCGTCACAGAAATTGGATTAAAAAGTCGATTTTTTCTATTTCTTCGTCTTTCTAACTTCTTTTTTCTGTAATATTCATAGGGTATGTAAAGGCCCCTCTTTGAAGATTTTACGTATTACCAGTTTCCTGATAGGATTAAGAAGGAATTAAATATCTTTAAATATCTTAGAATTTCCGAAAACGTAGGACCAACGTTTCTTAAACACTACAGAATATTGATTTTTCCCCCGTATATATAGTTTGCGAGGACTGCTCAGTGCTCATTTACGTAGGAACTGGTGTAGAGTTAAAACCTACTGGGTGATTGGGATAGGCCAGAAAAACCTTGCCGTTGCCATGGAAACGAGTTTATATTAAATAAAAACGGTAGTATATGATATGTGTGTGCATTTTATTCGCCCCTATTTTTGTCAACTGTAGAAGACATTGCCATCTTTACACCCCCCCCCCCTTTTTCTCTTTTTCGCTTTTATGTTTTGCATTCTTTATAAAATGACCTTGACTTTCATATCACAAGCAACTCTTCTTGACGTTTTTAAAATTATAAGCCTTAATTCTTTCTACAAAGTAATGCTAATTTACATGTTTATGTTCAAGACCCCCCCCCCCCTTTCCTCGAAGCAACCAGGTAGAATACACAGATATAAAATTTACAACTTATAAGGAACTTCTTAAGAGTTTCATTAATAAAGTTCGGTTCCCCTGATGTGATTTGATATTTTACTACCATTCATTCTTCTTCTGTTTTGTCTTTAGAATTTATAATTATTTTATTTAGAATTAATTTATCTTTAGAAAGTAGTGATTGTCAGCTGCATTCATTAGCATTTCGCGTTTTCTTCTATATCTATTACTTGCATATTAATAATTTCATTAAATAATATTTAAAAGTATTAAGACTTCATTTCTATTAAATTTTATTCATTTGTAAATCCTTGGATCCGCTCCTGCAGGTGCGCGAAAGCCTCATCACTACTGTAAACAAATTATTCATCACGCCGAAAATGTTCATGATTCCGCTAAACTAAGAAAGCTTACACATAGTTTTTCATCTCATAAACAACCATCAGCCCTGTCCAATGCAGAAATGCTCGAATTGAAGGGGAAAATTCAGGAATTGTTTTGCGTCAACCATGTTTTGACGTGAACCTTACACCGCATTCTGTTATATTCTTAATATTATTGTATAGACGAAATTTGGTAAAGGACTATGTCCGCTCCATTTCTCCAGAACAGCTTAAGATATGAAAGTTAACTTTGTCAGATATCATAGATAATGACTTGTAGATGTCACCATGAATATTCTTTCCGTCGTCATTACTTCCGGTCGTCACAGAAATTGGATTAAAAAGTCGATTTTTTCTATTTCTTCGTCTTTCTAACTTCTTTTTTCTGTAATATTCATAGGGTATGTAAAGGCCCCTCTTTGAAGATTTTACGTATTACCAGTTTCCTGATAGGATTAAGAAGGAATTAAATATCTTTAAATATCTTAGAATTTCCGAAAACGTAGGACCAACGTTTCTTAAACACTACAGAATATTGATTTTTCCCCCGTATATATAGTTTGCGAGGACTGCTCAGTGCTCATTTACGTAGGAACTGGTGTAGAGTTAAAACCTACTGGGTGATTGGGATAGGCCAGAAAAACCTTGCCGTTGCCATGGAAACGAGTTTATATTAAATAAAAACGGTAGTATATGATATGTGTGTGCATTTTATTCGCCCCTATTTTTGTCAACTGTAGAAGACATTGCCATCTTTACACCCCCCCCCCTTTTTCTCTTTTTCGCTTTTATGTTTTGCATTCTTTATAAAATGACCTTGACTTTCATATCACAAGCAACTCTTCTTGACGTTTTTAAAATTATAAGCCTTAATTCTTTCTACAAAGTAATGCTAATTTACATGTTTATGTTCAAGACCCCCCCCCCCCTTTCCTCGAAGCAACCAGGTAGAATACACAGATATAAAATTTACAACTTATAAGGAACTTCTTAAGAGTTTCATTAATAAAGTTCGGTTCCCCTGATGTGATTTGATATTTTACTACCATTCATTCTTCTTCTGTTTTGTCTTTAGAATTTATAATTATTTTATTTAGAATTAATTTATCTTTAGAAAGTAGTGATTGTCAGCTGCATTCATTAGCATTTCGCGTTTTCTTCTATATCTATTACTTGCATATTAATAATTTCATTAAATAATATTTAAAAGTATTAAGACTTCATTTCTATTAAATTTTATTCATTTGTAAATCCTTGGATCCGCTCCTGCAGGTGCGCGAAAGCCTCATCACTACTGTAAACAAATTATTCATCACGCCGAAAATGTTCATGATTCCGCTAAACTAAGAAAGCTTACACATAGTTTTTCATCTCATAAACAACCATCAGCCCTGTCCAATGCAGAAATGCTCGAATTGAAGGGGAAAATTCAGGAATTGTTTTGCGTCAACCATGTTTTGACGTGAACCTTACACCGCATTCTGTTATATTCTTAATATTATTGTATAGACGAAATTTGGTAAAGGACTATGTCCGCTCCATTTCTCCAGAACAGCTTAAGATATGAAAGTTAACTTTGTCAGATATCATAGATAATGACTTGTAGATGTCACCATGAATATTCTTTCCGTCGTCATTACTTCCGGTCGTCACAGAAATTGGATTAAAAAGTCGATTTTTTCTATTTCTTCGTCTTTCTAACTTCTTTTTTCTGTAATATTCATAGGGTATGTAAAGGCCCCTCTTTGAAGATTTTACGTATTACCAGTTTCCTGATAGGATTAAGAAGGAATTAAATATCTTTAAATATCTTAGAATTTCCGAAAACGTAGGACCAACGTTTCTTAAACACTACAGAATATTGATTTTTCCCCCGTATATATAGTTTGCGAGGACTGCTCAGTGCTCATTTACGTAGGAACTGGTGTAGAGTTAAAACCTACTGGGTGATTGGGATAGGCCAGAAAAACCTTGCCGTTGCCATGGAAACGAGTTTATATTAAATAAAAACGGTAGTATATGATATGTGTGTGCATTTTATTCGCCCCTATTTTTGTCAACTGTAGAAGAAATTGCCATCTTTACACACCCCCCCTTTTTTCTCTTTTTCGCTTTTATGTTTTGCATTCTTTATAAAATGACCTTGACTTTCATATCACAAGCAACTCTTCTTGACGTTTTTAAAATTATAAGCCTTAATTCTTTCTACAAAGTAATGCTAATTTACATGTTTATGTTCAAGACCCTCCCCCCCCTTTCCTCGAAGCAACCAGGTAGAATACACAGATATAAAATTTACAACTTATAAGGAACTTCTTAAGAGTTTCATTAATAAAGTTCGGTTCCCCTGATGTGATTTGATATTTTACTACCATTCATTCTTCTTCTGTTTTGTCTTTAGAATTTATAATTATTTTATTTAGAATTAATTTATCTTTAGAAAGTAGTGATTGTCAGCTGCATTCATTAGCATTTCGCGTTTTCTTCTATATCTATTACTTGCATATTAATAATTTCATTAAATAATATTTAAAAGTATTAAAACTTCATTTCTATTAAATTTTATTCATTTGTAAATCCTTGGATCCGCTCCTGCAGGTGCGCGAAAGCCTCATCACTACTGTAAACAAATTATTCATCACGCCGAAAATGTTCATGATTCCGCTAAACTAAGAAAGCTTACACATAGTTTTTCATCTCATAAACAACCATCAGCCCTGTCCAATGCAGAAATGCTCGAATTGAAGGGGAAAATTCAGGAATTGTTTTGCGTCAACCATGTTTTGACGTGAACCTTACACCGCATTCTGTTATATTCTTAATATTATTGTATAGACGAAATTTGGTAAAGGACTATGTCCGCTCCATTTCTCCAGAACAGCTTAAGATATGAAAGTTAACTTTGTCAGATATCATAGATAATGACTTGTAGATGTCACCATGAATATTCTTTCCGTCGTCATTACTTCCGGTCGTCACAGAAATTGGATTAAAAAGTCGATTTTTTCTATTTCTTCGTCTTTCTAACTTCTTTTTTCTGTAATATTCATAGGGTATGTAAAGGCCCCTCTTTGAAGATTTTACGTATTACCAGTTTCCTGATAGGATTAAGAAGGAATTAAATATCTTTAAATATCTTAGAATTTCCGAAAACGTAGGACCAACGTTTCTTAAACACTACAGAATATTGATTTTTCCCCCGTATATATAGTTTGCGAGGACTGCTCAGTGCTCATTTACGTAGGAACTGGTGTAGAGTTAAAACCTACTGGGTGATTGGGATAGGCCAGAAAAACCTTGCCGTTGCCATGGAAACGAGTTTATATTAAATAAAAACGGTAGTATATGATATGTGTGTGCATTTTATTCGCCCCTATTTTTGTCAACTGTAGAAGACATTGCCATCTTTACACCCCCCCCCCTTTTTCTCTTTTTCGCTTTTATGTTTTGCATTCTTTATAAAATGACCTTGACTTTCATATCACAAGCAACTCTTCTTGACGTTTTTAAAATTATAAGCCTTAATTCTTTCTACAAAGTAATGCTAATTTACATGTTTATGTTCAAGACCCCCCCCCCCCTTTCCTCGAAGCAACCAGGTAGAATACACAGATATAAAATTTACAACTTATAAGGAACTTCTTAAGAGTTTCATTAATAAAGTTCGGTTCCCCTGATGTGATTTGATATTTTACTACCATTCATTCTTCTTCTGTTTTGTCTTTAGAATTTATAATTATTTTATTTAGAATTAATTTATCTTTAGAAAGTAGTGATTGTCAGCTGCATTCATTAGCATTTCGCGTTTTCTTCTATATCTATTACTTGCATATTAATAATTTCATTAAATAATATTTAAAAGTATTAAAACTTCATTTCTATTAAATTTTATTCATTTGTAAATCCTTGGATCCGCTCCTGCAGGTGCGCGAAAGCCTCATCACTACTGTAAACAAATTATTCATCACGCCGAAAATGTTCATGATTCCGCTAAACTAAGAAAGCTTACACATAGTTTTTCATCTCATAAACAACCATCAGCCCTGTCCAATGCAGAAATGCTCGAATTGAAGGGGAAAATTCAGGAATTGTTTTGCGTCAACCATGTTTTGACGTGAACCTTACACCGCATTCTGTTATATTCTTAATATTATTGTATAGACGAAATTTGGTAAAGGACTATGTCCGCTCCATTTCTCCAGAACAGCTTAAGATATGAAAGTTAACTTTGTCAGATATCATAGATAATGACTTGTAGATGTCACCATGAATATTCTTTCCGTCGTCATTACTTCCGGTCGTCACAGAAATTGGATTAAAAAGTCGATTTTTTCTATTTCTTCGTCTTTCTAACTTCTTTTTTCTGTAATATTCATAGGGTATGTAAAGGCCCCTCTTTGAAGATTTTACGTATTACCAGTTTCCTGATAGGATTAAGAAGGAATTAAATATCTTTAAATATCTTAGAATTTCCGAAAACGTAGGACCAACGTTTCTTAAACACTACAGAATATTGATTTTTCCCCCGTATATATAGTTTGCGAGGACTGCTCAGTGCTCATTTACGTAGGAACTGGTGTAGAGTTAAAACCTACTGGGTGATTGGGATAGGCCAGAAAAACCTTGCCGTTGCCATGGAAACGAGTTTATATTAAATAAAAACGGTAGTATATGATATGTGTGTGCATTTTATTCGCCCCTATTTTTGTCAACTGTAGAAGACATTGCCATCTTTACACCCCCCCCCCTTTTTCTCTTTTTCGCTTTTATGTTTTGCATTCTTTATAAAATGACCTTGACTTTCATATCACAAGCAACTCTTCTTGACGTTTTTAAAATTATAAGCCTTAATTCTTTCTACAAAGTAATGCTAATTTACATGTTTATGTTCAAGACCCCCCCCCCCCCCTTTCCTCGAAGCAACCAGGTAGAATACACAGATATAAAATTTACAACTTATAAGGAACTTCTTAAGAGTTTCATTAATAAAGTTCGGTTCCCCTGATGTGATTTGATATTTTACTACCATTCATTCTTCTTCTGTTTTGTCTTTAGAATTTATAATTATTTTATTTAGAATTAATTTATCTTTAGAAAGTAGTGATTGTCAGCTGCATTCATTAGCATTTCGCGTTTTCTTCTATATCTATTACTTGCATATTAATAATTTCATTAAATAATATTTAAAAGTATTAAAACTTCATTTCTATTAAATTTTATTCATTTGTAAATCCTTGGATCCGCTCCTGCAGGTGCGCGAAAGCCTCATCACTACTGTAAACAAATTATTCATCACGCCGAAAATGTTCATGATTCCGCTAAACTAAGAAAGCTTACACATAGTTTTTCATCTCATAAACAACCATCAGCCCTGTCCAATGCAGAAATGCTCGAATTGAAGGGGAAAATTCAGGAATTGTTTTGCGTCAACCATGTTTTGACGTGAACCTTACACCGCATTCTGTTATATTCTTAATATTATTGTATAGACGAAATTTGGTAAAGGACTATGTCCGCTCCATTTCTCCAGAACAGCTTAAGATATGAAAGTTAACTTTGTCAGATATCATAGATAATGACTTGTAGATGTCACCATGAATATTCTTTCCGTCGTCATTACTTCCGGTCGTCACAGAAATTGGATTAAAAAGTCGATTTTTTCTATTTCTTCGTCTTTCTAACTTCTTTTTTCTGTAATATTCATAGGGTATGTAAAGGCCCCTCTTTGAAGATTTTACGTATTACCAGTTTCCTGATAGGATTAAGAAGGAATTAAATATCTTTAAATATCTTAGAATTTCCGAAAACGTAGGACCAACGTTTCTTAAACACTACAGAATATTGATTTTTCCCCCGTATATATAGTTTGCGAGGACTGCTCAGTGCTCATTTACGTAGGAACTGGTGTAGAGTTAAAACCTACTGGGTGATTGGGATAGGCCAGAAAAACCTTGCCGTTGCCATGGAAACGAGTTTATATTAAATAAAAACGGTAGTATATGATATGTGTGTGCATTTTATTCGCCCCTATTTTTGTCAACTGTAGAAGACATTGCCATCTTTACACCCCCCCCCCCCTTTTTCTCTTTTTCGCTTTTATGTTTTGCATTCTTTATAAAATGACCTTGACTTTCATATCACAAGCAACTCTTCTTGACGTTTTTAAAATTATAAGCCTTAATTCTTTCTACAAAGTAATGCTAATTTACATGTTTATGTTCAAGACCCCCCCCCCCCCTTTCCTCGAAGCAACCAGGTAGAATACACAGATATAAAATTTACAACTTATAAGGAACTTCTTAAGAGTTTCATTAATAAAGTTCGGTTCCCCTGATGTGATTTGATATTTTACTACCATTCATTCTTCTTCTGTTTTGTCTTTAGAATTTATAATTATTTTATTTAGAATTAATTTATCTTTAGAAAGTAGTGATTGTCAGCTGCATTCATTAGCATTTCGCGTTTTCTTCTATATCTATTACTTGCATATTAATAATTTCATTAAATAATATTTAAAAGTATTAAAACTTCATTTCTATTAAATTTTATTCATTTGTAAATCCTTGGATCCGCTCCTGCAGGTGCGCGAAAGCCTCATCACTACTGTAAACAAATTATTCATCACGCCGAAAATGTTCATGATTCCGCTAAACTAAGAAAGCTTACACATAGTTTTTCATCTCATAAACAACCATCAGCCCTGTCCAATGCAGAAATGCTCGAATTGAAGGGGAAAATTCAGGAATTGTTTTGCGTCAACCATGTTTTGACGTGAACCTTACACCGCATTCTGTTATATTCTTAATATTATTGTATAGACGAAATTTGGTAAAGGACTATGTCCGCTCCATTTCTCCAGAACAGCTTAAGATATGAAAGTTAACTTTGTCAGATATCATAGATAATGACTTGTAGATGTCACCATGAATATTCTTTCCGTCGTCATTACTTCCGGTCGTCACAGAAATTGGATTAAAAAGTCGATTTTTTCTATTTCTTCGTCTTTCTAACTTCTTTTTTCTGTAATATTCATAGGGTATGTAAAGGCCCCTCTTTGAAGATTTTACGTATTACCAGTTTCCTGATAGGATTAAGAAGGAATTAAATATCTTTAAATATCTTAGAATTTCCGAAAACGTAGGACCAACGTTTCTTAAACACTACAGAATATTGATTTTTCCCCCGTATATATAGTTTGCGAGGACTGCTCAGTGCTCATTTACGTAGGAACTGGTGTAGAGTTAAAACCTACTGGGTGATTGGGATAGGCCAGAAAAACCTTGCCGTTGCCATGGAAACGAGTTTATATTAAATAAAAACGGTAGTATATGATATGTGTGTGCATTTTATTCGCCCCTATTTTTGTCAACTGTAGAAGACATTGCCATCTTTACACCCCCCCCCCTTTTTCTCTTTTTCGCTTTTATGTTTTGCATTCTTTATAAAATGACCTTGACTTTCATATCACAAGCAACTCTTCTTGACGTTTTTAAAATTATAAGCCTTAATTCTTTCTACAAAGTAATGCTAATTTACATGTTTATGTTCAAGACCCCCCCCCCCTTTCCTCGAAGCAACCAGGTAGAATACACAGATATAAAATTTACAACTTATAAGGAACTTCTTAAGAGTTTCATTAATAAAGTTCGGTTCCCCTGATGTGATTTGATATTTTACTACCATTCATTCTTCTTCTGTTTTGTCTTTAGAATTTATAATTATTTTATTTAGAATTAATTTATCTTTAGAAAGTAGTGATTGTCAGCTGCATTCATTAGCATTTCGCGTTTTCTTCTATATCTATTACTTGCATATTAATAATTTCATTAAATAATATTTAAAAGTATTAAAACTTCATTTCTATTAAATTTTATTCATTTGTAAATCCTTGGATCCGCTCCTGCAGGTGCGCGAAAGCCTCATCACTACTGTAAACAAATTATTCATCACGCCGAAAATGTTCATGATTCCGCTAAACTAAGAAAGCTTACACATAGTTTTTCATCTCATAAACAACCATCAGCCCTGTCCAATGCAGAAATGCTCGAATTGAAGGGGAAAATTCAGGAATTGTTTTGCGTCAACCATGTTTTGACGTGAACCTTACACCGCATTCTGTTATATTCTTAATATTATTGTATAGACGAAATTTGGTAAAGGACTATGTCCGCTCCATTTCTCCAGAACAGCTTAAGATATGAAAGTTAACTTTGTCAGATATCATAGATAATGACTTGTAGATGTCACCATGAATATTCTTTCCGTCGTCATTACTTCCGGTCGTCACAGAAATTGGATTAAAAAGTCGATTTTTTCTATTTCTTCGTCTTTCTAACTTCTTTTTTCTGTAATATTCATAGGGTATGTAAAGGCCCCTCTTTGAAGATTTTACGTATTACCAGTTTCCTGATAGGATTAAGAAGGAATTAAATATCTTTAAATATCTTAGAATTTCCGAAAACGTAGGACCAACGTTTCTTAAACACTACAGAATATTGATTTTTCCCCCGTATATATAGTTTGCGAGGACTGCTCAGTGCTCATTTACGTAGGAACTGGTGTAGAGTTAAAACCTACTGGGTGATTGGGATAGGCCAGAAAAACCTTGCCGTTGCCATGGAAACGAGTTTATATTAAATAAAAACGGTAGTATATGATATGTGTGTGCATTTTATTCGCCCCTATTTTTGTCAACTGTAGAAGACATTGCCATCTTTACACCCCCCCCCCTTTTTCTCTTTTTCGCTTTTATGTTTTGCATTCTTTATAAAATGACCTTGACTTTCATATCACAAGCAACTCTTCTTGACGTTTTTAAAATTATAAGCCTTAATTCTTTCTACAAAGTAATGCTAATTTACATGTTTATGTTCAAGACCCCCCCCCCTTTCCTCGAAGCAACCAGGTAGAATACACAGATATAAAATTTACAACTTATAAGGAACTTCTTAAGAGTTTCATTAATAAAGTTCGGTTCCCCTGATGTGATTTGATATTTTACTACCATTCATTCTTCTTCTGTTTTGTCTTTAGAATTTATAATTATTTTATTTAGAATTAATTTATCTTTAGAAAGTAGTGATTGTCAGCTGCATTCATTAGCATTTCGCGTTTTCTTCTATATCTATTACTTGCATATTAATAATTTCATTAAATAATATTTAAAAGTATTAAAACTTCATTTCTATTAAATTTTATTCATTTGTAAATCCTTGGATCCGCTCCTGCAGGTGCGCGAAAGCCTCATCACTACTGTAAACAAATTATTCATCACGCCGAAAATGTTCATGATTCCGCTAAACTAAGAAAGCTTACACATAGTTTTTCATCTCATAAACAACCATCAGCCCTGTCCAATGCAGAAATGCTCGAATTGAAGGGGAAAATTCAGGAATTGTTTTGCGTCAACCATGTTTTGACGTGAACCTTACACCGCATTCTGTTATATTCTTAATATTATTGTATAGACGAAATTTGGTAAAGGACTATGTCCGCTCCATTTCTCCAGAACAGCTTAAGATATGAAAGTTAACTTTGTCAGATATCATAGATAATGACTTGTAGATGTCACCATGAATATTCTTTCCGTCGTCATTACTTCCGGTCGTCACAGAAATTGGATTAAAAAGTCGATTTTTTCTATTTCTTCGTCTTTCTAACTTCTTTTTTCTGTAATATTCATAGGGTATGTAAAGGCCCCTCTTTGAAGATTTTACGTATTACCAGTTTCCTGATAGGATTAAGAAGGAATTAAATATCTTTAAATATCTTAGAATTTCCGAAAACGTAGGACCAACGTTTCTTAAACACTACAGAATATTGATTTTTCCCCCGTATATATAGTTTGCGAGGACTGCTCAGTGCTCATTTACGTAGGAACTGGTGTAGAGTTAAAACCTACTGGGTGATTGGGATAGGCCAGAAAAACCTTGCCGTTGCCATGGAAACGAGTTTATATTAAATAAAAACGGTAGTATATGATATGTGTGTGCATTTTATTCGCCCCTATTTTTGTCAACTGTAGAAGACATTGCCATCTTTACACCCCCCCCCCCTTTTTCTCTTTTTCGCTTTTATGTTTTGCATTCTTTATAAAATGACCTTGACTTTCATATCACAAGCAACTCTTCTTGACGTTTTTAAAATTATAAGCCTTAATTCTTTCTACAAAGTAATGCTAATTTACATGTTTATGTTCAAGACCCCCCCCCCTTTCCTCGAAGCAACCAGGTAGAATACACAGATATAAAATTTACAACTTATAAGGAACTTCTTAAGAGTTTCATTAATAAAGTTCGGTTCCCCTGATGTGATTTGATATTTTACTACCATTCATTCTTCTTCTGTTTTGTCTTTAGAATTTATAATTATTTTATTTAGAATTAATTTATCTTTAGAAAGTAGTGATTGTCAGCTGCATTCATTAGCATTTCGCGTTTTCTTCTATATCTATTACTTGCATATTAATAATTTCATTAAATAATATTTAAAAGTATTAAAACTTCATTTCTATTAAATTTTATTCATTTGTAAATCCTTGGATCCGCTCCTGCAGGTGCGCGAAAGCCTCATCACTACTGTAAACAAATTATTCATCACGCCGAAAATGTTCATGATTCCGCTAAACTAAGAAAGCTTACACATAGTTTTTCATCTCATAAACAACCATCAGCCCTGTCCAATGCAGAAATGCTCGAATTGAAGGGGAAAATTCAGGAATTGTTTTGCGTCAACCATGTTTTGACGTGAACCTTACACCGCATTCTGTTATATTCTTAATATTATTGTATAGACGAAATTTGGTAAAGGACTATGTCCGCTCCATTTCTCCAGAACAGCTTAAGATATGAAAGTTAACTTTGTCAGATATCATAGATAATGACTTGTAGATGTCACCATGAATATTCTTTCCGTCGTCATTACTTCCGGTCGTCACAGAAATTGGATTAAAAAGTCGATTTTTTCTATTTCTTCGTCTTTCTAACTTCTTTTTTCTGTAATATTCATAGGGTATGTAAAGGCCCCTCTTTGAAGATTTTACGTATTACCAGTTTCCTGATAGGATTAAGAAGGAATTAAATATCTTTAAATATCTTAGAATTTCCGAAAACGTAGGACCAACGTTTCTTAAACACTACAGAATATTGATTTTTCCCCCGTATATATAGTTTGCGAGGACTGCTCAGTGCTCATTTACGTAGGAACTGGTGTAGAGTTAAAACCTACTGGGTGATTGGGATAGGCCAGAAAAACCTTGCCGTTGCCATGGAAACGAGTTTATATTAAATAAAAACGGTAGTATATGATATGTGTGTGCATTTTATTCGCCCCTATTTTTGTCAACTGTAGAAGACATTGCCATCTTTACACCCCCCCCCCCTTTTTCTCTTTTTCGCTTTTATGTTTTGCATTCTTTATAAAATGACCTTGACTTTCATATCACAAGCAACTCTTCTTGACGTTTTTAAAATTATAAGCCTTAATTCTTTCTACAAAGTAATGCTAATTTACATGTTTATGTTCAAGACCCCCCCCCCCTTTCCTCGAAGCAACCAGGTAGAATACACAGATATAAAATTTACAACTTATAAGGAACTTCTTAAGAGTTTCATTAATAAAGTTCGGTTCCCCTGATGTGATTTGATATTTTACTACCATTCATTCTTCTTCTGTTTTGTCTTTAGAATTTATAATTATTTTATTTAGAATTAATTTATCTTTAGAAAGTAGTGATTGTCAGCTGCATTCATTAGCATTTCGCGTTTTCTTCTATATCTATTACTTGCATATTAATAATTTCATTAAATAATATTTAAAAGTATTAAGACTTCATTTCTATTAAATTTTATTCATTTGTAAATCCTTGGATCCGCTCCTGCAGGTGCGCGAAAGCCTCATCACTACTGTAAACAAATTATTCATCACGCCGAAAATGTTCATGATTCCGCTAAACTAAGAAAGCTTACACATAGTTTTTCATCTCATAAACAACCATCAGCCCTGTCCAATGCAGAAATGCTCGAATTGAAGGGGAAAATTCAGGAATTGTTTTGCGTCAACCATGTTTTGACGTGAACCTTACACCGCATTCTGTTATATTCTTAATATTATTGTATAGACGAAATTTGGTAAAGGACTATGTCCGCTCCATTTCTCCAGAACAGCTTAAGATATGAAAGTTAACTTTGTCAGATATCATAGATAATGACTTGTAGATGTCACCATGAATATTCTTTCCGTCGTCATTACTTCCGGTCGTCACAGAAATTGGATTAAAAAGTCGATTTTTTCTATTTCTTCGTCTTTCTAACTTCTTTTTTCTGTAATATTCATAGGGTATGTAAAGGCCCCTCTTTGAAGATTTTACGTATTACCAGTTTCCTGATAGGATTAAGAAGGAATTAAATATCTTTAAATATCTTAGAATTTCCGAAAACGTAGGACCAACGTTTCTTAAACACTACAGAATATTGATTTTTCCCCCGTATATATAGTTTGCGAGGACTGCTCAGTGCTCATTTACGTAGGAACTGGTGTAGAGTTAAAACCTACTGGGTGATTGGGATAGGCCAGAAAAACCTTGCCGTTGCCATGGAAACGAGTTTATATTAAATAAAAACGGTAGTATATGATATGTGTGTGCATTTTATTCGCCCCTATTTTTGTCAACTGTAGAAGACATTGCCATCTTTACACCCCCCCCTTTTTCTCTTTTTCGCTTTTATGTTTTGCATTCTTTATAAAATGACCTTGACTTTCATATCACAAGCAACTCTTCTTGACGTTTTTAAAATTATAAGCCTTAATTCTTTCTACAAAGTAATGCTAATTTACATGTTTATGTTCAAGACCCCCCCCCCTTTCCTCGAAGCAACCAGGTAGAATACACAGATATAAAATTTACAACTTATAAGGAACTTCTTAAGAGTTTCATTAATAAAGTTCGGTTCCCCTGATGTGATTTGATATTTTACTACCATTCATTCTTCTTCTGTTTTGTCTTTAGAATTTATAATTATTTTATTTAGAATTAATTTATCTTTAGAAAGTAGTGATTGTCAGCTGCATTCATTAGCATTTCGCGTTTTCTTCTATATCTATTACTTGCATATTAATAATTTCATTAAATAATATTTAAAAGTATTAAAACTTCATTTCTATTAAATTTTATTCATTTGTAAATCCTTGGATCCGCTCCTGCAGGTGCGCGAAAGCCTCATCACTACTGTAAACAAATTATTCATCACGCCGAAAATGTTCATGATTCCGCTAAACTAAGAAAGCTTACACATAGTTTTTCATCTCATAAACAACCATCAGCCCTGTCCAATGCAGAAATGCTCGAATTGAAGGGGAAAATTCAGGAATTGTTTTGCGTCAACCATGTTTTGACGTGAACCTTACACCGCATTCTGTTATATTCTTAATATTATTGTATAGACGAAATTTGGTAAAGGACTATGTCCGCTCCATTTCTCCAGAACAGCTTAAGATATGAAAGTTAACTTTGTCAGATATCATAGATAATGACTTGTAGATGTCACCATGAATATTCTTTCCGTCGTCATTACTTCCGGTCGTCACAGAAATTGGATTAAAAAGTCGATTTTTTCTATTTCTTCGTCTTTCTAACTTCTTTTTTCTGTAATATTCATAGGGTATGTAAAGGCCCCTCTTTGAAGATTTTACGTATTACCAGTTTCCTGATAGGATTAAGAAGGAATTAAATATCTTTAAATATCTTAGAATTTCCGAAAACGTAGGACCAACGTTTCTTAAACACTACAGAATATTGATTTTTCCCCCGTATATATAGTTTGCGAGGACTGCTCAGTGCTCATTTACGTAGGAACTGGTGTAGAGTTAAAACCTACTGGGTGATTGGGATAGGCCAGAAAAACCTTGCCGTTGCCATGGAAACGAGTTTATATTAAATAAAAACGGTAGTATATGATATGTGTGTGCATTTTATTCGCCCCTATTTTTGTCAACTGTAGAAGACATTGCCATCTTTACACCCCCCCCTTTTTCTCTTTTTCGCTTTTATGTTTTGCATTCTTTATAAAATGACCTTGACTTTCATATCACAAGCAACTCTTCTTGACGTTTTTAAAATTATAAGCCTTAATTCTTTCTACAAAGTAATGCTAATTTACATGTTTATGTTCAAGACCCCCCCCCCTTTCCTCGAAGCAACCAGGTAGAATACACAGATATAAAATTTACAACTTATAAGGAACTTCTTAAGAGTTTCATTAATAAAGTTCGGTTCCCCTGATGTGATTTGATATTTTACTACCATTCATTCTTCTTCTGTTTTGTCTTTAGAATTTATAATTATTTTATTTAGAATTAATTTATCTTTAGAAAGTAGTGATTGTCAGCTGCATTCATTAGCATTTCGCGTTTTCTTCTATATCTATTACTTGCATATTAATAATTTCATTAAATAATATTTAAAAGTATTAAAACTTCATTTCTATTAAATTTTATTCATTTGTAAATCCTTGGATCCGCTCCTGCAGGTGCGCGAAAGCCTCATCACTACTGTAAACAAATTATTCATCACGCCGAAAATGTTCATGATTCCGCTAAACTAAGAAAGCTTACACATAGTTTTTCATCTCATAAACAACCATCAGCCCTGTCCAATGCAGAAATGCTCGAATTGAAGGGGAAAATTCAGGAATTGTTTTGCGTCAACCATGTTTTGACGTGAACCTTACACCGCATTCTGTTATATTCTTAATATTATTGTATAGACGAAATTTGGTAAAGGACTATGTCCGCTCCATTTCTCCAGAACAGCTTAAGATATGAAAGTTAACTTTGTCAGATATCATAGATAATGACTTGTAGATGTCACCATGAATATTCTTTCCGTCGTCATTACTTCCGGTCGTCACAGAAATTGGATTAAAAAGTCGATTTTTTCTATTTCTTCGTCTTTCTAACTTCTTTTTTCTGTAATATTCATAGGGTATGTAAAGGCCTCTCTTTGAAGATTTTACGTATTACCAGTTTCCTGATAGGATTAAGAAGGAATTAAATATCTTTAAATATCTTAGAATTTCCGAAAACGTAGGACCAACGTTTCTTAAACACTACAGAATATTGATTTTTCCCCCGTATATATAGTTTGCGAGGACTGCTCAGTGCTCATTTACGTAGGAACTGGTGTAGAGTTAAAACCTACTGGGTGATTGGGATAGGCCAGAAAAACCTTGCCGTTGCCATGGAAACGAGTTTATATTAAATAAAAACGGTAGTATATGATATGTGTGTGCATTTTATTCGCCCCTATTTTTGTCAACTGTAGAAGACATTGCCATCTTTACACCCCCCCCCCTTTTTCTCTTTTTCGCTTTTATGTTTTGCATTCTTTATAAAATGACCTTGACTTTCATATCACAAGCAACTCTTCTTGACGTTTTTAAAATTATAAGCCTTAATTCTTTCTACAAAGTAATGCTAATTTACATGTTTATGTTCAAGACCCCCCCCCCCCTTTCCTCGAAGCAACCAGGTAGAATACACAGATATAAAATTTACAACTTATAAGGAACTTCTTAAGAGTTTCATTAATAAAGTTCGGTTCCCCTGATGTGATTTGATATTTTACTACCATTCATTCTTCTTCTGTTTTGTCTTTAGAATTTATAATTATTTTATTTAGAATTAATTTATCTTTAGAAAGTAGTGATTGTCAGCTGCATTCATTAGCATTTCGCGTTTTCTTCTATATCTATTACTTGCATATTAATAATTTCATTAAATAATATTTAAAAGTATTAAAACTTCATTTCTATTAAATTTTATTCATTTGTAAATCCTTGGATCCGCTCCTGCAGGTGCGCGAAAGCCTCATCACTACTGTAAACAAATTATTCATCACGCCGAAAATGTTCATGATTCCGCTAAACTAAGAAAGCTTACACATAGTTTTTCATCTCATAAACAACCATCAGCCCTGTCCAATGCAGAAATGCTCGAATTGAAGGGGAAAATTCAGGAATTGTTTTGCGTCAACCATGTTTTGACGTGAACCTTACACCGCATTCTGTTATATTCTTAATATTATTGTATAGACGAAATTTGGTAAAGGACTATGTCCGCTCCATTTCTCCAGAACAGCTTAAGATATGAAAGTTAACTTTGTCAGATATCATAGATAATGACTTGTAGATGTCACCATGAATATTCTTTCCGTCGTCATTACTTCCGGTCGTCACAGAAATTGGATTAAAAAGTCGATTTTTTCTATTTCTTCGTCTTTCTAACTTCTTTTTTCTGTAATATTCATAGGGTATGTAAAGGCCCCTCTTTGAAGATTTTACGTATTACCAGTTTCCTGATAGGATTAAGAAGGAATTAAATATCTTTAAATATCTTAGAATTTCCGAAAACGTAGGACCAACGTTTCTTAAACACTACAGAATATTGATTTTTCCCCCGTATATATAGTTTGCGAGGACTGCTCAGTGCTCATTTACGTAGGAACTGGTGTAGAGTTAAAACCTACTGGGTGATTGGGATAGGCCAGAAAAACCTTGCCGTTGCCATGGAAACGAGTTTATATTAAATAAAAACGGTAGTATATGATATGTGTGTGCATTTTATTCGCCCCTATTTTTGTCAACTGTAGAAGACATTGCCATCTTTACACCCCCCCCCCCCCCTTTTTCTCTTTTTCGCTTTTATGTTTTGCATTCTTTATAAAATGACCTTGACTTTCATATCACAAGCAACTCTTCTTGACGTTTTTAAAATTATAAGCCTTAATTCTTTCTACAAAGTAATGCTAATTTACATGTTTATGTTCAAGACCCCCCCCCCCCTTTCCTCGAAGCAACCAGGTAGAATACACAGATATAAAATTTACAACTTATAAGGAACTTCTTAAGAGTTTCATTAATAAAGTTCGGTTCCCCTGATGTGATTTGATATTTTACTACCATTCATTCTTCTTCTGTTTTGTCTTTAGAATTTATAATTATTTTATTTAGAATTAATTTATCTTTAGAAAGTAGTGATTGTCAGCTGCATTCATTAGCATTTCGCGTTTTCTTCTATATCTATTACTTGCATATTAATAATTTCATTAAATAATATTTAAAAGTATTAAAACTTCATTTCTATTAAATTTTATTCATTTGTAAATCCTTGGATCCGCTCCTGCAGGTGCGCGAAAGCCTCATCACTACTGTAAACAAATTATTCATCACGCCGAAAATGTTCATGATTCCGCTAAACTAAGAAAGCTTACACATAGTTTTTCATCTCATAAACAACCATCAGCCCTGTCCAATGCAGAAATGCTCGAATTGAAGGGGAAAATTCAGGAATTGTTTTGCGTCAACCATGTTTTGACGTGAACCTTACACCGCATTCTGTTATATTCTTAATATTATTGTATAGACGAAATTTGGTAAAGGACTATGTCCGCTCCATTTCTCCAGAACAGCTTAAGATATGAAAGTTAACTTTGTCAGATATCATAGATAATGACTTGTAGATGTCACCATGAATATTCTTTCCGTCGTCATTACTTCCGGTCGTCACAGAAATTGGATTAAAAAGTCGATTTTTTCTATTTCTTCGTCTTTCTAACTTCTTTTTTCTGTAATATTCATAGGGTATGTAAAGGCCCCTCTTTGAAGATTTTACGTATTACCAGTTTCCTGATAGGATTAAGAAGGAATTAAATATCTTTAAATATCTTAGAATTTCCGAAAACGTAGGACCAACGTTTCTTAAACACTACAGAATATTGATTTTTCCCCCGTATATATAGTTTGCGAGGACTGCTCAGTGCTCATTTACGTAGGAACTGGTGTAGAGTTAAAACCTACTGGGTGATTGGGATAGGCCAGAAAAACCTTGCCGTTGCCATGGAAACGAGTTTATATTAAATAAAAACGGTAGTATATGATATGTGTGTGCATTTTATTCGCCCCTATTTTTGTCAACTGTAGAAGACATTGCCATCTTTACACCCCCCCCCCTTTTTCTCTTTTTCGCTTTTATGTTTTGCATTCTTTATAAAATGACCTTGACTTTCATATCACAAGCAACTCTTCTTGACGTTTTTAAAATTATAAGCCTTAATTCTTTCTACAAAGTAATGCTAATTTACATGTTTATGTTCAAGACCCCCCCCCCCTTTCCTCGAAGCAACCAGGTAGAATACACAGATATAAAATTTACAACTTATAAGGAACTTCTTAAGAGTTTCATTAATAAAGTTCGGTTCCCCTGATGTGATTTGATATTTTACTACCATTCATTCTTCTTCTGTTTTGTCTTTAGAATTTATAATTATTTTATTTAGAATTAATTTATCTTTAGAAAGTAGTGATTGTCAGCTGCATTCATTAGCATTTCGCGTTTTCTTCTATATCTATTACTTGCATATTAATAATTTCATTAAATAATATTTAAAAGTATTAAAACTTCATTTCTATTAAATTTTATTCATTTGTAAATCCTTGGATCCGCTCCTGCAGGTGCGCGAAAGCCTCATCACTACTGTAAACAAATTATTCATCACGCCGAAAATGTTCATGATTCCGCTAAACTAAGAAAGCTTACACATAGTTTTTCATCTCATAAACAACCATCAGCCCTGTCCAATGCAGAAATGCTCGAATTGAAGGGGAAAATTCAGGAATTGTTTTGCGTCAACCATGTTTTGACGTGAACCTTACACCGCATTCTGTTATATTCTTAATATTATTGTATAGACGAAATTTGGTAAAGGACTATGTCCGCTCCATTTCTCCAGAACAGCTTAAGATATGAAAGTTAACTTTGTCAGATATCATAGATAATGACTTGTAGATGTCACCATGAATATTCTTTCCGTCGTCATTACTTCCGGTCGTCACAGAAATTGGATTAAAAAGTCGATTTTTTCTATTTCTTCGTCTTTCTAACTTCTTTTTTCTGTAATATTCATAGGGTATGTAAAGGCCCCTCTTTGAAGATTTTACGTATTACCAGTTTCCTGATAGGATTAAGAAGGAATTAAATATCTTTAAATATCTTAGAATTTCCGAAAACGTAGGACCAACGTTTCTTAAACACTACAGAATATTGATTTTTCCCCCGTATATATAGTTTGCGAGGACTGCTCAGTGCTCATTTACGTAGGAACTGGTGTAGAGTTAAAACCTACTGGGTGATTGGGATAGGCCAGAAAAACCTTGCCGTTGCCATGGAAACGAGTTTATATTAAATAAAAACGGTAGTATATGATATGTGTGTGCATTTTATTCGCCCCTATTTTTGTCAACTGTAGAAGACATTGCCATCTTTACACCCCCCCCCCTTTTTCTCTTTTTCGCTTTTATGTTTTGCATTCTTTATAAAATGACCTTGACTTTCATATCACAAGCAACTCTTCTTGACGTTTTTAAAATTATAAGCCTTAATTCTTTCTACAAAGTAATGCTAATTTACATGTTTATGTTCAAGACCCCCCCCCCCCTTTCCTCGAAGCAACCAGGTAGAATACACAGATATAAAATTTACAACTTATAAGGAACTTCTTAAGAGTTTCATTAATAAAGTTCGGTTCCCCTGATGTGATTTGATATTTTACTACCATTCATTCTTCTTCTGTTTTGTCTTTAGAATTTATAATTATTTTATTTAGAATTAATTTATCTTTAGAAAGTAGTGATTGTCAGCTGCATTCATTAGCATTTCGCGTTTTCTTCTATATCTATTACTTGCATATTAATAATTTCATTAAATAATATTTAAAAGTATTAAGACTTCATTTCTATTAAATTTTATTCATTTGTAAATCCTTGGATCCGCTCCTGCAGGTGCGCGAAAGCCTCATCACTACTGTAAACAAATTATTCATCACGCCGAAAATGTTCATGATTCCGCTAAACTAAGAAAGCTTACACATAGTTTTTCATCTCATAAACAACCATCAGCCCTGTCCAATGCAGAAATGCTCGAATTGAAGGGGAAAATTCAGGAATTGTTTTGCGTCAACCATGTTTTGACGTGAACCTTACACCGCATTCTGTTATATTCTTAATATTATTGTATAGACGAAATTTGGTAAAGGACTATGTCCGCTCCATTTCTCCAGAACAGCTTAAGATATGAAAGTTAACTTTGTCAGATATCATAGATAATGACTTGTAGATGTCACCATGAATATTCTTTCCGTCGTCATTACTTCCGGTCGTCACAGAAATTGGATTAAAAAGTCGATTTTTTCTATTTCTTCGTCTTTCTAACTTCTTTTTTCTGTAATATTCATAGGGTATGTAAAGGCCCCTCTTTGAAGATTTTACGTATTACCAGTTTCCTGATAGGATTAAGAAGGAATTAAATATCTTTAAATATCTTAGAATTTCCGAAAACGTAGGACCAACGTTTCTTAAACACTACAGAATATTGATTTTTCCCCCGTATATATAGTTTGCGAGGACTGCTCAGTGCTCATTTACGTAGGAACTGGTGTAGAGTTAAAACCTACTGGGTGATTGGGATAGGCCAGAAAAACCTTGCCGTTGCCATGGAAACGAGTTTATATTAAATAAAAACGGTAGTATATGATATGTGTGTGCATTTTATTCGCCCCTATTTTTGTCAACTGTAGAAGACATTGCCATCTTTACACCCCCCCCCCTTTTTCTCTTTTTCGCTTTTATGTTTTGCATTCTTTATAAAATGACCTTGACTTTCATATCACAAGCAACTCTTCTTGACGTTTTTAAAATTATAAGCCTTAATTCTTTCTACAAAGTAATGCTAATTTACATGTTTATGTTCAAGACCCCCCCCCCCTTTCCTCGAAGCAACCAGGTAGAATACACAGATATAAAATTTACAACTTATAAGGAACTTCTTAAGAGTTTCATTAATAAAGTTCGGTTCCCCTGATGTGATTTGATATTTTACTACCATTCATTCTTCTTCTGTTTTGTCTTTAGAATTTATAATTATTTTATTTAGAATTAATTTATCTTTAGAAAGTAGTGATTGTCAGCTGCATTCATTAGCATTTCGCGTTTTCTTCTATATCTATTACTTGCATATTAATAATTTCATTAAATAATATTTAAAAGTATTAAAACTTCATTTCTATTAAATTTTATTCATTTGTAAATCCTTGGATCCGCTCCTGCAGGTGCGCGAAAGCCTCATCACTACTGTAAACAAATTATTCATCACGCCGAAAATGTTCATGATTCCGCTAAACTAAGAAAGCTTACACATAGTTTTTCATCTCATAAACAACCATCAGCCCTGTCCAATGCAGAAATGCTCGAATTGAAGGGGAAAATTCAGGAATTGTTTTGCGTCAACCATGTTTTGACGTGAACCTTACACCGCATTCTGTTATATTCTTAATATTATTGTATAGACGAAATTTGGTAAAGGACTATGTCCGCTCCATTTCTCCAGAACAGCTTAAGATATGAAAGTTAACTTTGTCAGATATCATAGATAATGACTTGTAGATGTCACCATGAATATTCTTTCCGTCGTCATTACTTCCGGTCGTCACAGAAATTGGATTAAAAAGTCGATTTTTTCTATTTCTTCGTCTTTCTAACTTCTTTTTTCTGTAATATTCATAGGGTATGTAAAGGCCCCTCTTTGAAGATTTTACGTATTACCAGTTTCCTGATAGGATTAAGAAGGAATTAAATATCTTTAAATATCTTAGAATTTCCGAAAACGTAGGACCAACGTTTCTTAAACACTACAGAATATTGATTTTTCCCCCGTATATATAGTTTGCGAGGACTGCTCAGTGCTCATTTACGTAGGAACTGGTGTAGAGTTAAAACCTACTGGGTGATTGGGATAGGCCAGAAAAACCTTGCCGTTGCCATGGAAACGAGTTTATATTAAATAAAAACGGTAGTATATGATATGTGTGTGCATTTTATTCGCCCCTATTTTTGTCAACTGTAGAAGACATTGCCATCTTTACACCCCCCCCCCCCTTTTTCTCTTTTTCGCTTTTATGTTTTGCATTCTTTATAAAATGACCTTGACTTTCATATCACAAGCAACTCTTCTTGACGTTTTTAAAATTATAAGCCTTAATTCTTTCTACAAAGTAATGCTAATTTACATGTTTATGTTCAAGACCCCCCCCCCCCCTTTCCTCGAAGCAACCAGGTAGAATACACAGATATAAAATTTACAACTTATAAGGAACTTCTTAAGAGTTTCATTAATAAAGTTCGGTTCCCCTGATGTGATTTGATATTTTACTACCATTCATTCTTCTTCTGTTTTGTCTTTAGAATTTATAATTATTTTATTTAGAATTAATTTATCTTTAGAAAGTAGTGATTGTCAGCTGCATTCATTAGCATTTCGCGTTTTCTTCTATATCTATTACTTGCATATTAATAATTTCATTAAATAATATTTAAAAGTATTAAAACTTCATTTCTATTAAATTTTATTCATTTGTAAATCCTTGGATCCGCTCCTGCAGGTGCGCGAAAGCCTCATCACTACTGTAAACAAATTATTCATCACGCCGAAAATGTTCATGATTCCGCTAAACTAAGAAAGCTTACACATAGTTTTTCATCTCATAAACAACCATCAGCCCTGTCCAATGCAGAAATGCTCGAATTGAAGGGGAAAATTCAGGAATTGTTTTGCGTCAACCATGTTTTGACGTGAACCTTACACCGCATTCTGTTATATTCTTAATATTATTGTATAGACGAAATTTGGTAAAGGACTATGTCCGCTCCATTTCTCCAGAACAGCTTAAGATATGAAAGTTAACTTTGTCAGATATCATAGATAATGACTTGTAGATGTCACCATGAATATTCTTTCCGTCGTCATTACTTCCGGTCGTCACAGAAATTGGATTAAAAAGTCGATTTTTTCTATTTCTTCGTCTTTCTAACTTCTTTTTTCTGTAATATTCATAGGGTATGTAAAGGCCCCTCTTTGAAGATTTTACGTATTACCAGTTTCCTGATAGGATTAAGAAGGAATTAAATATCTTTAAATATCTTAGAATTTCCGAAAACGTAGGACCAACGTTTCTTAAACACTACAGAATATTGATTTTTCCCCCGTATATATAGTTTGCGAGGACTGCTCAGTGCTCATTTACGTAGGAACTGGTGTAGAGTTAAAACCTACTGGGTGATTGGGATAGGCCAGAAAAACCTTGCCGTTGCCATGGAAACGAGTTTATATTAAATAAAAACGGTAGTATATGATATGTGTGTGCATTTTATTCGCCCCTATTTTTGTCAACTGTAGAAGACATTGCCATCTTTACACCCCCCCCCCCTTTTTCTCTTTTTCGCTTTTATGTTTTGCATTCTTTATAAAATGACCTTGACTTTCATATCACAAGCAACTCTTCTTGACGTTTTTAAAATTATAAGCCTTAATTCTTTCTACAAAGTAATGCTAATTTACATGTTTATGTTCAAGACCCCCCCCCCCTTTCCTCGAAGCAACCAGGTAGAATACACAGATATAAAATTTACAACTTATAAGGAACTTCTTAAGAGTTTCATTAATAAAGTTCGGTTCCCCTGATGTGATTTGATATTTTACTACCATTCATTCTTCTTCTGTTTTGTCTTTAGAATTTATAATTATTTTATTTAGAATTAATTTATCTTTAGAAAGTAGTGATTGTCAGCTGCATTCATTAGCATTTCGCGTTTTCTTCTATATCTATTACTTGCATATTAATAATTTCATTAAATAATATTTAAAAGTATTAAAACTTCATTTCTATTAAATTTTATTCATTTGTAAATCCTTGGATCCGCTCCTGCAGGTGCGCGAAAGCCTCATCACTACTGTAAACAAATTATTCATCACGCCGAAAATGTTCATGATTCCGCTAAACTAAGAAAGCTTACACATAGTTTTTCATCTCATAAACAACCATCAGCCCTGTCCAATGCAGAAATGCTCGAATTGAAGGGGAAAATTCAGGAATTGTTTTGCGTCAACCATGTTTTGACGTGAACCTTACACCGCATTCTGTTATATTCTTAATATTATTGTATAGACGAAATTTGGTAAAGGACTATGTCCGCTCCATTTCTCCAGAACAGCTTAAGATATGAAAGTTAACTTTGTCAGATATCATAGATAATGACTTGTAGATGTCACCATGAATATTCTTTCCGTCGTCATTACTTCCGGTCGTCACAGAAATTGGATTAAAAAGTCGATTTTTTCTATTTCTTCGTCTTTCTAACTTCTTTTTTCTGTAATATTCATAGGGTATGTAAAGGCCCCTCTTTGAAGATTTTACGTATTACCAGTTTCCTGATAGGATTAAGAAGGAATTAAATATCTTTAAATATCTTAGAATTTCCGAAAACGTAGGACCAACGTTTCTTAAACACTACAGAATATTGATTTTTCCCCCGTATATATAGTTTGCGAGGACTGCTCAGTGCTCATTTACGTAGGAACTGGTGTAGAGTTAAAACCTACTGGGTGATTGGGATAGGCCAGAAAAACCTTGCCGTTGCCATGGAAACGAGTTTATATTAAATAAAAACGGTAGTATATGATATGTGTGTGCATTTTATTCGCCCCTATTTTTGTCAACTGTAGAAGACATTGCCATCTTTACACCCCCCCCCCCCTTTTTCTCTTTTTCGCTTTTATGTTTTGCATTCTTTATAAAATGACCTTGACTTTCATATCACAAGCAACTCTTCTTGACGTTTTTAAAATTATAAGCCTTAATTCTTTCTACAAAGTAATGCTAATTTACATGTTTATGTTCAAGACCCCCCCCCCCTTTCCTCGAAGCAACCAGGTAGAATACACAGATATAAAATTTACAACTTATAAGGAACTTCTTAAGAGTTTCATTAATAAAGTTCGGTTCCCCTGATGTGATTTGATATTTTACTACCATTCATTCTTCTTCTGTTTTGTCTTTAGAATTTATAATTATTTTATTTAGAATTAATTTATCTTTAGAAAGTAGTGATTGTCAGCTGCATTCATTAGCATTTCGCGTTTTCTTCTATATCTATTACTTGCATATTAATAATTTCATTAAATAATATTTAAAAGTATTAAGACTTCATTTCTATTAAATTTTATTCATTTGTAAATCCTTGGATCCGCTCCTGCAGGTGCGCGAAAGCCTCATCACTACTGTAAACAAATTATTCATCACGCCGAAAATGTTCATGATTCCGCTAAACTAAGAAAGCTTACACATAGTTTTTCATCTCATAAACAACCATCAGCCCTGTCCAATGCAGAAATGCTCGAATTGAAGGGGAAAATTCAGGAATTGTTTTGCGTCAACCATGTTTTGACGTGAACCTTACACCGCATTCTGTTATTAAGGTCTTCCGTCTCCAACGGAAGACCTTATTGTTTTCGTTCGGTTTCTTTTTCCCTATTATTATTATTATTATTAAGTCTTCCGTTCACAACGGAAGACTTATAGTGATTGTATTGTTTCTTTTTATTATTATTATTATTATTATTATTATTATTCCTCCTAAATTTTGTGAGCGCGATTACTCAGAGATGGTTGGATAGATTTTCACAATTTTCACATGATAGTAGGCTGATATATGAAGTTTATATAAAATTCCGTTTTTTGAAAAATTCACTTCCGGTCCGAAGTTACGGCCGAATTTCCAATTTTTAAATGGACTTTTGTCCGGAATTTTTCTCGGAAACGGTTTGAGGTAAAGATGTGAAATTTACAGGAGTATTAGATCATGACATTCTCTTTGTTTCGAAGTTGTTTTCGTGTGTTTCCGGTACTTCCTGTCCGAACCGGAAGTGAACTTGTGTTTGGTCAATTTTCAACTTTTTTGTTTTTTAATATTTTTTCAAGATATTATTATGTATAACAGAGGTTATTCTACAAATACTAAATATATAATTTGTTTTGAAATCAGATTCCACATTTTGCAGATTTTCGGTACCCTCATTTTCCCTATTTACCTAGTGTGTAGACAATGGGCAAAGAAAGATAACTTTGACTTGTAAGTGAGAATAGAACTTTCGAGATAAAGGCGGAAATAGTATCGATGACGTTAGAGACATATACACTCTCCATATCAAAATATTTAGACGTTCTATATTCACTCTTCAAAATTTAAGAGGACGTTGGTTACCGCTTCCAGTGCATATAAAGTTTGAAGTTGCCAGTGTAGTGTAAGTCTGTATTGACAGTTAGTTAATTTACATATGAATATATCTAAAAAAATTAATATATATATATGCTAGGTAGCTAATTCAAGTAAATATATTATAAGCACTGAATATACATTTATAGTGATGGACAGGCATGCAGTTTTATCTATTTCGTATATTAAGTTCAGAATACGATAGTTATAAGCCTTCTATAATGCAGACGATTTATTATTCTCTATGATCTGAATGCGAAATTATCCCGATTTCCGAGTTTTACTTTCGATATTAAAAAATATTACATACACTCAAAAAAGGAATTAAGCGATAGAAAATTGTAATACAGTACTGTTTTAAAGCCTTTATAAATAAATTGATATCTGCCACTGAAAAGAAAGAAAATCAATCTATAGATTAGATTTGGTTATTACATATATATTTGATAAAAGGTTAAATTATTTATGACACATGATCTATACTCTATATACCCAAGGAATTATAAAAGATGTGAAAAGGCGATTCTTGGATTCTTGTGAAATACTCAAAGAGTTAAAGAGTGTGTGAAATAATGGTACGCTATATGTTTCTTTTGAAAAAAAAAAACATGATAAAAAAATTGTACAAGTCTGTTGATATGTGGGATAAGTATATCTGAATGAACACAATTTTATGCAATGATATATAATCATGTACATGCAACTGACGTCCGTACTTTTCCTTGTAATTCATAAAATTATCTAATTCCTTTGAAGCCCCCCCCCCCCCCGTCTTGAATTTGAATTATATATTCGTTTTAGATTTAAATCTGGAACATGTGAATAACATTACCATTTACATGTATACAGAATTTCATATTTTATAATTATGAAATGTTCAATTTACATGTCTGAGAGAGAGAGAGAGAGAGAGAGAGAGAGAGAGAGAGAGGAGAGATTCCCTCTTAATCCCGATCCAGACCAAAAATTAGTTCTATATCGGTCACACCCATTCTTTATTAGATGTTTTCTGATTTCATAGTCAGTCATGGTCACATCCTGTATATTTTTCAGCTTAAAAAGTATCACACGAAGTGCACGTGTGTTGACCTGTCAATCAAAATCACTTGACGCTGTATGCACTGCAATTAAGTAGCCTGAGTTCGAAATGATCTTGAAGTATGATCTTTAAGTAAATCTGCTGCAACAAACTTGTGAAAAAAATAGAATAAAATAAAATATCTCGGTATTATGAACTTCGACTGTGGGACGTGGAGACCGGTCCTTTGGATGAGATCGTATAAATCGAGGTCCCTTGTCGCAGAAGATGCTGGCATAAAAAAGATTCCCCACTGCTCAATTGCGATAAATGCCAAAGTATAGGACAAAAATTTACAGTCTCCACCGGCGAGTGGTGGCGTCTCCATGTGAGTGAAAAATTCTGGAGAGGGACGTTAAACAACATACGTATAATCAATCAATCAATCAATCGATTGCTGAAGAATTACTGTAATTGAATAATTTGTCTTATAGGTATGTTGTCAAATCTTGATATTATAACTTTACAAAACTCAGTGACTTTACGTTTAATGTGATACTAAATTAATTCATTATATTTTTTTATAACACCATCACAATTATGCCAAAACATACACACAGTGAAGTTTATGATAGTACGGTGTTCGTTCGTCTGTTTGTTTGTCTTAGAAATGATTGCAAACATTTTTTTTAAATTGCTAATGATATACGTATATCTCTTATAGGTGCCAAATGTATTATACAAGATTGATAATGAAAATCAAAGTACCTTAAGTACTGAAAGGACTTTTTTCCAGTTATTTTTTTCTTTCACAGTAAATATGATATGTATGTTTTTTACACAGAAAAAAGCAAATTCTTACAGATTTAGAAGAACGGAAGACTTTTTTGTTGCCATGGCAACAAGAGTCTAGTTATTATTATTATTATTATTATTATTATTATTCCTCCCAAATTTTGTGAGCGCAATTACTCAGAGATGGTTGGATAGATTTTCACAATTTTTCACATGATAGTAGGCTGATATATGAAGTTTATATAAAATTCCGTTTTTTGAAAAATTCACTTCCGGTCCGAAGTTACGGCCGAATTTCCAATTTTTAAATGGACTTTTGTCCGGAATTTTTCTCTGAAACAGTTTGAGGTAAAGATGTGAAATTTACAGGATTATTAGATCATGACATTCTCTTTGTTTCGAAGTTGTTTTCGTGTGTTTCCGGTACTTCCTGTCCGAACCGGAAGTGAACTTGTGTATGGTCAATTTTAAACTTTTTTTGTTTTTTAATATTTTTTCAAGATATTTTTATGTATAACAGAGATTAGTCTACAAATACTAAATATATAATTTGTTTTGAAATCAGATTCCACATTTTGTAGATTTTCGGTACCGTCATTTTCCCTATTTACGTAATGGGCAAAGAAAGATAACTCTGACTTGTAAGTGAGAATAGAACTTTCGAGATAAAGGCTGAAATAGTATCGATGACGTTGTCGATGTCTGCATTCTATTTAGACGTTTCATATTCAGTCTCTTCTACATGTAAGAGTACCTTGCTTTCCACATTCAGTGTATAAAGTTGCCACTGCAGTGTAAGACTGTACATATTGACAGTTATTGAAGAATGCATATGTATTTACACATGTATATATATCTAAAATAAACTGATATATGGCAGCTAGCACATTCAAGTAAATATATATTATAGACAGTATACATTTATAGTGATGGAATGTAATCGTAATACAGCTTTAAAGCTTTTTGATATAAACTGAAACCCGTCACTTAAAATTAGGCAAAAAGGCGATTCTTGTGAAATACTCAAAGAGTTAATAAAATATTATGTGAAAAGGCGATTGTGTGTGAATTATGGCTCTGCTAGATGTTTCTTCTGAAAAAGAATTATTACAGTGATAAAAAAATGCACAGGTCAATTGATAGGTCGGATAAGTATTAAACTATCTACATTGTACTTCCTTTGAAGCGCCCCACCCCTGTCTTGATTTATATTTGGAGAAGGTGGCGCAAATAGGCGGTATTTAAGTTATACATGTGGTTATAGTTTCTTCATATTTTATAATGGTAGATTTTTTCTCATAATATGAAATTATGATACTGAAATGTTAAATTTAGATGTCGAGAGAGAGAGAGAGAGAGATTCCCTCTTAATCACTCCTCCTATCCATATATACATAGAGCAAAGAAATGTTCTATATCTTTAATAAATGTTCTTTGATTTCAAAGTCAGACATGATCACAACCTGTTTTTTCTGCTTAAAGTATCACACGAAGTGTTTGGCCTGTCAATCAAAATCACTTGACGCTGTATGAACTGCAGTATTCTAAATAAAAAGTATTTCGCCTACTACCATTTAAATGGAAAGTACCTTTTACTATAAATAGACTTACTTGATGCATAATTATGCTGTATTGAATTTTGGAAACTGACTTTGTGAAATACATGTACATGTACAGAATACGGAACTGCTTCTACATGTAAATTATAGAAAATATTTCTGGGTAAACCTATGCTCTGATTCGGGCTTTAAATTCAAGAGAAATACTTTCAAACCGTATACGAGATATCGTCAACATACCTGCACTGCTCTTGCACCTGGTGTGAAGTATTTACCTTGAATACCATCTGGTTCCAATGAAATGCATCTACAATGTACTTATTTTCGGGATTCTGTTCATAACTTGAATGAACAACACTTAATAGAAAATAAAGATGTTATCCTAAGAAAATGAGATAATTGTACAATTTATGGATTTTTTTTTAAATTCTAGGCTTAAATTATAAATCAAAATTTATATAAACGAATTTAATGAAATGATGTCCATAAACTACACCCGTTGATTTATATCATTTGTATAATGTTTATATTTTGTTTGTATAATTTAGTCTTTAAAAAACTTTTTAAAAATACTGCGTTTATGGTACATGAACTTTCGGATCATCGGTTTTTCTGTGTAAAACAAAAAATAATTCTCGGATAAATTTTATTGAACAAAGAATAGGGTGAAATAATTCTAACATTCTAAAAAACAAAATTCACCTGGCGTTATTTTTTCTCGCTATTAAAATCATGTATTAAAGAAAGCAAAACAGATTGTCTGGTTCCGCCGTGATTACGCAAGACGAGTAAAAACAAATTTAATTTATAGTATTTACATGTGTAGTATATAGTATTTCATTCAATACATGACTATATTTTTAAGAAGTCACTGTTATTTGTTGCTTTTTTAGTCGGATCTTGTTTTTCTCACTTTTAATCGGCTATGAACCTCCACCACACCCCCACCACCACCCCCCGGCGAATATGCCTCATACAGGATTAAGACTATCATAATTTACATGGTTTTAATTAATTTGCCGATATAGACCTATATTAAATAAGGGTTATTTTAATAACAGTTAACATAAAGTCTAATAGCAATAATTTATAATTATTTACTCCGAAAAGTTTTATTTATTTATTTTGTGTTCTTATGTATTTTTAACAAAAGAGGATGTAATCATTCAATGTTTGCTAATCTATACGAAGTTTTGAGTATCTGATATATAAATGATAAACAATAGAATGTTAAACGACAGTGATTTTCACCGTTTCCTGTCTAAATCAGAACCCCTGTTTCGTATGGTCAGTTCCTTCGAACTCGTATGAAATCCTGTTACGTAAATTTATTTGAAACTCATAGCAAGTCCTCCTGAACAGACTCCAGACATCTGCATATTCTGTGGCAAAATCTTTCTAGATATATTTATGCACATCACCTGTTCTTGCTCGCTGACATCGGATATACGTAATGGCTGGTGGGATGATATTTCCAATAATTTTGATGTCCACCTCTCTGCAGAAATTTGTGCAAGGACAGATGACGAGATATTTCTTTTTCTTCTTGGAAGTAATTCTGTTCATTTACTATCTGGAAAAGATCTTCGGCAGCTTAATGTGACCAACTTTCGATACATACGAAATGTTGCCACGTGTTACAACCGAGCCCTCCAATTCTATCCATAGGTGCTAATTGGTCATCAAAATCAAAGTACCTTAAGTACTGAAAGGGTATTTTTCCAGTTAAATATTGTATGTGTTGTTTTCTTTTCTACATAGAAAAAAGCGAATTCTTACAGATTATATAGAAAAACGGAAGACCTTTCTGTTGCCATGGCAACAAGAGTCTAGTTATTAAGGTCTTCCGTCTCCAACGGAAGACCTTATTGTTTTCGTTCGGTTTCTTTTTCCCTATTATTATTAGGGTCTTCCGTCTTCAGCGGAAGACCCTTCTATTATTCTTCGGTTTCTTTTTTACCTTTATTATTATTAGGGTCTTCCGTCTTCTGCGGAAGACCCTTCTATTATTCTATTGTTGATTTTTCACTTTTCTTTTTATTATTATTATTCTTTTTTTTTTTCCTTACCGATTTTGTGCAGAAGATTTCTCAGAGATCGCTCGATCGATTTGCTTCAAATTTTCAGGGTTAATGCGTTGCTATCTGAAGTTTATAACGCCGCTTCAGTTTTTGAAAAATCACTTCCGGTCAGAAGTTATCGCCTTTTGATTGATTTTTTGATAGACCTTGTGTCTGCACAAAAACTCAAGATTGACAAAAGCTAGAATGCTGAAACTTTCAGTGGTGATAGAGGACATGTTCAAGTTGTGCACCTTGGTTTTTAAATTTTCCGGAAGTGCGAAGTATGGAAGCTCGGTAGGGGTCAAAATTTAGGACGTGATTTATGAGTGAATTTTAGAGACATTTCTTATAATAACATTTTAAATAAAAGTATTTTGTTAAAACATATTGAACAAAAATTCTTCAAAATCACAAGACCTTTTATTTGATATCAAGAAAAAGGGGCTGACCCCTCAAATTAGGGGCTCAGAAGGGCCAAAAGTCTTTCATCTATAAGTCTTTAATGATCAATATTTTGTTATCAATTCTTGAAGCAAAAATGTTCATCGTAACATTCTGCAACAATATATGATAAGATTTTGATCATATGTTACGTAATAAGGGGCCAAAAGGGGCCAGAATGCTAAATCTTTGACACATTATATCTCAAAAAGGGGAAATATTTTGATAAGGAATATTGAACAAAAGATGTTCAGAATAATGTTCTAAACAATATACACCCTTATAATTTTTGAAAGACATCCCCATTAAGGAGTTGGAGGGCTGACCCCTAAATATTGTTATTCTATATATCTCTTAAACGAAAGGAAATTTTTCAATAGTTGTTGAACAAAAAGTCTTCAAAATCACAAGACCTTTCAATTGATATCAAGAAAAAGGGGCTGACCCCTCAAATTAGGGGCTCAGAAGGGCCAAAAGTCTTTCATCTATAAGTCTTTAATGATCAATATTTTGTTATCAAGTATTGAAGCAAAAATGTTCATCTTAACATTCTGCAACTATATATTATAAAATTTTGATCATGTTACGTAATAAGGGGTCAAAAGGGGCCAGAATGCTAAATCTTTGACACTTTATATCTCGAAAAGGGGAAATATTTTGATAAGCAATATTGAACAAAAGATGTTCAGAATAATGTTCTAAACAATATACACCCTTATAATTTTTGCAAGACATCCCCATTAAGGAGTTGGAGGGCTGGCCCCTAAATATTGTTATTCTATATATCTCTTAAACGAAAGGAAATTTCTGAATAGTTGTTGAATAAAAAGTTTTCAAAATCACAAGACCTTTCATTTGATATCAAGAGAAAGGGGCTGACCCCTCAAATTAGGGGCTCAGAAGGGCCAAAAGTCTTTCATCTGTAACTCTTTAATGATGAATATTTTGTTATAAGTTATTGAAGCAAAAATGTTCATCTTAACATTCTGCAACTTTATATTATAACATTTTGATCATATGTTATGTAATAAGGGGCCATAAGGGGCCAGAATGCTAAATCTTTGACACCTTGAACAAGGGGAAATATTTTGATAAGCAATAATGAACAAAAGAAGCTCAGAATAATGTTTTAAACAATATGCAGCCTTTCACTTTTTACAGACGAATATCTCAGTCAAGATATTGACTAATCCTATCCACGGAAGACGCACTCGTTGCTCGCAACGAGAACCATCTAGTTATTATTATTATTTTTATTCTTTTTTCTTCTTACAAAATTTGTGCAGACGATTTCTCGGAGATGGCTCGTTCGATTTTATTCAAATTTTCGTGAAAGATGCGTTGATATCTGAAGTTAATTCCGGCAATTCCGTTAAGTGATATTTACTTCCGGTCGGAAGTTATCGCCCTTTTATCAAAATTTAGAGGACCTCCTTGTCTGCGATGGAACTCAAAAACGGCTTAAGCTAGAGCGCTGAAATTTTCAGTGATGATAGAGGACATGTTGCCATATTGCACCTGGGTTTAGATTTTTTCCGGAAGTGCCTAGTATGGAAGCTCGGTAGGGGTCGAAATTTGGGACACGAATCATGAGTGAATTTTTGAGA